>NC_072036.1:12817500-13117500 GCF_027791375.1 Indicator indicator
AATCATTAAAGCCACTCTGTTAAAAACCCTGGGACAGGCATCCACTATCTATCATACAATCAAAGCCACGTGAGGAATGCAGCTATCACCTCAAAAGATGCATTTTCTTCTTGACAATAATATTTCAAGCACATTAGAATTCAGAAGAATCAAATCCCTCACTTTTGTGCTCTTCATGCAACGTTAAAACACCTCTCGTCTTAAGAGTCTGTGCTTGACAAAGAAATGTTTCATTTGGTTCCCCAAAGCAATACTGACATGCCTTTCCAAGACAGAGTTGATTCGGGTTCTAATTAAACATTGTGACCTGAATTCCTCTGCTCCTTTGTAGTAAAACTAGATGAGGAGTTCACCATCTCATTAAAGAGATAAGCATCTTCCACGTCATTTTGTCGTCAGCCCAACAAACCTTGGAAACCAAGCACTCAGTCAAGCTAAAGCAGGTCTTTATGTTCCTTTGCTGAGAGATATATGAAGATTAAACTGGAAAATATCTTGTTCTTGAGGACAACGTTTGCTAGATAAAGTAAATACATTGTAGAGATTTGTGAATGTGATACACAAAAACATCTATCTGCAAATGTTATTTTTGGTGGCAGCAATTTTACTGAACAATCTCAGACACGAATTGATAACTTTACCTTCTTGTCTGATATCTTATCTTTTATAATTATGCTTACAATGCTATGAAAAGCAGAAAAAAGGGTCCAGATTTTCAAGGAAAGCAAGAAGCAACTTGACACAAAAAACAGCTTTAGGAAAAAGACAGACTGTAATCTGAGTCCTAGACTGGGTCTAGGACTTAGACATATCTTATAATTTACTTTTTGTTCTTCAGTCCACAAGGTAGAATATATTTTTTTTTCCTTTATGGATACTTAGAGTGTTTAAAAATGTGTAAGAAAAAAATATAAGAGAAGAGAAAATAAGATAAAGTTGGCCTATTACAGATAAGTATTGTCCCATCTTATTTCTATATCATAGAATCACAGAATGACCTAAGTTGGAAAGGAGCTCAGAGCTCATCCACTCCAACCTCCCCACCGTGGGCAGGGACACCTCTCAACTAGACTTGGCTGCTCAAGGTCTCATGCAGCCTGGCCTTTAATACCCTCAGGGAGGAGGCAACCACAACCTCCCTGGGCAACCTATTCCAGAGTCTCACTCTCCTCCTGCTGAAGAACTTCTTCCTCAGCTCCAGTCTAACCCTCCTCTGCCTCAGCTTCAAACCATTTTCCTCCTTGTCCTGTCTCTAAGCACCCTCATAAAAAGTCCCTCTGCAGCATTGCTGTAAGATTTCTTATGGTGTGATGCCAGAATCTTAAGCTACAGATCCTGTAATTAAGTTTTATGTACTAGTTTTACACTAAGTCCTTGCAATAAATCTTTATGAATCACAGAGCTATAAATACATTCAGGTTTGCTCAGGGGGTCACATACTCCAGCAGCCAGCTCAGGGTAGTGCCAACCACTACTTCAGAACAGTAGGTTGTGCACCCAGATCTCAATCTCCAGAGAAAAACTCCACAATGTCTTTGGCCAATACGTTGCTGAGTTTAACTATCCCTTAGGTCATGCTGGAACCTCCCATGTTTCAAAGCCTAAAGCACTCCACAGCTTCAAAAAAAGCCCAACCCCATCTCTTTTTATCAGCTTCTCCTATGAGAAAAGACCTGGTAGGAAAACTTCTGCTTGATGCTAAAACCAGCCAGCTCCCCCCACAGCCCCTGTTCACAAATCTCGCACTCCAGACTCCAAGCAGCTTGGTGACCTTGCTCGAGTTCATTCACGTGCTGGGGAGCCCACAGCTGCTCACAGTATTCCAATAGGGTATAATAAATGCTAATGTGGGAATAATCACTTCCCTTGATTAACTGACTACTGGTAATGTAAATGCAGAACTCTCCAGCTCAATCAAGACAGCAAAACAAAAAGGAAACTTCAGTGCTCAAGTGAGCTGATACAATTGGGAAGACAGATCTCCCTGAGAGCTGATCACAGGTACCCTTCCCATTTCCCCCCTCTGTTAGTGTTTCTTCTAACGTTTCAGATACAGTCTCTTTATCTCTAACACCTTCAGGAGTCTGAAACACTGACAAAAAAAAAGACCTTGAATGAACTCCACAAAACCTATGCTCTGCTTTTCCTCTGTGCTGCTACTCACTGAAATTACAATTATTCTTCCAGAACTATTGGCTGCTACAAGATGCACACAGGAAAGGGGAGATTTGTGTCAAGTAAGATTCTACTTTAGGGGCATTCCATGATACTAGAAATTAAAATCAGTGTGCCCAATGAGCGGGCTGAAAACCTGCTTCAGAATTGCAGCATTTCATTTGCAAATTATTTGAGACAGACTATGATTTATTTAAGCTCTGTGTTGATACAGTGTTTGGAATAATAGAAGCTTAGTCTTGCAGGGTTGATAAGTAAAAGTAATACTCTATGTATGTTAAAAACAAAACCAAAACAGATAGAAAACAAAAAGTGCTCAGCTAATTCTCTAATCAGATATTGGATTTTTCAGTGCAGCCTCAGTGTGTGGGAAAAGTAGAAATGATCATAAACAGGGAAGATTAGAAATTATCATAAACAGCGTTTCATGAGAGGGAATGCAATATTGGGTCTGGCATAGCTACTGAGAGTCAGGAATGAGCAGCGCAAATGAAGACTGACCATGCTTCATACCATGCTATCTGCTTGTGGAGCTTCTCAGTTCTTTCTATATTGCAATGCCTGTAAAGGAGACTCACTTGAGCTTTTCTATAGCCTGTGGAACATGGCACGTAGGGGCAAAAAGTAAAAAATCTCTCATGAGCCTACCCTTTGGGATTCTAGAAGGTTCAGGTCACTACTAAATCTTGCTAAGTCCTCCAAAGCAAGATTGATATTGAGAGCATCAACAAGATCCATTCTTAGGCATAAACTTTCAATGGTCTACAGGGAGAATGCTGCTTTTAGCCTTAATAGCAGTCTATCTTCAGACTGTTCCCTGGGAAGGGCTCAGCAGTACCCTGCTGCTAGCATCCCAGCCTGACTTTTTATTTAGCAGTTTGATTTTGTACACTCTGGGCACAGGAAGTCTTCTTGTCACGATGATAAAATCTTTTGTACCTTAATCCTTGACCTGCAGGAACCCACTTCTCCTCCCCACTGCCCATAGTCCAAGGCAAACTCAGGAAAGACACATGACTAATTCTGGATAAGCTAGAGCAGTTTCTTCAGTTTTGGGCAATAAATAAAGACAATCTTACAGAGAGCCAGAGGGCTCAGCCTAGCTGCCCTTAACTGTGATTCTAAATTGAATTGATTTCAGCTGCTTTCCTAAAAGGTGTGGGCTACCATGCTCTAGACAAATGGACTCTTTCAAAGTGCAGCCTCAATTAAAAGTGAACCCTCCACCAGCTTAAGTAGTTCTTAGCTCAAAAAGCTGTCAGTTTCTCTCTGATACAGTTTTGTTTTCAAGGCAGATTAATAGCCGTGCTTCGTACAGACTTTAGCACCCAGAGATAAAGACATTTTTAGTTTAAGCTCTATATTCTAGAGAGCAATATTATCAAAAAGAGAATAAACCTTAACCATTGCAGATCAGAGGGAAGAGAAAATTGATTAACAGAGTAATATTTGCCCTTTTTTTTTCCCCCATTATTCCAACACATGGCTGCCTCAGAATATTACACAGAAGTGAATTCATACCAGTTGGGAACAGTTTGTCCTTGTGGGATGAAGACTAACTGGCCCCATTACTAATATTTTACACACCATTTACGTTTTCTGTGCTGTTTTCAGATATTTGCAAAGCAAGTATCTCCTATTATTAAATCATGCTCAGCATGGTACCTGTTAAATTCCTACTAAGGCCTTTCACCAAAAATCTGAAACAGATTATTTTTTTTTTTTTTAGGGTGGGGAGAGCTGCAGACTTTTTTTTTTTTTTTCATTTTTTTTTAAATTTTTGCCTGAGGATCAAAAAAGCAAAACACTTGGGATCTTGAAACCACAAATTGATACTGAATGTGTAACTAAAAAAATCTCTAAGAGCTATCAGTTGCTATGATGATGCCTGGAGTTTAATTCTTGTTTAAAAGTCCATACTGATAACTTCTCATCCTTATCTCAGACACAATATTCTCTTCCATTCTGTCCCAAATAGGGATCATACAATGACTATGGAAAGGCTAAAAAAAAAAAAAAAAAAAAAAAAAAAAAAAAAACCACCCACAAAAAAACAACATTAAAATCTATATCCTACAGGACAGTTTGAAATTACAAAACACAAATTAAACGCAATAGATTGAATCCTTGGTCTGATGCAGACAGCATACTTCTATTCATGGAACTTTGAGTAATTCACACAGGAGAAGGAAAGACTGATTGTAAATAAGTGTGGTGCAAGTATGACTTAAAGGATTAATGAGATTAATAACTGGTAGCTGTGTTTATTTCAAATTACACTGTTTGGAGTGATACAACAACAAAACAATGCTGCTGCTGTGGGTTTGAAAATGAACATGTAAACCCATAAGGAGGAAATGGTGCTACAAAAATGTTGTCTAGAGCACAAGCTATGAACCAACATACTCCCTGTGGCTCAGCAATATATTTCCCAGGCACAGAAAGCACACACAATGTGCTTATCCTAGCATTATTTCAAACCTGACAAATAAACCTGGATACTTTTCCATCATTCCTTAATTTTTCTTGGGATAAGGGCTGTGAGGAAATGTCAAGGGAAGATGATCACCCACTCCTGTACATACAGACATCTCTCTTGCACAATCAGCCCAAGAAATGGGCAAACAGCTTTCACTGCAAAACCCTCAGCACAAAGACCTCACAAGTTGGAAGGCTTCATCTCCTGAGCGCAGCTTGAGAAATGAAAAGACTCTTACCCCATCTTCTTCATCAGCTGCTGGGCATGCTGATCAGTACTGGCTACTGCTGGACACAACAAAGCAGCAGGGTGTTTTTGTGAGATAGCCTTAGCTCTAGCAAATTACACATTCTCCCATTCCCCACAGCAGAGCCAGAAAGATTCTAGATATTGGGGTTTAGGGCTTCTGTACAAGACTACACCCTCAGCCCAGATCTTACTGCGTCAGAACCAACACTCAGATAAATCACAGTGTTTAAAATATCTTCAGTATCCAGGAGGTGAGATTATGAGATGGAGGTTTTATCATAATACTCAACAGCTAAACATGTTTCTTCTTCCCCTTGTTAAAGCCTGCAAGCAGCTGGGTAGGCATTTGGCCTTTAGCCTCCACAACATAGAACTGGCTTACTTCCTTTAATGAAAGTCCTCCCTTGAGAGGTGAGATTTGAGTTCTGGTCAACAGTTTGAACATCTACCCTCAGAGCACAAAGGACCTTCCCATGCTCCGTCCATAAACCACGTTAACACTTAAATACTTCCTAACACAGCTGTTCTGGAACTACTCAGCAGAGCTATGCTCAGATACTCGGCAAAAGAGAATATTTAAAATGTAAATGCCTCCATGTAGATGGCATGAGGTTAGTCAACATCTAAATATATATTTTGATAGCTTGAAGGTCACACAGAAAAACAAAAGAGCCTACACACAAACACAGACCACTATTTTCTGTACAGACTTCATTTCCTTCATCATCTCTTTCACTTCTGCTAAATCTTAAGACACATTCCTCGCCCTCCACTGCCTCTCCAGCCACTTCTGGGATATTTACAGAATCTTTTAAAAATGTTATATACAAATGAACCAGTGATGCTATCATGATATGCATGAAATGAGCCTAAGCAACCATGTAATCTTCTTACTGCCATCCTCTTCAGCTCCCACCCTCCTCCGCTATTTGTTGTGCTCCCTTGTTCTGTCATGTCTAAAATTAGACTCGTGTGCTTCTCCAGGCACAAACCATGTCTTATTGGCTTTGTGAAGGCTGGAATGTGTTTAGTCCTGGGTGAGAAACATCTTCCTCACTTCATAATACTTTTCAGGTTTTCAAAGAAATATTCCTCTGTATAAGAAAGAAAAAAAAAATCATTAAAGTCTTTCAAGTTGGGAGCCACAAAGAGTGCACTTGAGAGAAGTACTGCCACAAGCTTCCTCATGCTTTTAACTCTCCTGTAGACAACTATTCCTCCCCATGCTTCCATAAAGGACTTTGTTAAATGAATTAAAACTCTGCTGCACTCTTGGTATTCACCAGAGAAAGCCCACAATCAAGTTCTTGTTTGTCTTCAGCCGGTAACTGACAGGAAATAAACCCCAAAACTTGTACTCCCAATCAAGGGGGCCTCGTTTAACTTTTTTTTTTTTTTAATTTTCTCCTATTTTCTCTTATATAGACTAGAAATTCTACAAAAAATATGAAAGCTGTAGAAAAAAAAAAAAAAACAAACAAACATTTGCTAGGAATGTTTCCCACTGAAAAAAACAACCAACCAAAAAACCCCAACAAATCTACATCACCAATGGTTCCTGGGCAGCTATGATCAATAAATTATAAATGATGGAGATGTTTCTGCAACTCACAGTCTAAACATATGCACCAAATGAAGTCCTCCCAGTGCAGGAGTTAATATAACTTTCTGCAATAAAGAAAAATCTGTGCTTACACATCCATTCAATATGTAGAGGACATTAGGCTATCATTTAAGTTCCATCAATACTCATCAGTGAAGAATCCCATGGAAAAGTGTTTTCCCCTTAATTCTTTCCATTTTAGCACCAGAGATATAATTCCAGGGATGCTCTGTTTTGATATGAAATGGTCTAAAATCTCATAACTATTTTAATTGTCAATGCTGTTTCTGGATTCCAGCATTTAATTACTTCACTGCTGCTTTTACGCATTAATTTTACAATTTTCAAGTGAATTTCCTGGCAGTACTGTCAGAATCATAATGGACAATCTGGCAGTGGAAGCTGCATTTTCAAAAAGGCCTTCATCTTCTAAAATCAATTATTTTAAATTTGATACTTGTCTTCCATGGCTTCTCCTGGGAAAATTATCCTAATAACTGTAAGTGGATCTGAGTAACCACAGCAAAAAGCACTGAGGGTATATATATTTTTTTTTCCCTTCATATAGTGCAAAGAACCTCTGGGGAACTGTAGGAAACAATCACAATTAGTGATTTTTGTTGTTGTTACTTATTTGTTGGTGAGGTTGTTTATTTGTGAGATGTTTCAGGTATCCTGTTCTAAGGATAAAGGTTTTTAAGTACAGAGAGTATGGTCTGTCTCAAAAAACATTCAAATTCTTCAGCTGATACCTTTCTATGAAATAAGGATCAGTCACAGCAGAACTATAGTGATTAGTCCTTTCTATTAGTTTCCCTGTGAAGAACATGCCTTTAATAAAATAATTACTATTTTCAGGACCAGAGGATGGGGGGTGGGAAATAAACCACTAAAGCAGACCGTAGAACTGAGAGATGGAAAATCCACTTCCCTGTCTACACCACTGACTCTTCCTTATTTATTTCCTTGTCCATCTCACAGGTACAAAATTAGGATTTCATTGGAATGGTGCTAGAAACCACTAAAATATGCAGACCTGGCATGCCTCTGAGTAATAAACCCATAGTGACCCAAACTGCAATCCTGTCAAAGGGGGAGGATAAACCCAAAGTTTACACAGCCAAACATCCTGGGGGGAATCCTGGAAAGCTAACATGTCTTTAGTGATCTTTACAAAACACAACCAATATTTGCCAAGATAATCTTTCCTTTACACTTGGCAAAGAGGAAATTGCATGAATTAGGAAGAGAAACTAACCCAAAGGTTTCTTCAAATGGGATGGCAAAGACTACAATTAAAAAAAAAAAAAAAAAAAAGAGGGTGTTGTACTTTCTATCTATATTTTTATTGCTGCTGCTTACACTATCAGAATTGTCACTCCTTATCCCAAAACCTAGTCAATAATTTACTGAGCTGTGGTGCTCCAATTGTTTGGGCATGAATGCACACTGCTTTTTAGTATACAATATAAACATTGAAGATCCTTTGCATTCTTAGTGCCACGTCTCATGGAGATGCTAAACAAATAACTAACATCTAAAAATATTTGTATATATTCAATATGCAACCAGAAATGGAGAGTAAAACTGAAGATCAGTTCTGGCTAACAGATGGGTGAACTCCAAATGTTAGGTTAGCTGACAAGATAATTAGGAGGTCTGAGTCCATTTTGAAAATGGAAAGTGTATCAACAGGAAAGACAAAGCCCTGGAAGCCAATGTCTGTGAGTGTCACAGCCAAGAAGTTGTGAGGATGCTGTTGTGTACTTCAGGGAATCAAAAGCATATTCTGGATTAGCCTCACTGTGGAGATTAAGTCTGCAGTTATGTTAGAGGCTATGGAAATTAAAACTATTATACATAACTTGTACCAGCATAAAATACCCTCACACAGATGGTGAAATGAAGAATTAATTAGAAAAAGGAAAGAGAATGGGCAACAGAAACCAAGATTTTAAGTACAGACTGTGACGGGCAGCAGAGGCAGAGAACAGTCTCAGAGGATCTGGAGTATCCCTAACTGATCTACCTGACACAAAACTTGATCAGAATGAAAGCAAATCATTACAGATATTCCATTAAAATATTGATTCCAAAATATTCCAAAACATTCCAAAATATGATTCCAAGTGTGTCTGAAAGAGAAATATGTTAAGGGGTCTCTAAACACCTCAGAGGCTTCAGGAAAAATTCTGGAAGAGGGGGACACTTCTACTTCCTAGATTTCCTTTTATAAGCATAACATTTTGTTCACTTCATTAAATTCATTATAAAGAAAAATAAACAAACAAACAAAAACCCCTGGAAATAGGTTCATTTTCTGTTTAGAGTGGTTTAAATTCACCAAGTTGATCATGCATCTCAAGCAACAGCCACAACCTAAACCAAGACAGCTTTCTTATACCCTCTGCTGACTTCGCTTCCCATCCAAATTCACCTCTGAAAACAGAGAAATAGGTCTCCTAAGAAGGACCTGGTTGGTGGCAACAGAAGCAAGTCAGCTGCTTTACAACAGGAACTCTCTTTCTGTTTATATTGTGCTTGCTTGCAAATAATTCCTGCTGGGCTGCAGGCTATAGGGGGCTGTAAACTAATTACTACATGCAAAGAGATTTTGCCTGTCATATATAGCTGCAGGGAAGCCTCTTATTATTCACCCCTCTACTGAAGGGAAATAAAGGAAGACTAGAAGTGATACCTGTACTACTTTATCTCTTCAAAACTATCATTGCTGTCTTGTTTTTTTCCTTACCCCCACTAAAGCAGGTAGCATTACACTTTTGCTTTTAAGAGAGATGGTTTGGGTTTGGTGGGCTGGGGTTTTTTTTATAGCCTGTACTAAACCACCCTGAGAAACAAACCAAATTGGAGCATTCCCCTAATGCCAGAAATAATTTATGTGACTGTTATCTTATGCTAATAATCTCTCCAACACTGTTTGAGCATTCTTTCCATCCTGCTATTATATAGAAGTTATCATATTTATGGTCAGTTTGTATACTAATTACACCGATATCAACACACTCCACTAAGGCTTAATTGGAAAGCAGGTGGTTCCTTCTGTAATTACAAACTTGATAACACAGTGTAGCTCTTTCAGACAAACAAAAAGGGCAATATTTTGTCTTTCTACTGCTTGCAAAATCCTTTGAAACACTCTGAATATTTAAAAGATAGGCCCAGATGAGGCATAAATGTCACGACTGCAACAAGCATTATTATTATTTTATTGCAGCACTGAGGATAGATTTATTTTGGGCAGAGGATTTAGCTACATTATGAATATTCAGTAATTCTTTCAAGAAAAAAAAAAAAAAGGCAAGCCAGCCATTCCTGAATTGTATTATTGCACATCTTTAAATATCAGGTTACAGTCCTGCAAGACAAACCCCAAACTAATCCTCTTTAAAACAAATACTTCTAAATAAACAATGACTATTTCACCATTAATTTTAGTTCCATTCTTTAGAATCACTGATTTTTAATTTTTTTTTTTAATGAAAGTGAAGGCTAAATGCCCTACACAGTAATGACTGAATGGAGTGGTAGCAGTTACTCACACTTGTTTTGCATCAGATATTAACATACCAATAATGCATATAAATTATGTGTAAAAACACAAGGATAGATTTTTAGGGCAATTTACCAAACACCTGCAGGCTTGTGAGAAATGCTGAGTCCATGTAGCTTATTTTAATCCCCAAAAAGTGGGGTTTAGTACTGAGTGCCATAATATTTTGCACCCAAGAACACTTTGACATAATTATATTCTTTTGGGATTAAAGTTATCCATGTTTGCTCCTCCTGATCTGAGCTATTGGTTTTCAGGAATATTTAGAGGTGTATTCACTGGCAAAATCCTGACTCTTTCCCTAAGACTAACAAAGTTTTTCTTAGTATTCTGCTTTGAGCCATCTTTCAGCAGCTTCATCTTTTAAAACTCTCTGGACTACTCTATTTTCACAGAATTCACTGTCTCTTTTTTGATCCACAAAGTGACAAAACACTACATGATGAGTTATAATTCTAAATGTATTTTGAAGCCTGGAGAAGGACAAGCCCATATGGCTGAAGTGAGCATCTGAAGTGCTAAGCTGAATCTTCAATCCTTTTCACCTTCATTCATCACTAATCATAGAATGGTTTGGCTTGGAAGGGACCCTCAAAGGTCACCCAGTCCAACCCTCCTGCCTTCATCAGGGAATCATCTCCTGATGGGTTGGACAAATGATTTTGAGAGATGATACTAAACAAACCTTCAAAGTCAATAAAGCATAACTAATGTTATGAAAAGGAAAACTAAGAACAATTGGCTCTGATGTACTGTAAAAAAATAAGCATAGAGTTGTAGCCTACAAGGCAAATTATTTACCCAAGAGGTTTATAGATGATATCATGCTTTGCTAGGGAAATAAGAGAGAAGAGAGAGGGAGATTTCTTTCTTACTGATGACTTGGAAACAGTTAAGTAGGAGTGGGAGACAGATTTTTCACATCCACTTAAAAAAAAAAATAAAACCAAACCACCACCAAACAAAAAGAAAAAAAAAAAGAGGAAAAAAAGAAAAAACTCTCAAGCTTTCATTAAGTAATAAATAAAGAATAGAAGAGAAACTACCAAAAGAATAAAGGAGGAACTACCACTACTTTATCCATGCTTCTTTGATTAAGGACTGGCAGAATAGACCCAAATCTTACTGTAGCTGGCTTGGCTATAACATTACAAGTCCTGCATCCCAGTTCCAATTGCTTTATGTCATGAATGACTGTTTCTGCCCTGCTGTAAAGCAATTTTTTAAACAAACACATCCTGGATGGCAGAGTGGCTTTAAATTTGAGAATGAAGCAGGAAAAAGTTCATGCAAAAGAACAGTTTTCTGTAAATGAAGCAGTCAGAACACATTAAGCAATTCAGCAAAAAAATATTTTCACCTGACCACAAACTGTCTTTTCTTGCTGTTCTTTGAAACAAAAAATACAGTAATTAAACTACTGGATTGAATTTGGGGTTTGACCTGAAAAAGATGGTTGAATTTTAATTGACGGGGAAAAAAAATGAAACAAAAAAACAAAATCAAAAACATAATGCAAAGAACTAAATGCTCCAATGGATTTTCTTGGCTTGAGTGAAAATAGAAGCAGGATTATTGTAAGCATCAAACAACTAAACCACATTGTGACTAGAGGAAGTATTCCCAATCAAAGGAAATCATCACTAACAATTTAACTAAACATATTTGCTTTTATGCCACCATTTAGTATCATGTAAGACTCTATAAGACATAGCAAATTCATAACTGGATTGCCCTCTAGCAATATTTTAAATTTATAGGCACTAAGTTTTGGTGAACCTACATCAAAGATAAAATATGGATCAATGGATACTTAATCTGCACAAATTTACTACTTATCATAGAAAATATATGCTAACACATTAGCTTTTATGATTAGTTGTGTGCACCAGTTCTCCCACGTGCAATTTTATGCCTCTTTATAAAGCAGAATGGCAAAAATTACATACAGTAAGGAAAAGCAGAATTAAGTTTGTGTGGTTTTGTTTTTTTTTTTTTTTTAATAATGACAGCACAGTAAACAGGTAGAGACACTTTTAAGGATCCCTGTGGGCAAATTTTTTCTCACCTTTGGACTTTTAAAAGTGGCATTTATTATGACAGAAAGAACTGCTCAAAAATCAGCAGTTATTGAACATGCCTGGAAAATAAAGAAAGCAACTCTTTGTCTAAATTAAAAGTTGTCTGTACTTCATTAAGTCAAATTTTTGGCCTCTGTCTTTTCTTTTTTTAATTTTTTTCCTTTCAAAATTTTTCTCTTTAGTTTCTTTTTTTTCTTTTTCTTCTCCTTCCCCCCCTCCCCTTTCTTTTATTTTCCTTTTCTTTTTTTTTCATTTTATTTTCCTTTTTCTTTTTTTTTTCTTTCTTTTCTTTTCCCCCCTGCCACATTGGCATCTTCAACTGCCGAATGTCTTCACCAAAAATGTTCATGATTCTTGAATTCTTTTTCACAGGGCTGAAAGCCTACCTGTTTACCACTCTGTCACGATGTATTTATGACTTCAACCAACAACTTGCAATCTCAACACATGCCATTGAACCTAAGTGAACTGCTTAGGCACAAATTTGCAAACCAGGAATTATTAACAGGGAAGTAGGGAAAAACTTACCTAATTGTCACTTACTACAACAACAAAAATTAAATATTCAGGTGCATATTCTGAACCAACTTAGATGACAGTTGCAGCTTTTGTTTCATAATGGTCATGATGCCGGTAACATTCATAAAGGCCCAAAGTCAAGGCCACATTTTTCACCATTGCTTCAAATACTAACTCAAACCTAGGAGACCTTTCTACTCTCTGTCTGTTCCCCTCATTGAATTAACCTTTTCTTCTCCTTAGCTGCACCCCATGTTATCTTCACTGGCTTCTACATAGCTTCAAATGG
Organism: Indicator indicator; assembly: GCF_027791375.1. Lineage (NCBI taxonomy): Eukaryota > Metazoa > Chordata > Aves > Piciformes > Indicatoridae > Indicator > Indicator indicator. The sequence goes on from NC_072036.1 coordinate 12,830,467, forward strand.
ACCTTAGCTAACGTCTACAGAACTCAATGGTAATATATTTCCATGATCTTTGGTGAACACTGGAAACAGATCTAGAGTAATACTTCCCACACCTGGGAATTTAGCTGTGGACTTCTCTGATGCAGGAAGAATTTACACAAGAGACAGGGCAAACAAGTCAACAAAATGCACAGGACATGCAATAAAGTGACAGTACACAGCGGCGCCTACCAGGTCGATTTATTGTTTCACTGGAATTGTCATAATCAGTAGGAATGTTCTTCTTTAATGGAGCATAGTAAATATTAACAGGAGAAATTCATGATGCCTGCTATTTTCCACACTGATGAATGATTTTATTTCCTCAATTCTACCACTCTCTGGACTAGGGAAAACAAATAGTGAAAGTCTCTGCAAGAAAGTATCCTATTTCTGACTGGTGCTAGCACTAGCATTTCAAGTGAGGCTGCAAAAAAAGACCCTGGAAGCTGAAAACTACAACAAATTTGAAAATCACCACACACTACAGGGAAAGTTTCTTTATAACCTCCACCAGCTGCCCTACACATGAAGCATTACCTCAGATGCACTTCCATTTCTAATCCCTACAGCTGTATTGCAAAGCACTCCCTTCTTGTTTGACTCTGAGGCAAGTTCCAGAGGTTAATTATCAATTTGCCCCCCAAAGTGAATTAAATTTCCTTTGCTGTTTTAAATTTGTTGCTTGCAATTTGATTTCACTTGCCTTCCTTTTCTGTTATCTGATAAGGGGTAAATAGAAAAGTGTGATTTCTCTTCTCCACACAGCTTTCTTTTTCCCTATAAATTCATCACTTCTCCTCCTATGGTCCCACCTTCAAATAAAAACCTGAAGCCCAGACATGAGCTCTCTATAAACCAATCAGCTGGATGCTAACAAGATTGCAATTCTTGTTTGCACTGCAACCCTCATCCTCACTCACCTACTACTCATGTGCCCTCTTCACAGCACTATCTGTGAGCTGGGAGTCACCCTCCACCTCTCCAATTCAATAAAACCTTGTCAGGGTACTGAAGGTATCAGCTCTTGCCTCAGCTCAGGATTTCTTCCAAACTGTGCTTCCAAGAAACTGTGAACCTAGAAGCAGAATTTCAACCATGTAGGGACTAGATCCAAACTGCTTCTGGACACCTGCAGCAACTCACCCTTTTGTACAGGGCTAGGGTACAGATTCTTCTTTTTCTCTCTCTGTTTGGAGGAAGGACAATTACACTAACTTTTTCATTCCTGAGGACCACTACCTTGCCTTCATTCTGTATGTAACCCTGCAATTTGACTTAAATGCATTGCTCTTAGTGCCACACAGCCTACCTGCATCTAATAATTGTCTTGCCTCTGACCAGACTGCCAAACAAATGTTTGTGACTTAAAAGAATATCAGAGAGACTCAGCTGCATAAACATCAACATCTCAGAGTTTTCAAGATCTCCTGAAGAATTCTGGTGTCTGTGATTCAGGACCTACAGCAGCTTCCACCTGTCTATAAATGCAGCTAGTGCACGGTGCTGCTCCACATGTGTGCACAGCTTTCCATCAATCCCAATACTCCCAAGCATATCCCTCTCCACTCAAATTAACTTGAAGTGTGCTTATCAAGATTTTCTTCTTTATTTGTTCCTCATATCCACTGCTCTTCCCCCAGAGAAAAACAAACCGGGAATTGATTTTAATGTCATTACCATAAGCTAACCTGTGTAGTTATTCCACTCCTGCCATTTGAATCCTATCCAGGCTTCATGTAAGAAAAGCCTCAAGGCCAAAATCAATATCTTCCTTTAAAAAGCCTCCTCAACATTCACTTGTAAAATGCAAACAGTAAACTGAAATGTGGTCCTGCCCTGTGGCTGCTGGAGCTGACTGCTTCAGAGACATACTCATTTTTCACTTTGCTTTCTTCACATCTCTCAGAAAAAGTCATTCTGTTTAACTGTTTAAATTATTTCACTTCTCCTTCTGAATTGTGGACTCTCAAACGCAAGAATTTGGTAATTTTGTCCTTAGGAAGAGATGACCTCACCTGGTGGTGCTCCCTGGAATCTGTCTTGTGTTACAAGAAAGCCAAATTAAGCTCTCATGATCACCCAACAATCCCCACTGCCTTCACCTGTGAAGCCATTTCCTTGCATGAATAAAGGCCTAACACCATCATCTTCCTCAGGTTTGCCTTTTCTATAGGCACAAAGGAGAGTCAGGATGAGGAGGAAGGTGTCACCATCATTACAATCCCCACTGGCATTTAAGTTGGAGACAGAATTGAGCTTCTGGAAGCAGCAGCAGCAGAGAGGAGCTTCTGCTATCCACCTCCCTAGCACCTGTGTCTAATTCCAGTTACATTTGAAGCAAGGTGAAAATTCCTTTCATTGCAGTAAATGAAGGGCACACTGACCAGGATTTTGACATGCTTCACTACTCACTCTCTTCTGACATGCCCATTTATTAGAAGGGGAGAGCAAACGAGAGAAAATAAGAGAAGGAAGTGCATGGAGGATAAATAGAACTAATTAAAAGCCTTTTTCAGATATTTTTTTGCAACTTGACATAGTACAGCAAAGCAGAGCAATGTACCAAAATTCTGCTAACTGCTTCCATTTTTCTTCTGGACAGGGCTCATTGCTTACATAGTGCCAGCCACAAACCCAGAGAGAATTTTCTAAGCCTGGAATGCTGTCAGAGGAACTTCTCTGAACCTACATCACACCACAAACCTTCCTAATTTTCACTGCAAAGTATCTACCAAGAAAATTGCTCCAGAAAGCTAAGTGTTGTAGTACTTGTTAGCTGAAAACTGTCTTGTAGCACTGGTGGTAGTGCTCTGGTACAGGGACACTACATCTCTACTTCTACAAAAATAAGTTAATACCAAAGAGACATCCTGTTCTGTGTAAAATTAGAGCTGTTTCTCATGGGAAAGGGCAAAAACTTCTTTAAATACGTGGGAGAATGGAAAGAAACTGTACAAACAACTTCTGCCAGCTACCACCTCACTATTTACCCCCGGGAACTGTTTTCATGCAGCGTTCCTGGGGGAAGGGAAGAGGCAGCAGCTCTGGGTGGTTTGCTGGCTCTAGTCTGGTGAAATGGTAGAAGTGATCTCATCAAGTGGATGTCACTTCCATGCTACTCACAGCTAGAGGTTATCTGTGGTGAAGCCTTTAGGCAAGTCCTAACTGGCAAGTGCAGGTGCCACACAAAACCAAACAGAACCAAACAAAACATAGAAAGTGCCAGAACAGGCCTGTTGAAGGCAAATTATTTCTATTTCAGCTCTTCTCTGGCATGATGAAAGATGATGACTATTTTGATGTTGTAAAGGCTTATTATTTTCTAACCAAATCAATTAAAACCCTTAGCTGCTGTGGGGTGCTGCAAAGTTCCCAACTGTGTAATTGTTTTCATATAAGAAAGATGCTCTTGTTGCTACAGGCAGAACTTGTGGTGATACTACAACAGAGCCAAAAAGGCTGCCCATACTGTTCTTAAGTCTGAAGCTCCATGATTAGCTTTACACTGAAGCAATTTCACCATCATTAGAACAGACACAGAATGATTTCCACAGATAAAGCAGAAATGCTTGCAGGACACACTCCTGGTTTAGTTTCAGCATCAAAAGCAGTTACCATGCTCCTTGTTTTCAGATTGATTTCTGGTCAGGCCCTGTTGGTGCTTAAGTAACTCCTCCTCTCACTGAATTAGAGGCTGGAGAAGCCAGGCAAGCTTCTGCTTAACAGCTAAATCAGAAAGATAAGCAGGAGCTAAAGAATTCTCATACTTCTGCCTACAGGAACTTGTAGGGAACAGTCTTACTTTTCTCCAGATACTGGATAACATTTAAAGCCAAGAAATAGGCTCTGTTTATTTCCTTACTTCTTTTCAACATATGCTTCTGCTCTGATGCATAATATTTAACCACAAAAAACAGTCTAATTTTTTTTTCCCTCTCCTCCAAGGAAGATTTGTTCTATGCTTCTTAGAAGCAAGGAGTTTGTAAATGTATTTTTGTTTGGGGCTTTTTTTTTCTATTTTGTTTTTCCTCCAATTTAGCTCTATTGGCACATTTTCAGAATACAATGGATAGGGATGATTGAGAGTCAGAGGAATTTAAGAAATCTGGGTTTAGCCAAACTTGCAGAAATCAAATTATTTTCCATTATGAAGTATGAAACTGATAATTTATTTTTAATAAACTGGTATTCTGACATTCTATAGCACTCAAAATAATTGGGCATTTGCCTATTCTGTTACAAATATCTCAGAGTAACTTAAGATTGTATCTGTATCAACATTATACAATGATGGAGGGTCTATGTGCAAGAATAAAAGACTAAAAATCCATCCATAAAATCCTCTCATTACCCAGTTTTCCTGGCTTTCAAGTAATCCTAAAACCAGAAAATTCAAAGGAGAGCTCTGAAATACTGCCCTGAAGAAACTGCTCTTCTTCTGAACATCTGTAGCTAGGATTTTCTACAGGGTTAACAGCCATCACATGTTGGCTTTGCTTCCAGTGCTTTATGTCTCCCTCTTCATTAAATGACAAAGAAATTCATTGCATATGGGTCAACATATTTAGCAAGCAAATAATGCTCATTTTCATATGTTTGGCTCATTTAGCATTACAGCAGCCTTTCAATCCTCACAGCTATTTCTCTTCAATATTGTGATATGTTTCTGGGCCCTCCAGAAGCAAGGCAAATAGAAATCTTGACTGCTGATGTTCCATTTATCATCCTATCACCATAACTCCATAACCATTATTCTTGAGGAAACCCTTCACTGGTAAGTCACAGTGTTCCAAGCAGGATGCATGAAATGACTTCAATAAACAGAATGTCTCCTACCTCAGCTTTTCTGCTGTGATTTCTTTTTGGGGAAAAAAAAAAAAAAAAGCCCAACACAGCAGCTCAGCTGCTGTTTGAATTAATTTTCTGATATATTTAGGCAATCTAAGTTCAGTCACTGGTGCTCAAAGGAGTCAGTTAACTTGCACGTTTTGAAATCACCACTCGTATCCAGCTAGTCAAAAATCTTTTGACAGCACTTCTTAGATGCTTATTGACTCTATTCCCATTCCACTAGGTTCTTGTGTTTTGTTCTCTAGGTTGGAGGACTACATGGATTTGCACATCTCATGAGAGTACTGCTGCTATGCACTCATGGGGAGAGTCACCATTTCCTTTTCCTCACTAACACTATCCATGCTGGAGTGCAACACATGGTACAAACCCCAAATAAAGCAAACAAGCCTCCTTTCCCCTACCTCCAAAACCACTGTGCTTTTATGTTGTTTTTTTTCTGTTTGTTTGGTTTGGGTTTTGTTTTTTCCTCAAAAGCATCAGAAAACAGTCAGATGTCTGTAGAGGAACCCTTCTCTTCAGGCACATTTAACATTATCATTCCATGCTGTGATTTGCTAAGTAAATACACAAAGTGCCAAATCTAGACTTGTCTCTTCTTTGATTCTCTTGTCACATATTGAGGAGACAATATTTTGACAAAGCACAGTAATCCAATATCAGAAAAGAATATTCAGCACTTTTTCTGAGCAAACTGCTTCACACAAGCAATCCAACATCCTTCTCATGTACTCTGTGTGCTGGCAATTAGCAAGGGCTGTTAACTGTAAGGATAAAGCACTGCATATGTTCCAACAAAGCAAGCATCTTTCAATACCAAATGACATTGCTCCTCAGACTGCTTTTTGCTTTTCTCAGCAAGGCCTGTGGGATCATTCGCTAATGGATGGTAACATGGCACGAAGAGACTCACACATCACAGTCCATGACAGATATCAAACATTGCTTTGTGATGTTATACAACACTGACAAAAGCCTTCAGAAGCCCCTGTGGACGCTGTTTACCCAAGGCACTAAATGAGGTAGATGAGATCTCCCTTCCTTGTAGCTAAACCCAATTAGATAAACACAATTCCTTATGAGCAATGTCACCAGTTTGACTGCTGGGACACTTCCAAAAACAGACTCCATGCTATGTATGTTTATAGTGGTTTTAAATTGGTCACAGAGTGTGCAGAGTGATCACAGAAAACTGGCCATGGAAACTCAGATGTGAATACAGGAATGAGATTCCCTGTGTGTGAAAAGAAATGGCAATATACAGGGTATAATACCTTCCAGCATCCTCCAGCTTCTCCTACAGGCACAGGGAATGCAAATGCAGTTATTGAACTGCCACAGGTGCCTTGAAATAGTGATTTAGATAAACAGTGAATTGCATTCAGCAAATGTCTATCAATGAACAGCATGGAGCAGAATAAACAGAATTGTTCTCTTTGACTCAATTAAAACTCAGAATAGAAGAAGGCAGAGAGTGAACTCCTCATTTCAGAAACCATTCACCAATGCAAATTTGGGAGATTTTACTATTAAAGATGGTTTATCCACCTGAATCCTCCCCCAAAAGCTTTGGTGAACACCCCTTGGACCCTAAAACACAAGATTCAAAAGGACATAAGAAGGTCCTGACACATTTGGGCATTCAGTGTAACATGGAAATGAGAAAATGAAAACAAGAAGGATCATGGTATGAAAAAAAAGGAGCTGAACATGAGTTTTGGCACAGCTTTTCATAGATATCCCTGATGCAAACTGAAAAATCATGTGCAAGTCTTGCTTGCAACATTTCCAGTGACTGCTGTACAGGCAAGGTGACTGCACAATCTCATTGCTACAACACAGAGCAGGCCACACTAAGTGGAAAACAAGTAATTTGTTCATGAGAGTAAATAAGTAAGATATTAATAAGGTATCTAATAAAAATCTATTGAAAAGAGACAAAAAAAAGTCTTGTCCTGCAATCTGCCTGGTTCACTTGACAGAAGACTCAGTGTTCCAGAGGCTGGCACAGTGGCTGTCTTTCCATAGCAAAGATGATCTCCAGCATTTAACAAGGATCTGCTTTTCAACTGGAACAATTCTAAGAGAAGCAGCAAGACTGTACAGAATCTTTTGGAAGCAATCAGCTAAAGGTCATAAGCTGCAACTTGGGTTAACAGAAATATAAACCTCTGACTTTACAATAGTTAGGGGACAGTTTTGGAAAGTGTGGCTTTACCCATCTCTGTTTACAGGATAATTTCCACTCCAATGACAATATCCCCACCTGAACTGCAACCGTCTGCAAGCTGTCTGCAAACTGTAAGACAGTACAAGAAGTAGATTTCAAGGTTGCCATCTGGATTGCCCTGTTAAATGATGAATCCATTCCTGCAAACACCTCAGAACATATGCTGTCATTCTCCAGGGAGGCCTCAGGAGATAAAATTCTCACAGGAAGAGTGCTTGCTAAGAATAAAGGGCAAATAGTCTGACTTCCTACTTGAATAAATATCAGCGTCGGAACTCGGTAGCCGCAGCTCCAGGCTAACTGGAAAGGCAGCTCCCTCTCATTCTGCCATCCCTCCTTGCCCACTGAGACACTTTTCAAGGGGCAGCTTGAAAATCACACAAGCTCAAGGACAGAAATCAACTGATGGAAAACCTGAAATAAAGATGAAGACTGATGAGATGTAAAAGGATACATGCATGCACTCCAGAGGGAGAGAATGCTCAGGAGTCTGCTCATCAGGTCGGAAGCAGCAGCCTATGCCTGAGCTTCTTCACAGAAAAGATGAAGATAAATGTGTGGAGGCATTTATAAAACTCTTGCCTTCTGTTATTATATTGTATCTCAGCTGGCAAGAGGAAAACCTCTAATGTGATGATGAGGCAATGTTCATTGTGCTTTTCTCACTGCTTACACGGAAATGGAAAAAGGAGCTGATGCTGAGCACTGCTAGCTGGAACTGGCACAAGGGCTTGACTCAGGAGAAGAAGGATAACAGAATTCTGCTGAAGAGAGCACACAGCCAGGAGTATTTCCATACAGAAAGTGGTACATGGAAAGATGGCTCAAACCCTTCAAAGTGATTAGCCATGATTCAATCTTAGCAACTAGGGCACAGTTTAATGTTCACTGACACAATAGTTACTGACACCCCAGACAACTCAGCATAAGAAGCACGAGAACTCTGGGTTGGAGAAGACCTTCACCATCATCAAGTCCAACCATCAGTGGATCATTTATCCAGGGTAGTTTGCCTGCTTCACAGCTGATCTCTAAAGGTGAAGCATGATGCTAAGGCAGATATATCTCCTCCAGCTATGAAGAGAGGTCACTGAAGAGTTGAGTGCTTTATGGCAGACAGACATGGTCACAGACCATACTACACAGAGAAACCCTTCAGTGTGCAGGGAACAACTTGAAATTCAGTAAATCAGGTACAAAATGATTGGATAAAAATAACTAAGTGGATTAGTCTCCAATCTGTGTTTTCAGAAAAGCTTCACAAAGACCTGGGTGTTTCAAATCATATGTAAGAGGCTCTAAAAGCTGTAAGACGGTCATGAGGAAAGCCATATTTAGCATTTTTTAAAGCATGGTGCTGATTTTCTTCATATTGCCTCTGCAGAATGGGAAGTATCCTCTAGTTACCAAAACTTTTGATTCTGCAGGGATCGAAAATAGGAAACTTGTTGTTTCATGTACACAGACTAATGGAAAAGAAGGGACAAGCTATGAAGCTGGTTTAAAACACTGTAAGAAACGAGCATGTTTTATAGAAATAAAGCAATGGTTGGCACCAACAGACAGAAATTAAAAGAAATTCCACTAATTTTTCCTTATACAGAGCAGGAAATGTTGTGTGCTTGAGAGAACTCCAAGAAGAAGTTGGTACACTTCAGTCCTAGCTTTCCTTGTAATTACACATCAACTGTGATTTAAACAGGAATCTAAATTAAGGAAACGGGTAAAGGAAGAGACATAAAGGTCAGACACTGGAACTGGAGTGCAACAAGATGTCAGATGACACAAGGCACTTCCAGCAAGGACACAAAGACAAGCATCAGGATCAGACCTATTACTATTGCCACAGGAGAAGGAAATGCAACATGACTCTCTCAGTTCAAACAGGCTTAGCATCAAGCAGACTGTGTTTATCTAGCAGTCATCAGCCTGTAAGACAAGGAAATGACATTTTGGAGACAGCCACCATAACTACTCAGATCCAACAATCACAACAAACAAAACCAAGAGGTTTCCATACATCTGGAGAAACACAGCTGCTGTGATTTCCCACAAAGAATGGCAACTGAAGAAAACGCTCTGCACAAGACGTGTTCATTCTGCCCACAGTGCAACATCTGCAGCACCCACAAAAAGAGATGACTCCTTGTTTTTGAGGGGACCACAAAAGGAAAAAAACATTAAAGAGCCCTCCAGCTAACAAATAAATATCTATTTAGCTTTTTGACTTGTTGAGTGTGCAAAGATTCCAGCTCTTTGTATCTGGTTCTCAAATTAGATGGAAAACCCAAATCAAAGAAAGGAAAAGGATAAGGTTTGGGTTTTTTTCTTTCACTTATGTCTAATATGTTACACTATAAAAATCTAGCAATTCACTCTCAAAGATTCTTCAGCCTTTGACTACTTTCTTCATCTTTCCTTAAGCATGACCATACCACTAATTAATTGTTGAAACCCAAGTACCACAACAGAACTATCTTCCGGTTTCAATGTACCAAGCTCTTACATTCCAGCACTATTCAGAAGACATGGCAAAAATAAAACGAAATAAAATCAAACTCAAATCACAAAACATTTGACACCAAAATGGGAGGTTTACATCTAAATATTCCACTCTGAACACTCTGATGAGCTGCAGTTACAAAACATCATAAAAGACATGTCAGGTACTGATCCAAACACAGATACACCTTTTTTACTAAACACATAGTAATTATTATGAAACACTGGGAGCTAAACATTCATTATGGAAGGATTTTTTTTTTATGAAATAGAATTCCTAATAAAACACTCTAGGTGGAACTTATTAATTTAGTGGCATACAGTCCAACAGCTTCCTGACATCAGGACTGAAAAATACATCAACTGTGCAATACCTAACAGGAGCTGAACTGTAAATGTAGTCAGAACTGGGCTGCAAAGTCCTCTTCACTACCATGCTTCAGTTAGCAGTGCCTCCCTTTACATGACAGATACACTCCGGGAATTGCATTCAAAAAGGCTCTTTTGACTATTGTTTTTTTCTCTCTTTAGTATTAAGCAGAAGATCTATTTCTAGCTTAGACCCATTTCCCTAACTGAACTATAGTGTTAGAAAATCCTGTCACCTATTATAAATTATTCTGCATTAGGAATAAAACCTACAGATCAACTTAAAAACCTCAGATCTTTTACTTCTAAATGTATTATCAATATCTGACCGTACCAGTTAAGAGGCATTGGAAATCTCTAGATCTGAAAGCTGATATAAACTCAGGTGTAAAAAAAGTAAGGTATTTTGTATGCTGCTCTATACAAAACCAAACTCCTCTGCTCAGTATAAAAAGTGTATTTGTTATGGCTTTACAATGAAGAAAATGCTTCCAAGCACATAAGGAATTTATGGTGCTGGTCACAAAAACAGACAAGTAAAAAGAAGTTCAGCAATCCTGGTCTATGATGCAGTGCTTCTGTTTAAAAAGAAACACTTGTCCCAGCTTTGCTGGTGAAACCAACTGACTGAATACCTCCATAAAAAAAGAAGGCGTCCAGAAAATGCATCTTTCCTACAAAATATGACAAGACATTTTCAAAGCATAAGAAGGAGCTCAGCCACACAACTCTTAGTAAGAGTACTGGGAGCTGCCTGCCAGAAGCACTGTGCATGGTGCTGAGAATGTCCTTCAGTAATAACAATGTGCTTAAAACTTTCTGGCACGCACATAAATATTTCACACGAGGAGTTGCACAAGGTAACGTCTGTGATTTATGCTCAACTCTGCTTTCAGAAGCATCTGCACCACAGGAACACCTCAGGAATTACTCTCTGGATATATAGGTGCCTAAAAATCTGCTGCACTTCCCAGAAATTTTCAACAGAAGTTGAGAGTTCAGGCAATTTTCTTTCAATGTAAGTTGAAGGTAGGCTCAAAGCAAAAGGCACATAAGAGAAGTTATTCATTACAGAGTGTGTTTCAGTGTTATCTACATCACTTCAGTATCTCATGTACTTTATGTACAGGTGATCCTGCTAAATTACTTTTAAATCAGTTTCTAAAAACATTGTCTCTCCCCTCAGCAGAGGAAAAGTGAAACAATTTCCCCCACATGAAGCAGGTTGATATCAGAGCTCTCCATCTTTCTTTGCTATTATGAGAGCAAAAGAGGAAAAGGGGGGTGGAGGGGAAGAAGATTTTCAGCTGTGCACCACAAAGTGAAAGCATAAAAATCTTGGGACTAAGATTGTATTATCAAGTCAAACATTGGGCCCTACTTCTAGGATACTACTCTGCATAAAGTAATTAGGGTGTTTTGTTTTGTTTTGTTTTGTTTTTAACCTGTAGAGGTGCAATTTGGACATCGAATTGTCAGGGTTGGAAGGGACCTCAACAATCATCTAGTTCCAACCCCCCTGCCATGGGCAGGGACACCTCACACTAGATCAGGCTGGCCAGAGCCACATCCATCCTGGCCTTAAAGACTTCTAAGGATGGGGCTTCCACCATCTCTTTGGGCAACCTGTTCCATCTAGGATTTAACATGGGCAGCTAAGCACTCAAGTTGAGACTTACCACCACAGCATCTAATGAAATCAGGCTAACAAAAACATGCATCCACCCTCACCTTCCTAAACATACCATAGCTGGGGAAAACATTTCAGAAACTTTCTAGTGTCTCTAGATTTGCAGATAAAAGGAGAAAGCTACCTAGGATACCCAGGACTTGGTGACATACACTGAAGACTTAGGGTAGCAGTGGAGAAAATTAATAGTGAGAACCCTCATCATTAGATACTCTTCTATACATCATGAAGTTAAAGTATAAGAGTACGAAATAAGAAAATTTTTGTGACTTTTGACAATTATTAGTAAGTAAAAGATGATAACAATTGCCAAAAAAATCACAAAAGTTGACATGTTACCTGGCTATGACAAAGAGCACACAACTGACACCCAAGTAAGCCAGCAGAATATACATCCAGATATCAGGGGAGAGAGGATTCAGGAAGGAGAAGACGCCCGGGTTTGTACCATTGGGCTTGCGGTACAAAATACTTATTCCAAGAGTCATAAAGGGCTTGGAAAAGTCGATGACCTTCTCTCGGACATAGGTAATGGCCAGTGGTGCAACTGCAAGGTCAGCTTTCTGTTAACAGAAAGACAAAGAGAGAAACAGGCCATGAGTCAGAAGAAACAGGTTGAAGCAGACAAGCAGATTAGGCAAAACACAGACTTTGCAAGGAGGAGGTTTGTTCTTGCTGAAATTTAAACCTCTCTTCTCCCTGTGAGCAAGCAAACATTGATTCTACCTCCTGGTTGCTAAAATGGTACAGCAGCATTTAGAGAAAACTAAAAGCACTAGATGATCCTTGAGGTCCCTTCCAACCTGGCATCCTATGAATCTATAAACCTATGAATCTTTCAACCATTCCTTTGAACAGTAAATCCTCAACAGTATTTGATCTTTCCCCTTCACCCTAGATCTCACAGGGTAATGATACCTTCTGCTTTCACTCTCTCTGTAGGGTCCATTTCCTACACTACTGCAAAACTCAGAACATTACTGCAACCAAAAGTTACTGAAAGGAGGTTTTGCTCAGATTCATGTTCCTGGCACTCAGTCAGGTTTTAATGCTTTTTCATGTCTTTGGACATCCTTATGTCATCATGCAGAGTACTTTATTTGGCAGAGTCTTCAGCAGCTTTTGTGGTGGTTAAAATTGTGAAAATAAAGGTTAGGGAAGTGTAATAGCCCAACTGTAAGAAGCACTAAGCAGGCATACTGTGGTTAAATGAACAAGGAGGCAGTGTTCACTTACTCCTAGTCTCAAGAAATTTCAAACACACAGCCCTCTAAGTACAGATGATCAGAAAAAAATCCACACATCTCAGAGTACCTATAGAGAAGACCCTGCTGTCAAAGTCTGATGCCTCTTCTTGAGTCAGATACCAGAGAATGCACTTAATCTTCAGCAAGTTTCTTTGGGAAATACACAATATGACAGGCATTTTAAAAATAGTCTAAGAACATTTATGATTATTAAGAAAAAGTTTATAGATCTCATGTAATATTGGAAGTATTGCTGGGGCTTGCTTTGCTAAATGCAGCCTGTGTGCAAGGTCCTTGCTCTTTGGTAAGTAAATAATTGCTCACTCTCAGCTGCTCTCCTGTTGAAAACCACATCTTTGTTTGTCCTGGAGTTGAAATCAGTGACACCTCTCTTGCCTGCAGTTTAGAAGGGAATTCCTATATGCAATCCCAGCTGTGCTCCTCATGGAATTAACTCACAGATTTTGCACAGAGGAACTAAGCTTCTGGCTTAGTATTTCCCTGACATTTGTGTTGATTTCACTAGGATTTTTTCATAGCTTTCTGCAATACCTTTTGCTGTGTGCTATCTGAAATTTATTTTCTGCATAACATTTACTCTGAGCTAGGATCTGTTTGTACATTTTTCCATGGGAATATGATATACAGCCTTTACTAGGGAGTGACTAAGCAGGCAAATTAAGTGCCATCTTGTGAGTGTAGAGGCCAATGTTTGGCTGTTAATTTGAATTAGCAGTAAAGCTGTAGTTAATAATTCTATGATGATGTGGAAGATCTTTCCCCTTAAAACATGTTTGAGTGAATTACACTGATAAATTCAGACATGCAAGATAAGAATTTGCAGGGAGGTTCTGTAAGTCTATGAATATATTCAGCTTGGTTGGAGTGAAAAGCAGAAGCTCAAGGAACAAAGGAGATCTGGTTAGCTGCTTGTCAGGGGGGACACCTGCTGCTTATTTAACCTGTGACAAATGACATTGGAAATAAAAGGTCAGAGCACTTGAAGATGTGGATTAATGAATTAGCAATTAGACTGAAAGGAACAGGAAGAACAAGTGGTATTTTCTGGCATATAACAAATTATCATCATAAATTATCCTAGAGACCTCAGGACAGATCTCACACAGAAATGAAATGCTACTTAATGAGGAAAAGAAAGCATGCAAATAATAACAGGAAGATGATATGAGTATTTGAAACAGTCAGATACATGAAAACTGCATTATAGGCACTTAACAGTTGAATTATGGCACAAGGTAAGTGGAAAGAGTTGGAATACCAATGTTAAATAGAAGCTTTGTGGTGGAAAACTGCCTACATAGTTTAACAAAGGTAACTAATAATGATTACTGGAAATTCAGAGACGGTTTGGTACAGAACAGAGAGGCTAAGTCTACAAGGTAAATAAATATATACCAAGAAATAAAAAAATAGCTCAAAATAGATAGCCTTCAAATAGCTAAAGAGACACATGGATGAAATGAAAACACAAGAAAGTTAAGTATAAGCAGATAAGAAAACTGAAACTCAAACAGTAATATTCTAAACGTACAGAGAGATTATAAGGGGGGGCAAGGAAGGACATTGTGTCTTTTGTTCTTGTGTGAGGTAGAAAAAGAAAATAAAATACCAAGAGATGTACTAGAAAATAACATCATAAAAATTCCACAGGAATCAGCAGGAATTCAGTTTGCCATCTCTATATTCACCAGAGTTGCTACTTCAAGCACTAACTGTACCTTAACTACAGACCTGTCAAAATATTGTGTGCTTTATGGAAAGTCATCCCTCCAAACACCATCCCCCCAAAGGCCCACAGTTGTGTGCTTTATGGAAAGTCATCCCTCCAAACATCATCTCCCCAGAGGAACAGAGTTCAGATTTGTGGTATTTTGGCATTATTAAAATGTTCAATCTTAAATTCAGTTCTGGATAACAGTTTACTCCTAAGGTTTGGAAAAACAAATTCATGTCAGAAATGTAGCCTAAATTTTGTACTTACAAAAGTACTTAGACTCCTCTACGTACTGCTCATTATGTATTAAAATGACAATTTACATTCCTCTCTGGTTATGCAAACCTGCTCAATGTATCTCATGCAAACTTACACAAGAAAAACAATAATTATTAATAAAAAAATGGGAAAGCTTTATAGCTGAAGGAGACATTTTGGAATGAAAGCTGTGAGTAAAGAAGACTTGGAAACTCCAAATCCAGGATAGTTTTATGGATTCTGCAGGTGAAAACCATTTAAAGACCAGTAAAATGTTAGAGCTTCTGCTGAGTATTTATGTTCCTCTTGGTGATATTCACTCAAATTAAAACCCAACAGAGGTTTGTGTGAGTGCTCAGAATTTAGTATGTGTTATTATACCTTCTATCCTGAGTTGAGATTTCCTTAATGTAGGAAGGATATAAATTTAAACTATTTCCCTGTAATATAACTTATTTGATGATGTTCTACCTAAAATCTCACAGCTGTCAAAACAAGTTTCCTTTAGCCTTACTTCTAGACCTTCAAACCCTTTCTCTGAAGGAGTCTTAAAAAATTTTATCTTCATTTTTAAAATTTAGATGTAAAATGTTAAGAATTAACATCAGGAGATTGGTTAGAAAGTCTCTCAGACAAAGAAAAAATATTGTGACCCAAGCCTAGCAATGAACTCGAGGTTCTCAGAACAGCAACTGAGCAGAACTCAGTGCAAAACCACTTCACCAGGATGGGTTTAGAATGATGAAGATTAACAGATGCTGCTAACCACCTGCACAGGACTAGGAGACATCATCATAGGATCATACAGTGGTTTTGGTTGGAAAAGTCCTTGAAGATCCAGTCCAACCATTCTCTAACTCAGTAAGTCTGGTGCTAAACCATGTCCCTCAACACCACATCTCTGCCTCTTTGAAATACCTCCAGGGATGGGGATTTGACCACCTCCCTGAGAAGGCTGTTGCCTACACAGCCCTGTTGTGATCTATGTACACCCTGCCTACCTTCAGAGGAACAGGCTGCCTGGGGAAGTACTGGAGTCACCATCCCTAGAGGTGTTCAAGAAATGTGTGGACATGGCACTTGGAGACATTTAGTGAGCATGCTAGTATTGGGTTGACAGTTGGACCTGATGATCTCAGAGGACTTTTCCAACCATAGTGATTCTATGATGCTTTTCTATGATTCCTCAACATCAGGGTCTCCAAGCAACAGGCTGGGGCATCACATATGCTCAAGAAAAAAAAAATCCTTTGTAGTGTTAGACTTTACACACATCTCTCTCATCAGTGCTGCACTTCTGAGGCATAATGTGGGTTTAAGTCCCACCAGAACACCTGGTGCATTAGTGGGTTCAAGTTCCATCAGAAGAGAACTGAGTCCCTCAGGAATTACCTTAATATAACTTCTAAGCCTGTTAAATCATCTATGACCCTCACAGAGTCACTTACTCCTTCCTATTGTTCATCAAAGGATGTGTTTGACACTTATCTGTGCCACCCTGCCCAGCAGTACTTAAATCCTCTCTCCATAGGGAAACCCCTCTATTTGCTGTCCTAGGGAATATTTCTCTTCCATTTGCAGCCAGAGGCCACTGTCTTTTCCAACAGGAGTTTTTCACAGTGCAGTTGGAAAAGGGAAGGAATCACTGAACTCATTTTGCACTTTCAGGATTTACCACTGATTCAAAAGGAACTAGTCATGGTTTAGGAGACCAGTGTCAGAACGATGGCATGTGTGAACACTGGGTGAAACAATCAAAGAATTGAGAGTAAACTATGGAAGAAGAGACTGAAAACATACAAAGCTTGACAGAGAGGCTTCAATCCCTGTTCACACTACAGAATTTCAAGCTTCAGCCTGAACACAATGTGCCAAGCTCAGTTTAGATAGCATTAGCTTCATTTCACTTACACTTCTGAGTCCAAGAAATTATGTAAAGTGACTAAGCACAGGCTTAAATAATTTATTTTGAAACTTAGAATCCATTTGGTGCTTTTTATCTCTATATAAGTTCTGCATCTTCCTTTCTCCACACATACTGTACCAAAACATTTTATTTATTCTTGACTTACAGATGTTACAAACTACCCTTGTAAAGATATATATTAGACCTGAACTCAAGTGAGTGCCACTTAAAATACAAGCAGATAAATCCTAAAAATATTTTTCAGATAGATGTAAATGCTACAGCAACTTTCAGAGCTTTGTCCTTTTTTTTTCTTGCCCCTCCTGTAGTCCATTTAATTAGAAACTCAGGTTGAAAAACGTAGACAGAATCATTTTACCTTGACAAAAGAAACATTCATTGAGTTTACTAAATCACTTTATGCACTTTTTTTTTAAACTTTAAAAATATTGTCTAAGTGAAAAGAAAAGTAGTAACCTCATGGGAACATCAAAATGTGTTAACTGTCTAGCTGGATTTCTTCTCTAAAATCTTGCTCATCAGTTCTGAGGTCTGAAGTGGTATGTGCTAAGAAAATGTACTGGTTGCATGCACAGATGCATTAGTAAAAAAAAAAAAAATAACAACCCTGCATGCATTCAAATAAATTACAAAATCAGGAGAGAGAAAACCAGACCAAAAAAAAATTAGAAAAAAAATTAACAACTGAGAAATTGTGAGATACTTGTAAAGATATGATCCAGGTTCAGAAGTCAGACTACATCTTCTCTGATGCACTAACACAGTATCTACATTTTTGATTCCTGAATAAATGCTATTTCAAATGGTAAAAACCAGGTTTAATCTAACTTTAGTTCTATGTTATCTATGGGAAAAAAAGAACATGTTTCACTCTGTTAGCAAGAGGAAAGGAGTGGGAAAGCCTCTGTCCCACATACTTTGCTGTAACTTTTTCAAATAGATTCCATTCCAACATTTCCCTGGTAAAAAGCTTGTGAAGCCATACCAGCACTTGTTCAAAAAAGCTTTAGGGATGAATAATAAAAGCATGCCAAAATGTGATTTTTATTCTTTTTTTCCCTTTGCTTCTGAACAAAGAAATATAAGAAATCCTTCCCCAAAATCCACCTCAATAATGGCAAATCAGTTCCAGATGCTGATACCACCTAACAGCCATCAAACCTAACAGCTCTGCATGGCTGTGCCTTCATCCACATGTCCAAGTACACATGCCTAGATACAGACAGGCTAGCTCAAGAGCTGTTTGCTTTCTCTCTCTGGATAATAGATATAATCCATGCACACATTTAAAGATAATATAAATATAATACTCCCACACATTCTTCTTAAAAGTGTGAAGAGAGGCATAATCAACATTTGTTGCAGCAGCAATACCAGATTATTATTTACTAGAGCAGCAGAAAGATAACAACCTTCCCAGTAAACAGGAATATTTTGATGAGCACATGTTCTGCCCATCTGCTAAAAATCTTAAAGC
Organism: Indicator indicator; assembly: GCF_027791375.1. Taxonomy (NCBI): domain Eukaryota; kingdom Metazoa; phylum Chordata; class Aves; order Piciformes; family Indicatoridae; genus Indicator; species Indicator indicator. The sequence goes on from NC_072036.1 coordinate 12,848,774, forward strand.
AAATTGAAAGGAGATTAGTGAATATTTTTTCTTCAAGCTATTTCACAAGGTTTCTGCCATCATTAGGAGGTTTCCCTTGAATTAGCTGTAAAACAGTCTCCCTTTCTTCCTATTTTAACTGACAGAGATGTGCAGAATATGTTTTGTCTCATTCTTTGATCATATGTCTCTGTACCAAGCAATTCACCCACATAAATGCAAAAAGAGATTGTGACATAATTTTCAAATTGACTAAAGGGTTTGCAAGAGACTGAATTCAGCTGGCAGGATCAACTGCAAGAGCCTCCTTTGATGGACATGAAGCAATGCCTGCTTTACTCATTTACAAGTAATTGCAATGTTATGTTCTTTAGCTCATTGCAGCACTTTGCTCCTTCAGTGTGTGGTGATGTTTGTGCCTTTCTGCTTGCACTTTATTGTTAATTTTTTTTCCAGAAGACTGTTTCTCTCCTTTGGCCATGTTAACATTAAATACATTTGTCTCAAAGATAAAGTCCCAGATCCTCTACCAGAAGAGGAGATCTGGCTTCTATTGATTAATGAGGGAGGAGTTTGGGGGGTTGGGTTGATTGGTTTGTTGAGGTTTTTCTCACAAAACCCTATGTATTTGTTCTCAGAAATCAATTCTGAATTCTACATATTCACTATTTTGACTTAGGCATGTGCCACAGAAGAGCTAAACCACATTGGCAGAAACAAACACTGCCTATATAGGCAAAACAGAGACACAGAAGGGTTTTCATTTCACAAAGAAATGTTTCAGCCAAGGAATTTTTGATGTGAATTTCTTTTCATTACTTCTTTAAACATCCAAACTAGCCCCATTCAAGTAGAATTATCAAGCTTTAGGCTTTGTACAGATGGAAGTGCAATCTAGATGGATAGCAGAAAGCTTCCAAAAGTTAACTTACATGATCGATGAGTTCACGAACCATTCCATTCCACTGTCCGCTGGCATCTTCCTGGGCTCCATATTTGCCATCCTCCACCAGTCTAATCTCGTAGGAAAATCCAAGGATGGTAGATAGCTCCCTGAGGAGGTCAATGCAATACCCCTCAAATCGATCATTTCCATACAGGGGTTTGTCAGACTTCTTGAACATAACATATGGCTCTTCCTGTCAAGATTAACAGCACAGAATAGGTGAGGAAAGTCCCCACTTCTTCCTTTATAACCTAAAGTGGTACACACGATACCAGTGCCTGGGCAAAGAACTCAAATGCAAAGTAAAATCTTTTTTGCATTTGGTGATGTCTATTCAAAGCCTTTACTTATCTTCAAACTGAAATTAGAAGACATTCTAAGTTTTGTTTGGAAAAAATGACACTGTAATCATGGTAGATGTATCCAAGGAACTCATCTAAACAGTGCATTCAAATGTGCTCCTTGCTAGGCTGCATCACACGTTGATATCAAATGCATTGTTCCAGAGGAGGCTGCAAGCCTCTTGAAATGCAGGGGGGAAAGAATTGTTTTAGTAACTTGGGGAAAAAAAAATATAATAAAATCCAAACATCAACTCAATGCTTTTAAGTGCTGAGGTTGATACTTGTTTAGTTTTGTGACTATTTTCTCAGTGCTCTGTTAGGTATAGAAAATACACAGGGGAAAGGAAAAAGTGAAGCCATGCTGACTACTCCTGATAACCTATTGGAATTATTCCTATCACCTGTATTGTATTTCAAACCTGTATTTGGTTGGAAGGGACCTTTAAAGATCATCTGGTCTGATCCCCCTTGTAATGAGGAGCTACAAAGATACTACTAGAAATTACAATAAATTCTGCATTTTAGACTATTCTAATTTTAACTTTTAATCATCACCTAGGTTTCATTAATATTTTCAACATGGATACAAGAATTTTTTTTAAAGAATCTGGAATTTTCCTATTACTGTCAGCACTGGGGGGGAAAAAAAAGGTAAAACAAAAAAAAAAAAGTGGAAGCCCTGCTGATGAAAAGAGGAAAACCATCTTCAGACTTTGCCACTGTTACAACAGAGAATTTTAATCATTAGCTTCTGTTCACCAGAGATCCTGGAGTTAAAAGGCTGCCCTATCTAATTAACATTTGCATCAGCTGTAAGGAATACACAATGGGCTCCTTCAGTTGGCTGCCAGATTCAAGTGGGAGAGGTGAAGCAATCCACTAGTTTCAGTCAAAACAATGTAACACATCAGACATCTCAACAGTCATTTGAGCCAAGATATTCTAAAAGCAGAAACTAAGGCCAAACACCACCATCACCTTCCTCCTCGGTGCTATCTAGAGCAGAGATTGCTTCAAATAGCTTCATTTGACATCTCTCAAGATGTTTCCTGGAAAGTTCCCTGGTATGATCTTTTGGGTCATGAAACACATAGTGTTTTGATAAATCATAGCCTGAAGAATTCAAGCCCTGGTTGTTCATTTCTGCAGTTTCACTTCTCATTTTGTCAGGAGAAAAAAAAAACAAAACCCAATTTTTTGGTATTTTCGTATTCCCCCACAACTGACTCTCAGCTTTAGACAAGAGTAAATATCCATGAGGAGATTAATGACTGGAGTTCATTCACGACAGAATAACATCTAAGTCACTCTAAGAAGTACCCCAAACTGCTCATTACTGCTGTAATTAGCACAGCACATTCTAGTAGCTGTCCCTTGCAACTGCATTTCTGCAGAAGCAAATCTGATTGCTTACCAAGATGGTGGTGACTATTAGCGAGCGATTGGACAGGGAATCTGTGATGTTTGCTGGTTTTCCTTTCTGATTCTCTGTCATGTTAAGGCCACTCAGTGGATCCCAAGTTCCAACCTACAAAACAGTCATTAATTTGGTCATTTTCAACTTGCAAGCAGCTACCATTCCTATCAGACACGAGTTCTTATTTAGAATCACCTCTTATTGATCTGATCTTGACTATCACCTCTCATTCAAGAGCTTCAGGAACGGGTATCTCATGGAAGAGCTGAGATCACACATTGCATAATTTTTTAACCAATGTGCAGTTTATTTCTTCTCACTGACTTCAGCAGTCACTGCACTTCAGATATGATGGAGGTCATTTCCCATTATTCTAAACAGGAAATTCATGGAATAGGTTGGGTTGGAAGGGACTTGGAGATCATCCAATTCCAGCCATGGGCAGGGACACCTTCCTCTAGACCAGGCTGCTCAAGGCCTCAAACTCTTTTTTTCTTACCTCCATGATTATTTTTCCTTAATAAATCTCATTTTGTCACAAAAACATAAATCACAGCTGAAACTTCCAAGCTGTGCTGCTGTCCTGCACGTGAGAAATAACCTAGCCTAGGGAGGGTGTCCCTGCCCATGACACGGGATTTGGAACTAGATGACCTTTCAGGTCCCTTCCAACCCAAACCATGCTCTGATTTTATGAATTTCCCCCATATTTGGAAAGAGGTTAGATTCAATAATGGAAGTAGTGGCTATTTACTGCAGGTCCAGCTATTCACTCTGCCCCAATCCCCTGAATCTAAGAATGTAGCTAGAAGCAGATAGGCTTGGAGTCTGATACCAAGAAAACAGCTTGTACTAGAGCACTTGGAAACCAGATACCAAATTGAGAACAGGCTTGTTATTGCTTGATGCAACAAGTGAAATGTTACTGAAAGTGCTGCTGTTTGGGGGGGATTGGATTTTGGTTTGTTTCCCATCCTTTTGGAGGTTAACATCTCACACACCTTTTCAAGCCCTTCTTCCTTGAGGCTGATCACATCTAAATCAAAATCTGTCCTCAGGCCGTTGGTTTTGTTGAAAGTTATCCTGCCTGTGAGACCTTCCCAATGGGCCTGTGGAGAAAGGAAAAAAGAACAAATAAAACAACATTTCTAGAAATAAATCTCCTTTTTTTTTTTTTTTTTTTTGTCCCTCTGGACAAATTTTACTCTGCCAAAATGGGCACTTCTGTTTGTTTGTTTGTTTTTTTTTTTAATCTAAATAATTTGTCCTGTGGCTGACTTTTGTAACAAGTATTTTCTATTTGCTAATTGTGTCAAGTGTTTCTTCAGCCTTCACAATTTCTAAATAACTTTGTGTTAACCAATAATATCTTCTTACTAAATGAGATCAAAAGCTGGTTTGTTTCCATTCCTTCATCACTCATGCTATTCCTTTTCTGTCCCCCACACACCTCAGCCAAACCTCAATCTCTTTCATGAATGCTGGATTTCATTCTTCTGTCAGGAAATTTCATTTCAATAAAGGCTTCCTTTGGCAAGATGCTGAGTTCTCTGGAACCACACTGAGACAGCAAAAAACTGAGGTCACTGGTGCCAGTTTTCCAGAGCGGATCCCTTGCTTTTACTAAAGTGCATTACCCTCATTTTTTTAATATAACTTCAATTCTATCTAGTTCCAAAGCTCTACTGAAGTAAAGGAGTGTGTTTGAAGATAAGTTTATAAGGAATTGAAAGGAACAAATATTAGATGCAGGATCATATTCCATTGTGGATAGTTCTTTTTGTCATAGTATCTTGCACACCTAGAATGAGAAACTCTGAATTCCCACTGGAAGCAGTGGATTGCCCTACACTGGACAGTTTGAAGACTCAACTTGACAGGGTGCTAAGCCAGCTCATTTCAACTCTACTATCACCTAGAAAGGTTGGAGCAGATAATCCTTGAGGTCCCTTCCAACCTGGCATTCTGTGATTCTGCCAATTAAGACTTACTTGCAGTACAAGACACTTGAATACTCAGTTCAAACCAGGGAGACAAACTTCATTCTCGGCCCCTTTGAGCTTATGCCAATATTTAGTTGCTGAGTTTCTCATCATCAGTCTATGATTTGTGGTTTTGAGGATGTAGGCTTTTATGCCACAAATTATTCCAGCACTGCCAACCACCCCTTCAAGTGCCTAGAAACAAAAGTTTTACTGCGAGTGCAGCTACTTCACCTTCTTCTGTTTCTTTGTCCCAACTAATACCTGAGGCAAACCCACTGCCAAACCAAAAAAGCTGCCTTGCCTGCTGAACTCTTTACACATGTTGAGATATTGCCAATCTACTGAAAGAAAAAAAAGTGGGGAAAAAAAAAAAGGCATAACTCAAGTAGAGTTGGAACAAAAGGAAATGAGAGTTGAGAGGAAGGAGAGTGATGAAGCAAGGCACTCATCAGCGACTTACCTCCTTTATGAGGCTCATAAAGCGGGTGCCAAAGCGCCAGGGCTTGTGGCGGTTACACTGCAGGGAGCTGACAGTCATCTGTGGGAACTGCTGGACAGCCACTGACACCACGTGAACAGCATCATACATCAGGGCTGCATCCGTCTGAAACCAGAACCACACCACAGCCATCAGCACAAACACCACAACAGTAGCAGCTGGGCAGGCAGGGGAGACACAGCCTGCCCTGCTCAGCACATTGCGAGAAAATCAGCTGACTGCTCCTGCAGCACTGCAAAATGCAGCCCTGGCACCAAGTCACGGAATGGTTTGGGTTGGAAGGCACCTTAAAGATCATTTAGTTCCAACCCCATGCCACAGGTAGAGACACCTCCAGCTAGACCAGGTTGCTCAAAGCCTGCCTTCCTCCTCTCCCTCCATCTATTTTTCCTTCCTTCCAAATTCCTCCCTTCCTGCCTTCCCCCTAATTAATTCCTTCCAAACTCCTTTCTCTCCTCCTCCCTTCCTTCCCCCTGCTCCTTCCAAGGTCACAGGAGAACAGTGGTATCTCTCATGACTCAGGTTACTTCCAAAGAAAGCAGTGCATTAGGGGGGGTATATACATCACCTTATGCAAATTTGATTCAGTTCAGCTATTTCCAAGAGTAATGAAAAAGAAAAAAGAGGAAGAAAAAAATATTAGCAAGGTGGCAAAACTTTAGCTGTGAAGGAAAATACACAGACTAAGGAAATAGTGGTTTTGTGTTTGAAATTACAGTCTAGGTACAGTGCCAAAGGTACTCAGTTGATTAATAACTTCTAAATGAGTATGAGTTTAAATTCTAGGACAGACCTAACCACTACCTTCCATAAACCAGAGGCAAATGAGAACTGCATTAAAATGCACATTTGTTTTAATGGTTTCCATGTCACATCCTAAATAAGTAGGCTGTTTAGACCTGGTATGTGCTAACTGATGTTGTACTAGCCAAGGATGGAGACAGTCTCTGGGAGCACACTGCCATGCAGTACAAGAAGCTGACATCTCTCTTCTGCTCTATTTGATAAACAGAGGCAAGCCTTGGAACCAAAAGCAAGAGAGGACCTTAGATTCAGCTGGTGGAAATGAAGGCTATGCCATCTGCTCAGCATACCTTAGAGAAAAGAGGACCTATTTCCCCTTCTCATTCACATAATTAGTGAGCTGTGAAATTAGTTCTTTAACGGATAGGAAACCTGGAGATTATTGCACTTGTCACAATACAATACAATGCCATACCAAATGAGCTTATATAGTGCCTTTCATGCAAATGCATCCCAAGACTCTTTACAATAAAGCTAAACATAAAAATGCAAAAATGTTCTACCATTATAGCCCATAAGCTGCTGCTAAAGAGGAAACTGTGCCTTTACATTTAAATGGCTCTCCCAAGGAGAGGTTTCAAAACTCCAACAGAAACCAATCCTGATTTTAAAACAGCCACTGCAATAGGTTCCAACCATCTCAGCTGCCAAGTCGTTTATGCATGGGCTCCAAAATTAGTCAGAAAATATTTTTGCTGCCAAACAGTTCATTATCTTCCAGGCATTAAAGTGCTTTTAAGGCGAGCTGCTATTTGACAAGGAGGCAGCAACACACCAAAAAGTTAGAATGACGTGCTGAGTAAGCTCCATCCAGAGCTTAATATTCCAGAAGCAGCACTTGGCAGTAGCTGGAGTCTAGACAACAGCTTTTAAAATAAACTCCAAAGAAGTACAATACACTCATCTAGCTCAGAAATGCAAATTTTGGGGTTTTGGTGGTTTGGGGGTGTTTTGTTTTGTTTTAAATGTGAATCAGCTTTGTTTCTAAAACTGTAGTACAGCAATGAAGGAAAATTTTCAATTGCTGCGAGACTTCAGCAAAAGCAGCCCATGAAGAAGCTACCAGAATTTCAAAACCAGTATAAACTAATTGATTAGCTATAAATTTAGATCCAATGGACATTATACCAGATGCAGAGCAACAAGACTATCAAATTCCCTAAGCAACTGAACTGAACATCTCTAGGATGGCAACAGAGTCAACTCCAGTAGAAGCATTCCAAGAGCTCCACTGCCATTTTAGAAAGATATCGAATTCTGCTAACATTCCTCACACTGGGCTGATGAATATGGCTTCACTGGAAATAAATGTAAGTCAGGATGTGCTTTTAAATGCCCACAACAAACTAATCACTAGCTGGAAGCTGAGTGCCCCATTTCGTTTCTAGATGCTACAAGATAAAACCTTTATTTAAGTAGGATGAGATTCCACAGCCCACCTTGTGTAAGAAGCTCAAAGTTAAATGCAGGCTTAAATGTTTGCCCTGAGTAAAGACAGAACCATAGCCTCAAAAATGCACTGGTTTAGTGATTCAATACTGCACTCATCTCACGGGGTGCAATCATTGATTTTACTGCAGGAGAAATGAACAACACAGACCTCAGGACAAGATACAAACGGTATTCACTCGTATTGCAGGTTGGGCTCTCCTCTTGGTTGGTTGAGAGGCAGTAGGAATTGCTAGCTGTTGGCCTAGCTCTCCACCCTCACTCACTGGCCTTGCTAAGCTTTGTGTCTCACCACCCTTGGTCCACAGCACTTTCTTTTCCTTAAATCACAATTTTGGAACTTTGAGGTACAGGCAGGACTGTAGGTTTCAGCAAGAGGCTGCTTGAGGATCAGGGAGGAAATTCTCCCAGTTAAGTTTTTGGGATGCTTTATTACATCTAAACAGAGATGAACAGGTCGGTTCCTTCCAGCTTCCACACTGAATTACACCAAATCATGGCTTGTGTGTTGCACAGCAATATTTTCGTACAGCATTTCCATTTACCTCCATCAAACCAGATGAGGATTTCGTGTACCAATAAACCACTCCTCCATGAGTCATATCTCAGGGCTCCAAAATTACCCTTAAATTGCAGAAATGTGCTCTTTATTTTCAGCAACCAGGATTTTCATTGTGCAATCTCCTTTAACTTTAATTTAAGATGAATGATTGCTAGGCTAGGTCTGTTTCTTTATGAGCTAGATCAGAAATAGTACACCTCAAGTAGGTGAAAAAAAAATAAAAATCATAGTTCAGCTTTTACTATAAAAAAATGGAGTTCTCTGTAATATACAATTTAAAAAGAAAGAATGGCACTATTATGTAGGCATGATCTGGAAGGACTTCCAATTACTCCAATGTAGATTATTAAAACCAGCTTGAAAGCAGGAAAAAAGCCCTGAGGTTTTCAATTAAATGTTAAATTAAACTAACGTGATTGTTTTTTTTTTTTTTGCCCTTAGTTACACTTATAACTAATAAAAGTCTTGGAAGAAATACAGTTTGCTACTCAAAAGGTGCTCTGTGAAGTATTTGGAAACACCAAGAAATTTTCAGTGATGTATGAAATAAGGCAATGGGAAAGGGATGAACACTAAACTGTATCCTGAAGCACCACATCTACAGCTTCCTGAACACCTCCAGGGATGGTGACTCCACCACCTCTCTGGTCAGCATGTTCCAGTGCCTCCAAGGCCAGTTTTCCCTAATATCCAGCCTAAACCTCCTGAGAATACATTCCTACTTGACAAAAGAGGAATCTAAGTACATGAGGCAGGGCATAGATCACAGAATGGTTTAGGTTGGAAGGGACCTTAAAAATCTTGTTCCAGAAGGACTGAATTTTCCATTGGCCCTTCTAAATTGTATTTCATTTCTTACACAACAGAATGCCTTGGCTAGAATGCTGACTGCAAAGTCAAGCTGTTGAGGTTTGGGGGTTGTTTTCCAGCTCCCAATATATCCAGGCTATTTCTAGTCAGCTTGATGGGGGACAAAGACAACATTTAAACACCAGAACAGGCTGCCCAGGGAGGTGGCTGAATCCCCATCCCTGGAGGTGTTTCTAAGAAGCAGAGATGCGGTGCTGAGCATCATGGTTTAGCCCCAGCCTTAGCAGAGTTAGGGAATGGTTGGGCTGGATGATCTCCAAGGACTTTTCCAACCAAAATGATTCCATAATCCTATAGCACAATTAGGAGGCTAAGAACAGCAGCTGTGTTTCTTTGATCTAGCAGCCTAAGTCATGGCTACTGGAGATACAATGAACAGGACAGCCTAGCCAGATCTCCTCCCTCCCATCCCAAATAATGTTATGGTTTACAGAGAAATACCATTACTGGGGATCTCTGCACAGTAATGGTTGCCAATGGCATGCCTGTCCATTTCAAAACCCCACAAAGTGTCCTGGAACCAAGCTCCTTAACCTGCTAAGCACTATTTCTCCTTTCATAATTACTTTTCTCTCAGTTGTCCTTACTTATATTTAACACACAACTGATAATTGGTAATTATAAAATCTTGACTAAATGGCACTTTTCATAAACAAACAAACAAAGCATTTCCCTTTTTTGTTCTACCAAGCTCTCTTTCAGCTGTCTTTCATTTTTCCTGTATCTGGAAGAATAAAGGAGAATTAGGAATCCTCTAAATAGCAGAAGTATTAGAAAAGAGACTGAACATTATTTCTGCAGCCTATGAAAACAAAGACTGAGAACAACCATTGAGGAGAACAGAAGCCAGGGAAGAAAGGAAAGCTAAAGAGCAGAGAAAAACAATGATGGATGCAAAAATGACCCCAAAAAAACCCAAACCAAAACCAAGCAAACAACAAAACCCAGTTTAAGTTACAGACAGACACAGGCTTAAATTGTATTTGCTGTTAAAAATCTTTAACCAATCCTTAATAGAATTGCAGCACAAAACCACCAACAGGAGATCTCTCAGTTAGATGATGCCTGACAAACGCAGCAGCATGCACACCAACTCCAGAGCCCCTGCACAGTCCCATTACTACTCACCAAAAGCTCTCCTACTCAAAGCCAGTTTAAAACAAGTGAATGAAATTAAGGAGAAATGGCTGGCACAAGTAGTTCCTCCCCTCCCTGGGTAATAAAATCTATTGCCCCTGAAATCATTTCCCTTAATTCTCACTTGCTACCACATCCCACAGAACCATTTTGCTGAGTGAGATTTAATAAATCTCTCAGCTTGGGATTAAATTTTAGTGGTTTATGAACTGGTAAATTGCATTGTATGTTTATTAAAGCTGGTGTTTGCTTACTTCTTGACACATTCCCAACTCTACCCTGGGATACAATTGAGCAAACAGCAGAGATTGTATTCTTTTTTTCACCCCAAAAATGCACTCCAACTGGGAACGAGATAGGAGCATCAGCAAGCTATAAACAATGTTCACCTCACTTAAAAAAAAAAAAAATTAATCAGAGGGCTTCTTAGTATCAATTCTTCTGGTTTTCCCTCAAATAGAGACCCTGGAAGTGTCCCATCCTGTCATAAACTTGACTAACCCAAGAAGTGGGGAGACACTGGAACAGGTTGCCCAGGGAAGCTGTGGCTGCCTCCTCCCTGGAGGTGTTCAAGGCCAGGCTGGATGAGGCTTTGAGCAGCCTGGGCTGGTGGGAGGCTTCCCTGCCCATGGCAGGGGATTGGGGCTGGATGATCTTTAAGGTCTCTTCCAACCTAAACCATTGTGTGAATCTATGAAGCCAATGATTTTGAGTGCTCTGCTTGCAACAGCAAATGTCAGCTGTGCAAAACTCTTGCAGAACCGTGCTTGCAACAGACCACTAGGAACAAGGGGTTCTCATGTCAGCTTTCTGTATATCCTTAGAAACACTTGTGAAATTTCCAAGTGAAAGTTACTTTGAAGTACTTTCTCAACCTGGACTTTAAAAATTATGGTATGTGCTGTAATGCTGGGTTGTTGGGTTTTCTTTTTTTTTTTTTTTCAATAAAAACTCCTCCATCATGCTCTTTTATATACCTTAAGGACAGACAGCAAAAACCTAATTACCAGGAAGAATGGGTCATTATTTGGTCTTTGGTAGTCTATTTCCTTTCATCTGTTCTCCTGCTCAAAAAAATCAATATGATTGTGATCACTGCAGCTCCATCAACCACATCCATAATAAAGAGCTGTCTGCTCAGCATTCAAGAACTTATCACACCACATGAAAAAAGTCTCTCTGCAGAAGCAATTCATAAGTAATTACAGAAGGGTCCTACTCAGCACACACTCTGAACAGCTTTGCAGCCACATGCAACAAGGAAGCACACACCTGGCAGTGAAACTACAGGTAAAAGGGTAGGAAAATTCAGAGATTAAATGCAAATCTGATTTAAAAAAAAAAAAAAATCAAGGGGAAAAAAAAAAGGATTCTGAAGGATGAAACTTTACACATTCTGATTTTCATATTCTCTAAGTTTCACAGTTTGAGGATTTCTGAGATTTCACTTCAAATTTTTAAATAAAATTATCAAATTAGATGTATGGTGATGACTTTGAAAAAAATTAACAAAACCAACAACCCAGTTCTGAGCTTACATAATAAATCACCTTCTCATGCTTTCACCAAGCACCATTTACATTTCTCTCCCCTTAAAGCTAATGGCAGAGATTTTTTTAATATCCTCAGGAAAAAGAAAAAAAAAAAACAACAACAAACATGATTACTTGTGCAGCCTTGCAAAGTTCATGCTTGCAGGAGAAAACAGATTGGTAAGCAGTACAAAATGTAACTAGCCCATGAAAGAATCTTTCTTCCCTAAGAGAACTCTGCTCTGTGCCAGTCTTCTGTAATTCCTTTAATTAAATTATCTCTTATGTTTCTGTTTTAAACAAGTCCATCTTTTGCTTCTGGATTAGCACCTTAAAAATCAGTAATACCCAAAGAAAAAGGTATTAAAAGACACCAGTGGCCTGTGATTTAAAAAAAAAAAAAATCAGACTTTCTATAAAATCTGGGAAACTTCTAATGGGAACCTGAATGGCTAATGTTGGAAGGTACTGAAAGCCTAATTGAGGTTTTAGGTGCTTTGAAATCCTTAAATAGCGAAGCACAGAGAAGTTATGAGTAGAAAGGAAATAAAATAAATGAATAAAATAAGAATAAATTATATATATATACACACATAAGCCCTGTATATAATTTCCAAAACCTAGAATCAATATGTAGTCATTTAGTGACAGAAGACAGTCAGACTTACTAATGAGAGCAACCCCAAATAATTTTGCCATTGAGCCATGGTTAGGATGTTTCAGTGAATATAAAAATCTTCAGAGTGACCAAAATTTCTTATATTTTCTTTTGCTGGTAGCAATGAATCTTGATGTGTCCACTAAAATTTCTAACAATACAGAAAAATCCAAAGTCATCCAATGATCCTTTCTGGAAACGTTGGAACTCTCTCACTCTCTCTCTCTCTAAACATAGTTCACTTTCAAAAGGATATTTATATCATAAAGCCACTGCTAGTACATAATTATCACAGTTACTAAACCCAGAATAGGAATTGAAACTGACTATGCTTACAGCTTTTTTCAATGCCCCATCAGGGTAACTGTCACATTCCTGCACTACAGCTACATCGAAACTATATTTACATTTAAAAATAAACAACTACCCAGGTTGAGGCAGAAGTTTTAATAATTTCCCCTTTTGTTTTTTCTTTTTTTCATATCTCTGCCTAATCCAATGAGGATTTCTTTTTCCTGAAGTGTGCAAATAACTCTTAAATTAAAAACTTCAGCAAGACATTTTCTCCCAAGAAACTAACGACAGGACAAGAGGAAATGACCTGAAACTGTGCCAAAGGAGATTTGGGTTGAATATTAGTAAGACTATTGCAAGACGCTGCCCAGGGAGGTGTTGGAGTCACCATAGAATCACAGAATCGTAGGGGTTGGAAGATCCTTGAGTGCAACCCCCTGCCAAAGGAGGATCAGCCAGGGCAGGTCACACAGGAACACATCCAGATGGGTCTGAGTCTCCAGAGGAGACTCCACAACCTCTCTGGGCAGCCTGCTCCGGTGTTCTGTCATCCTAACAGTAAAGAAATTATTCCTCATGTTGAAGTGGAACTTCCCCTGCTCCAGCTTATACCTGTTGTTCCTTGTCCTGTTATTGGGCACCACTGAAAAGAGATTGATGGCTTCTCCTTGACACCCACCCCTCAGATGCTGATAGACATGCATGAGATCTCCTCTCAGCCTCTCTTCTCAGGACTAGTCTAAACCATGCCTGCAGATGTTCAAGAAATGTGTGGCCATGGCACCTGGGGACATGGTTTAGTGGCCAGAGTGGTGCTGGGTTGCTGGTTGGGCTCAATGGTCTTAGAGGTCTTTTCCAACCTTCATGATTCTGTGATTTTTAGGATTCTGATGCAAAGAATTAAAACCAATTTGCATAGCATTCATCTTACCTTGAGAGATGTTCATCCCTTGTATTTCAGAAGGTTCTCCATAGCAGAAGTTGCAGATTGTGCACGGAGGAAAGGGAGGAGATGCAAACAGAGGCAATGCACAAGAACACTCTGCTTTAACCTCAGCACCACAAGGATTTCTGGTTTGCTCATTCACACTCACAAAGAGTACTAACCAAAGAGCCTTTGGGACACTTGCTACTGCAGCCATATTATAGTTAAATTCAGTGATCACTTGAGAAAATCTGGTACTGTCCTCAAATTTATTCTATTCCACTATTATTCTGAAAATATTAACACTTCAGCTTTAATTCCAGAGTGTAATTCCTGACTGTTTATTCCAAGAGAGGAAAATAAATAAAACCATCTCTGAGCCTGGAACAAACAAACCTTCCTGCCTTGAGAGGATGGCAGCTGCTGCTTTCAGAGTTTAAGAAGCTGAAAAATCCTAAATGCAGCATTTGTGACTACAGAGATACGAAGAAGAGAGAAGCAGCCTGTGTGCGCCATTTATTTATGGTAGATAATAGCTTTTTATAGTGGTCAATAGAGAGTGGGGTTGAAAGCCATTTGTCAGATTGCACACAGGCACCCAAACTGGAGCTGGAGTGGTTGCCTTTGGCTCTAGATGTTAAATAAAAACAAACCAAACAGTTATCAATCTTCATCTAAGTCTTCCAGGAGCTGCTCTGAGTGAGCAATCGATACTGCATTTGCCACAATTGCTCATTTAATTATTTTCATCCTAAATATCCTGTCAGCAGGGGAAAAGACTTCCTAATTTTAATTAATTTTGAGGCCATTGATTCTTTGCCTTTTCCTTTCCTGTGGTTACACACACAGACACAAATGCTCAGCCACACACTTCCAGCCTGCAGGCTCTGTAAGATGTATGACAAGTCCTTGGTGGACACCCTGCATGTCACTGAAGCACACCTGGGTGACATGCAGCTTGACTTTTAAATCTTTAACCATCAACTTCTGCAAATCAGCCCCTGGCACCTAAACATAGTTGGGCAAAACAGCAAATTGAAAAGCATGTCTGCTGAATAGTTTTCAATTAAAGTGTCCTTAAATCAATAGGCAGTTGGATATCACAGCTACAAGGCTGCTCTGAGCTCCCAGAGAAACACAAAAACAGCAAATGGAAGTCAGAGAAACAGAAAATAGTGCTTCCCCTGCAAGTGGTAAAGGTTACCTCTAGAGTGAGCCAAAGCATTCCTTCATCTAACCAAACGAAGCTTAGGTTGTATCTGGTCCCCTAGCACAAGAGGAAATGGCCTCAGGTTGCAGCAGGAGAGGATTAGGTTGGATGTTAGGAAAAATTCCTTTGCTGCAAGAGCTGCCCAGGGAGGTGGCAGAGTCCCCATCCCTGGAGGTGTTCAATAAAGGTGTGGCCATGGCACCTGGGGCTATGGTTTAGTGGCCATGGTGGGGTTGGGTTGACATTTGGACTTGATCTTAGAGGTCTTTTCCACCCTTGCAGATTCTGTGATCTAAATACATTTAGTTTACACTTCAGAAGCAAGCAATGTTGATTACTTTTCCATTACAAAGTAAACATAAGGAGCATTTCACATTATTTCAGCTCAAGATTCAAACAAAATGATCACATTGGAATATTGCTAAGATATCATCACTGGCTTCTCCTTGGGCAGAAGAGACCTGCTGAATGAGCTGCATATTAGAAGTCTGAGAAAGCCACCCTCTCTGCCACAATCTGCTAAGCACTGCATAGTATCGACACAACAGAATGGATTTGGAAGTAGACTTCTGCTTGAAAAAATTAGGTGTGGAAAAATAAACCAGGAAGCAGTGCTGTACTTCAGAGACAAATCCAACTCCTCTCCAGATGTTCCTCAGGGAAATAAAGAGCAGCAGCAAAGCTAAGTCATGAAAGCTCTCTGAGACACAAAGCAGGATTGTGAAGTGCTCCAGCACATACTCACATTCCTCTGGGAACTGTTATCTTGCTCAAACAAATCCAACTACCTAAAACTGACAGTTGTGCACTGCTCTTTTTTTTCCTCCCTTCAAGGATTAATATTAGGCAAGATTAACTGAAAGTATCTTTCAAGAGGCAAAGTTACTGAGAGACCAGCTAAGCACTGCTGCTAAAGCAGGGAGTATAAGCTGAGACTCCAGTCTATTTTTCTTGCAGGTGGACTAGCAGAAGAGACCTAGTGAGAAACTTTCTCCAGGTTCAGTCTTGAAAAGAAGAGAGATAAAAAAAAAAAAAAAAGAAAACTGAACTACCATATTACCTTTAGAGAGCAAAACCTCTTCAAGACTGTACACCACTTCAGGTAGACCTTTCTGAAGATTTCAGAGCTACTATTTAGGTGCACATAATAACTGTGGGTTTTAAAGCATTTGCTTGTATTACACTGTACCTTTGCAAAAGTAAAAACCAAACCAAGCAAGCAAGCAACTTGATTTACCACCAAAAAAAAAAAAAACAAACAGTGAGTCTTAAAACCCATTTGAGGCAGATTCCATTTACCTAACTTCAGCCATCTAAAAGCTACCAGGAGAACTATGAGTTAAAGACAGAGACTCACGTGGTTATGCTAAGTTTAGAGGTGGCCTAGACATCTAGAATCATAGAACTGCTTCAGTTGGAAAAAACCTCTAAGATCATCAAGTCCTGCCATCAACCCAACACCACCATGGCCATAGGTTTCTTGAACACCTCCAGGGATGGGGACTCCACCACCTCCCTGAAGAGCCTGTGCCAATGTTAACTTCTCTCACCTGTAACACTAAAAAAAAAAAAAAAAAGAAGCAAACACCAAAAAAACCCAGAAGGATCAGAAAGGATCAGAAGGGTTCAGCTAATCTTGCTCCTTTACTAGTAGCTTCTCAAGTTGAGGTCAACAGAGACACTTTCATATCTAATCTTGTTTTAGCTCCAGGTACAAATAAAGTGGCAGAATAAACAATGTTTAGACTAAGAAAAGTTCAAAGTGGATCAAGTTCACAAAGATGGAGCACTTGTGAAACACAAATGTACTCAATCTGCTTGTATCTAGTTTCTCAGGTTCCCAGATGAGTAACACTGGTATTAAGCACTGCAAAAAAAGAAGATAATCAATTAAGCCATTCAAGTTCTTCCAAAACAGATTACACAGGACAAATTTTGCAAATCCAGATTACAAAGGAAGAAGCTTGCACTTTTCTAACTAAATGTATAATCATGGATGCAGATCCATGTTAGCAATGCTGAATGGCTTCTGCTTTAATGAGCCATTTGAAATTAAATGGTTGCCTGCAATTAGACATCTGCAGTCCAAGGACAGAAAGCCAACTCCAGTCTGGCTGCCAGCATTACAGTTGCATTCCTCAGTAGGACAATGAGGAGAACGGATAATTGTAATTATAACACATACATCTCTTAGTGTTCTGTGGCTGAAAGACTGTGAACAACAAGGGCTCTTAATACATTTAATTGTTGGCTGCTAATAAAGGGTTGTCAAAAAAGACAACCACTTCTGAAGTTCTTTCCAATTCCATTAAGCACCACAAACCAAGGTCACGAACCACCCACAGCAGGACTAAGCTCCAAAGAAGCTGCCTCTTAGACCATGCCAATGTCTTATCACACAGGCTTGGTGGTCAGAAACTTGCAAGTTGATACGCACCAGGTTGGAGAGAGACATTCCAGAAGGTTTTGGTCATGCTGTAACTTCTCTGCTTCCATTCGCTTTGGAAAATCTCTTCGCAAACTTTTTCCATTAAAACTTGAGCAAATATTCATAGAACCATGAAATGGTTTGGGTTGGAAGGGACCTTGAAGATCATCCAGTTCCAATCCCCCTGCCTTGGGCAGGGACTACTTCTGCTAGAGCAAGGCCTCATCCAACCTGGCCTTGGACATCTCCAGGCTGGGGACATCCACAACCTCCCTGGGCAATCTGTTTCAGTGTCTCCCCACCCCCACTGTGCAAAACTTCCCCTGCTGTCCAACCTCAGTCTCCCCTGCTCCAGTTTCAAACCATTGTCCCTCATCCTATCAACACAATCCCTTCTAAACATTCCTTCCCCAGTCTTCCTGTAGGTACCCTTCAGATATTGAAATGCAGTTCTAAGGACTCCCTGGAGCCTTCTCTTCTCCAGGCTGAAGAGCCCCAAGTCTCTCAGCCTGTTCCCATAGTGGAGGTGCTGCAGCCTCTGCTCATCTCTGTGGATTTGGCTCTGTAAATAAAAGAATCTCTGGGTTTCAAATTTCTGTTATAGGATGTTTCAAATTGGCATTATTTTATCAACTTGTCAGCCTTTGCTCTCTCATTCCAGCCACTGCCAGTTCGTTAGGACAAAGCCAATAGTTGAGTGATTAAATGATGATGAGGTTCTCCATACACAGTGCTCCTCCCTGGGCTGCCCTGATTCCAGTTTCAGAGTTCAGTGACAACTGTTGCTGCCTTACACACTTAGGAGGCACAAATCCATAGCAAACAAGGCTTTGTTGCTCCCAGTGCTCAAGGTTCTACTTATAACAATAGAGTGAAAAGAAAGATCAAGCAGCCAGGCTCACACCACTGCCAGCAAAAGCAGCACATCCCATTTTGTTTCAGTGCCAACTCATAATGATCTAAGCAGAACATAAGAAACACAGCAATTCTCTATGTTGTTGGAACTCAGAAGCACATTTAACACATTGCCAGAAGTACAATTTGTTTATATATATTTTTAAAAATAATAATCCAAAAACTTGCTGCAGAGCAAAGTTCAGTTCATGCAAAATTCAAGCTGTGAATATGTGCAGTGACAAATAGACACTGGAGTCAATGCTTTTACCACTACAGGCAATTCTGTCTCAGCTGCCAGCAAGAACAACATAAGCTCAATATAATCATAAAGCAGAATTTGCTTTCAGTGTAATAAATATTTATGAATGATATGTTGTGCTTGCAGTGGCAGGTTTAAAGGGTTGCTTGTGGGTTTGTTTTTTTTTTTCCTTCCTGTTGGTATTTTAATTACAGAAAGCATCTTCTCCCCCAAGGTTATTAAAATGTTTTCGTCTGTTTTCCTAAGCATTTCTAAACGCTGCATGCCTTATATTTTACCTAAAACCTCCCCAATGAGATGAAAATAATTCCTCAGTGAGAATACCTACAAGAGAATTCTGTCACTCCTAGCTGCCAATCCCCCAGCAGAGACTGTAAAGTTAAGTCTCAGCCTGGTTTATTCCTTTATCTTCCCTTTATCTCATGAGAAACATCTGCCTTTTTTAACAGCTCCCTCTTGTTTGTAGAGCACAGGAGTCTGAAGAAAAGCCAAAGCCATTATTAGCAATGTAAGCAGTGAAATCCCAAAACATGGGGAAATTCTGCTCTCCAAGGAGGAATAGCAGTCGTGCTCTATCAGAGTGGCTTTAGCTTTGATTCCTTCACTTGAGCTTGTGAAGCTAGGTTCATGCACTGCAGAACTTAAGGGAATGCTTAGAAGACTTCAGGGCACTGGGGCAGAAGCTCCAAGGACCAGGTGTAGAGGTGGTGTTTGCTTCAATCCCTGCAGTAGCAAGGAGAAGTACTGAGAGGTTCAGAAAAATACATCTGATAAATACTTGGCTCAAAGGATGGTGCCAGCCACCTGATTTTGGGTTCTTTGACCATGGAGAGGTCTATGCCTGGCCTGCTGAGCTCAGATGGGGTTCAGTTGACTGTGAGGGGGAAGAGGATCCTGGGTCATCAACTGGCAGGGAATGGTTTTAAGGGAGAGAAGGTTTAGACTGGATCTTAGGAAGATCTTCTTCAGTACATGTCCCATAATTGGGTGTGTTCAACCTTTGAGCAACCTGTGGCAGCAAGGTTTGACTAGATGAGCTCTGAAGGTCCCTTCCATCCCAAATCATTCAGTGATGCTATACATCTAAAGATTTATATTTATTAAAGTCTCACAATTTACTTTGTTGTTGCTCTAGACAAACCTTGTCCCTTGCTACTCATTTCTGACAACTAGAGATTCCTAATCATCATTTTTCCTACATTGTAAATCCAGGCAAATCATTCTGGTTTTACAATAAAATTTCAGTTAGGGGTTCAGGGGTAGGATTTATCCACAAACCAGAGCAGCATGTCTAGCAGGGTGTGCAATGGGTAGAGATAATCTACTCTGGGCACCCTGGACAACATCTGCTTTCCTGTATTGTTGGATATGTGCAGTTTATTTAGGTCTTTCGCTCCAAGCATCTTTTAGACAATGATAGAATGCAAAATTTCTGCAGAATAGCAGTTCCTAGAAAAGCAGAGCTCTTGGTATTGTAGTTGAGGGAAAAACAGGCAAACCATTTGTCTGCTCAGATTTATCTGCAGAAGAGTGAGAAGAGTTGGCACTATGCAGTAAAACCTCTGAGTCAGATGATTTTTTTTTTTAATTATTTTTTGTCCATTTTTGGAAATGATCTCTTTGCTCACAGTACACCAAAAACATGAATAATTTTTTACTAGATGCCAGAAGCAACATTAATGCAATGATCCTTCTAAAACCTTAATTAATCACCAAAAAAAAAACCAAAAACAAAAAACTTCATAGCAGAATCATTTATTAGACTATCCAGGAAATATTAAATGTTTGGAGACACAAATGGATTATAGAATGGCTTAGGTTGGAAGAGACCTCAGAGCTCATCTCCTCCAACCTCCCCTCCATGGGCAGGGACACCTCTCAACTACACTCAGCTCCTCAAGGTCTCATCCAGCCCAGCCTTGAACACTCCCAGGCAGGAGGCATCCACAACCTCCCTGGGCAACCTGTTCCAGAGTCTCACCATCCCCACATTGAAGAACTTCTTCCTCAGCTCCAGTCTAACCCTGCTCTTCCTCAGCCTCAAACCATTCCCCCTTGGCCTGTCTCTAGACACCCTCAGGAAGTCCATCTGTAGCCTTCCTGTAGGATCCCCTTAGGTACTGGAAGGCAGCTTTAAGGTCCCCCTAGATACTGGAATGGATACAAATGAACATCAGGAGATATTGAAATTTCTGCTGAAGAAAGGGTGGCATTTATGGATGGCAAACTGAACAAAAACATCTCTCATGCATTACGCAATATCTATTCAGACACACCAGCAAAAATCCAGCCCAAATCTGTAACTCCACCTGAACTGAGCAACCTAATACTTCAGTGAAGTAAACCTTTTTCTCTAACAACAAAGTACCTTCCCAAGTCACACCAAAACAGCTTGAGCTTGATTATAAAACAGAAATAAAGACCACAGCCATCATGATGGAGACAATGGCTCTAGGAGGAAAGCCAATGGGCTATTAAATAGGAAATTATCTGTTTTCACCACTATTAGATTCCTCCAGTGAGCCATTATCTGGTAGAGGAAGCCTTTATTTTCTGGCAGAAAAGCTCCATGCATTTAACATGGCCATTCATATCACCATGTGCAGTCACCCCCTCATAAGAGATTCCAACTACAATGTGTGCTTTCCCAGCATGGGACCTCCATTAGCACATCCAACTGCTTCATGAACTCAAAGGACTTAATGTTATTCCATTACTATCTGCTGAAGGCCTCATTTTCTAATCTTGACCTACCTGGTAGCTCAGACTTACTCAGAAAATTCAGAAAGTTTGTCTTCCCACACAGTGCACTTCACCACTGAAGTCCTAAACAATATTATCTTGTTAGTTAGAGACCTCTAGGTCACAGGAATTGTTGGACTCCTACTGAAGTGTATTAAGTGACAACAAACAAGCAAATAATCTAAAACCCAAACAAAAAAAACAGACACCAATCGACCAAAAAAGCCAATAAAACCAGACCCCAACCAAAATGACAACAAACCCCAAGCAAACCAAAACAGACACTGAAAAACCAACCAAACCCCAACCAACCAAACCCCAGCTAACCAAAACAGACACTGAAAACCCAACCAAACCCCAAACAACTTCAGGTTCACAAAGCAAACATGTAATCATCAAGAAGGTTTATTTTCCTTCCAGCCTGCCACAAGGTTTTTCAGATGCAGATTCAAGTTGATGCTTGAATTTTCTCTGGCACTGTTTAATAGCTCTAGATGTGTGCTTATGGCAACTGTATTCCCAGCAGACCATTTAAGTGGAAAATACATTTGCTGCTACAATTCTAGTCAGAAGCTTGATTAAGCAGCCTAACTGCAGGCATGCAGCACCAGTTGGAATGTTCAAGGATATGCAAAATATCCACAGAAGAGAGGCAGACATGACTTTGGACTTAGAGGAGACCATGTAGGAGCCAGACACAATATCCTGTGGCATCCAGAAAACACTAAAATTGAGTCCATGATGTTCTGGAGAGTTATGCCTTAGGAAAATTGATGTAAGCAATGGACTATATATCTGATATGGATAAAAGTCCCAGGGAAGTCTGTGTGTAGTGTAAGAACCCATTTAAAATTGGAAATCATGTCCTGAAGCTTAAGGAGATAAGCAAAGGAAAAAGGATTTGTAAAGGAGAAATAATGCCTTTTAGTAGAGAAATCTGTACACATCTGGAAATGGGGAGAAGAAAATGGAAAAACATTCAAGCACATAGCCCTTCAGGTCTTTAACAGAGGGACTGCCGTGCCTGACAGCTTGTTTATTTCTACCAGCTATGTCAACTGGTCTGCTAATTAGGATGCAATAATTAGTAACAAAGAAATAACACAGTTTCGGTTTTCCTAAATTGACAGTATTATGAATGAAGACAGAGCTTACCAAGCTATGCCCCAATTAACCATCTGACTATTCAAAGAAATAGCTACAGAATATTTTCACTATTTTTCACTCCATTACAGTATGTAGCATTTAATTCTCCATTAAAAAATAAAATCATAATTAACAGTCAGCTCTCAGGTCATCTGCTTTGCTAGGTCTCAGCCTGGCATGCATGCACCACATTCAAGATTAGCCCTGTTACAGAAGGCATACCCTAAGAGACCCTCTGACAGATTATGTTACTCAGAACCACAGAATGGGTTGGGTTGGAAGGGACCTTCAGGGTCATCCAGTTCCAACCCCCCTGCCATGGGCAGGGACACCTCCCACAGCCCAGGTTGCTTAAGGCCTCATCCAGCCTGGCCTTGAACACCTCCAGGGAGGGGACAGCCACAACGTCCCTGGCAACCTGTTCCAATGTCTCCCCACCCTCACTGAGAAGAATTTCTCTCTAATCTCCAGTCTAAATCTGCCCTCCTCAAGCTTCAATCCATAGTGGTTTACAGTTCTCAAACTCAATAATTGCTGAGTAAAGGCATTTCAATTGCCTATTTCAGAAGCCAGCCTCCAGGAAGCTCAGCAGCTCCTGCAGGTCACACAAGCTTTGCCATTTGCCTACTTGCTGCTGTACTGAGTTCTTTCTGCCACTCTGTAAAGGTGAAGCAGGAGAGTTCTAATCTGAAAGCATTCTGTAAATCCATGTTGATCTTACTAGACTTATAAATAAGTAGATACACCCTCAACACCTGGAAGAATTGAATCAAGACTTGCATAGGAGAGATGCTAAGAATCCACCTAAATGCTATCCAGCATATGATCCTGTCCCAAAGGAAAGAAGTTTGGGATGGATCCTGCCTCCCAAAACACCAAGAAACATTACATATGGGATTCAAATATTTAATCATGTAATTAATTGTCAAAATAGCTGACACATCATTTCTAAAACATCTTACAGCACGAAATCTTGCACAGTCCCTAACCTCCAGAAGTTAATTGTGCCTGGGGGAGATCACTAGCTTGTAATACAGCAATAAGTAATTGTTTACTATTTCCTTTGAAGTACACATTTGCTGCCACACTGCTTTACTAAAAACATCTCATCAGCAAATCCAGAAAATACTTTTTTTGCTAAAGGGATAATTACAAAGCTGTCTACATAACAAGCTATCCTCTTTGAAGCTTTAAAATCAGAAAGCCAGGCTGGATTTCTATAATGAGGATTTCTCTTTATGGATCTTTTCCACCCTCAGGAACCTTACCAGCACCTTTTTCTTGTCAAACCCTTCTGCCCAGCCACAGTCTGCTAGCAGCCACTGAATTAGCATTAAACTGGCTGTCTCAAACAGAACTGTTCTTGCCCTACTGTTAGCTAAAGATAAGAAACTGCAGTTTCACAAATACCCTTTCACTGTTACCAGAGCTGAACACTCATTTGTAACAAGTTATTCAACAAACTGGGAGCCTTATCTTCTATAAAACAACTCCATTGTAATTAAAGAGATTGCTAGTTCAAATCAGGAACATAAACAAGCAGGAAATAATTTATTATTAAAAAAAAATAAAAAAGAAACCAAAGCAGGCCTAAGGAATTAGCAGGAAGTAAAAAGCAGCTCTTGATTCTGTTAATGCTGCTAGATAAGCACCTAAATTTCATTAAAGCACTAATTGAACAAGCTTAAAATAGTCTGCTTGCACTGAATGCATTCTCTTCTGTCCCCAAGCAGCTATAAAATTCTATTGGCCTAAAGGGGGGGGAAATTACATTTTAGGCTTTTCCACCTCCCTGCAGAATTTGTACCCGGTGTAATAACCTCAGTCTCTATCAGTCTGAAAACCTTGTCATCAAGAATGACTAAAGAAAGCCAAACTCCAGAAGTGGCCTGAAAGCAAGCCCTGGATGACACCAGCATTTTTGGCTTCCCTTGGAGAACACTGCAGAAGAAACCAAGAAATCAAGGAGCAGAACAAAAGTAGATTAAAAATTAAGCTGAACTCAATATACAAGATATTAGTATTGCCAATGTTTTGGTTTGGGTGGGTTTTTGTTTGTTTGGGTTTTGGTGTTTGTTTTGGTCTGGTTGGGTTTTTTGTTTGTTTGGTGTTTGGTTTGGTTGGGGTTGGTTGGTTTGTTCATCACACTTTTTCTTGGCCCACTTTCCTTATTTAAACCTAAAGTGAAAGGGGTCAGAGACACCTAGATTCAAATTCTTGTGGTTTCCAGTTTGGTTTGGGTTTTCCTCTGCACCTGCCACCCAAAGCTGCTAAAGTGAACATTGAAGAACAGAACTGACAGCCAGACCAGACAACAGCATCCCCCCTTTCTCCAGAAGATAAAAGCAGATCACTAAATCAGACGATAGGCAAAAGCAATTAGTAAGGAAAACTTTACGTTAATGAAGCAGCAGAGCTTGTTAGGTCATCTTAATTATGCATGCTAAGTTCTGACTTGAGGCACAGAAAACTGTGGAAGATTAATAGTTGTAGAGTATATGAAAAAAATAAATAAATCTGAGCTTATATCTCTTTATTCATGCTCTACTTTGCTTGGTTTGAATCATGGTTCTCATGTAGAAACGGAGTAGTTTCATTTGTGCTCAGGGGGTTAGAGGTTTTTTTTCCTCCTCTTCCTGCGTGCTGCTTGTACAGAGTCAAAAATAAAAAAAGTCAAGTGTCCCAAAGTAAAGTTTCTTGAAAATAGCATAGGAGTCTTCTTTTCCCAGGGTATTGTTCCATTAATACAGCAGAGGTGACAATCAAGTTAGAATTCAACAGGAGTGTTCAGTCAGAACCACAGGATGGTGGAGGTTGGAAGGGAGCTCTGAAGATCTCTGAAGTCCAACCCTGACCCCACCCCTAGTTTTTCCATCTTGCAGGGAAGCCCAAAATTCAATTTTTTGGCTCCAGGCTAAATCAGGATGAACCTCTGCAAACTTCAGCTGCTTATTGCTGATTTTTTTCTGAATTCTCTGTAGTCATTACCAACCAGCACAAAGAACACAAAGCCCCAGCTCAGCCCAGAGCAGTTGGAGTATTCCATAACTGCCATCAATCTGTGTGTGGGACCTTTAACTCCTGAGGGCATTTCTGACTCCGGACATGAAAAGCAGTGAAATGGAAGTCAAATTTTACAAACTTCACTTTATTGATAATAAGTCAATAAAAGGACTCATTTTTATTCCACTTCCATTCCACTTTATGCTGAGCACACAGAGATCTTTCTGCAATGATGTCAGGATGCAGCTTGCTTTCACACCTTCCAAACTGACATCCTGGCAATGTTTTTTTTTTTTTTTTTCCCGTGCACGGTAAGGGCCAAACTATCAAAGCTCTGTAAACACCTAACACTTGTCAAGATTATTTGGCCTTTAAATAACCTTTACATTCCATCTGCATATCTTAGGGTTGTAAAACCCAGGTAATCAAAGCACATTTCAATGCTTAATCAACACAAAGAACCTCCATCAAATATTCATCACAGTTTGCAGGAGTATTTTCTTCCACTTATGGTTTATAAAGAGGGCTCTTAAGGGTCCAGAAGAGAAGCCAGTGTGGTTTTCATGCATCTCTTCATCATTTTCTATCCTGAGGCAAAGTGCTGCTGTAAAGTAGGGTCTTATACAGTCAAATTCTAACAATAACACTCTCCTGCCTCACATCAGAAGCTTTCCTGAGAACAGCACTTTCTTCACAGCAGCACAAAAGATGAAAAATCTGCAACTGAGCCAGAGATATTCCAATATTTGTTATTTTCTGATTTGATGGACCATGACCCTGTTTTCTGATAACTGTTGCTACACATCTTGGTAATTACCCAAAGGTTTGAGACCAATTATACCTTTGATCAGTGCATAAAATGCACAACTACAAAGAGTGAGATGAACTTTTAAACTGAAAAAAGGGAAAAAAGAAAAGATTGATGCACCCAAGGAGGCATTAAATCAGGTTGGAAGGGACCCCCCACCAAGGATGACCCAGCCCCAAGGATTGTCTGGTCCAGAATTATAAGCTTTAGCGGCATAGAATAATAAGCAGCAGCCATATGTA
The DNA here is from genome assembly GCF_027791375.1 of Indicator indicator. Lineage (NCBI taxonomy): Eukaryota > Metazoa > Chordata > Aves > Piciformes > Indicatoridae > Indicator > Indicator indicator. The sequence continues at coordinate 12,874,910 of NC_072036.1, forward strand.
AAACTAAATGCATATTTCACACATTTATCAGGTTTTTTTGAGAGTTCATTTGCTTACTTGGATTTTTTTTTTCAACAGTGTAACTTTTAAGTAGCCTCAGTTGGGATCTGCAAATTGCAGAATAGAGCCAGTTAATAAATCAAATAATGTTTGCAATTATTATGCTTGTAAGCATTATATAAAATAAGTAAATAGAAGGGAAAAATAAAAAACTATTCCTCCAAACCCCATCATAGTCTAAAAACAAGACAAAAAGGTTTTGGCTGTCATTTAGTATCTAATGTCTGGAAAATATTTAAAGCTTAACAGCAGAGAAAAAAGTGTTCAGGAGATTAGCTGTGTTGTGTGGCTCAGTTAACATAACCTAGGGAACTGCTGGATAACCAAGAGATCAGCCTTCAAGAAACAGAATTTGCCTTTTTTTTTTTGTTCAAATGGAACATGAAAAGGCTTCATGATAAATAAAGAAATGAAATGCAAGGCATCTAAACATCAGTGAAACTGTCAGCAAAGGTGTTGCAATTTACTCTGTGGAAAATCAGATCCTTCCCAACAAAGGGAAAAACTAAAGAGGTTTTAAGGTAAGGTATGTTTTAAAATAAATCCTTTAATCCTTTCTCAACATTACATTTCTAAATTGAATCACAGAATCACAGAAACATTCAGGTTGGAAAAGACCCTCAGAATCACCAAGTCCAACAGGTGGAATTCCAACTAATGAGCAGAAACTCACTGGCAACCTCCTAAGGAAAGTTTATTGCCACAAATGTAATTTTGATTTTCATGAATTGAAGTCAGACCAGAGAAGAGTGGAAATGGAAGGAAAATAAAACCAATAAACCAACCAACAAAAAAAACCTTCAAAAACAACCAGACTAATTAACCATATGAAGGCACAGAAACTGGAAAGTATAGAAAGAATCTATTATTTAGAATATTTATAAAATCTATGTCACAAGGATTATGTGGAAATTAAATAGTGCACATTATTAATGGGTGAATCTCTAAATAAGACACAAACCCACAGAGAAACAGGAAAAAAAATTGTCATTTAGCTTGATTTAGGCCAGGATTTGATATGTTCCTATACAATATTTTCACCAAACCAGAGAAATATGAACTTAAATAAGTAAGTATTTTTAAATGTAGCATTATATTAGGGGGAAGAACCAGTGTGTGTCATTTTGACAGAAAGTTAACATGGCCATGCATGGACTCTACAGAATATTAAGAGAAACAGCCCAGTGACTGCCTCTTGTCCAGGAATATTTGGGTTCATTCCTCTATACAATTTGAGTAACAAAAATGAAAAGTCCAAACGCTTTCTTTTTTCGTTAATCTTCACAAACATTGAGAAAGGAACTAAACACTGATATTCATACCGTCATAAATCCATCCAGCAAACCTGAATCAGGCTTAGGAGGTGCTTGCAGCCTCTCCATGGACCACTTCTCGATGATAGATGACACCTGGGTGTTTTCTGTGTTGAGAATTCTGAACCCAGTCATGTTGACACCACTGTACCGGTAGGGTTCCACATCCAGGGCAAACAGGTCCTGAAAGAAAAATCATAGATCACAGAATTACAGAATTGTTTGGGTTGGAAATGCCCTTTGAGATCATCAAGTCCAATCATCAACACCAACCATGGCCACTAAACCATGGCCCCAAGTGCCATGGCCACAGGTTTCTTGAACACCTCCAGGGATGGGGACTCCACCACCTCCCTGGACAGCCTGTGCCAATCCCTGACCACTCTTTCATACACTGCAATCCTTATTTAACTGTTAGACCATCTGCCCAGCAGAGCTGTTACTCCAGGAATTTGCAGGAGTAGCAGTGCTGGATGTACTAGGAGGTATGGGGGGGTCTGTGTGTGTGAGCAAGCAACTCGCTGACCCTGCGCTGGGAACAATCTGAGTCACAGAGCAAGAACAGCTTCAATTACCAGAGGAATATGGGATATCAAATAAATAGTTTCCTTGAACTGATGTTTTTAAGAGACATAATCAAAGTTATACATAAGATGCTACTATCCTGGAACATAAATTTAAATTTCACTGAACAGATAAATTCTCCACATAATTCACATTTAGTCATTCATCTCATTTTCAATGTGTTGGGTTTTTATTGAATGCATTTTGTTTACTGCTCTAGGCTGAAGAAGATTAAACATTGTACAAAACAAAGAAAACCCCAACAGAATAAAATTCATTATTCACTGATCACATCACTAAGCCCACAAAAAAAATATCAACCAGCTATCAATCACTGCCCATTTTTAATTACAGCTAGTAATTATGATCCCATTTTCCATATGGAGTAGTTAAGGTATGCAGGGGCCAAGATTCTTTCAAGTTATTCATTTACAAGTAGCTTAACCTCTTCCTAAAGAAACAAAACATTTGATTGCAAAGGAAAGGTTGAACATGACTAGAGCTATGTTACATCTTTCTCTCAGTTTTTCCTGAGGAAGAAGTCTGACCCTCAGATGCAATTATTTAATCCAAACACAGTCACGTTTACACTGGAATATAACAAACACACAGAAAAAAGTTATGCATCCATTACAAACCCACTCAGGTCAGTGTATTAATGAGCTACTGCACTGGACCCTGAATCAATCATGAGGAGAATACACAGAAGGACTGCTGTAACCACTGTGACTGGAGAATTTATTCAACAGGACTGTCACCATGGCAGGTAAGAAGCAATTAATATATCAAAACAACTAAATTCTGATGCAGGTTCCAGAGCTACACTGCAAAAATCAAAATCTCTCCTGTGTTTGTGCAGACTAAGTTATCCCTTGAGAGCTCCCAGTTGATGGAACACTTGTCTCTTCTTTATAAAAAAAAACAAAGGAAAGCAAGCTGGTGTTGTAAAAAGGAGGTAATTATTATAAACTTAATCCTGCTTGAAAGTTAAAACCTACAGTGCTACACACTCAGATGATTTCTCATGTCTAGCAGTTTCCAGAACACACTGGTGAGTAATAATTAAGCCACCCTGATGAGTTTTCACTACAATAAAGAAAACTCAGGGAAAAAAAAAGAAACAACAAACAACAACAAAAATCCCCCAACCTTGTTCCAAAAAGAACTTTTCCATTTTCTCAAGTAATAAAATGAAGGAAAGTAACATCTCTGTTAGATGTCATCACTATGTTTTTACAAGCTACTTACCAGGGTGGTAAAGATATAGTGATAGTATTCTGTCATCATTCCCATAGCTAAAGCCTTGAAAAAATAAACAAAAGATTAATGTTTTTGAGGGCACATAATACATTTTTTATCACATTTACATGGCAAATGAATAGCTGCAAAAGAACACTACTGAGAGCAGACTATAGGGCTGGAATTACACTAAAATTAGGTCAAGCAAGTCATTTCCTAGCAGTTAGAGCAGATTACTGACTATTAAAAGGAATTTATGAACCAGATCTTCTGATAGGAAGCATTATTTGACTGTTTAGTGCAGTAAATGTGGAAGAGGCTCCTAGTTTCACATACTAATGGATGCATTAAGTTGCCATACAAAATTTGAGTCGACAAGATTTTCATTCATTATTCAATCCTTCCCTTCAAAAGAAGAGCCTAACAGGAAATATGTTTTGGATGTTGATGAACAATGCCATGCACATAAAAGAGGGAGCCAAGCTTAGACTGTGCTATGTACATTTATTTCCAAGCAGGGGAGAAAACACTTGAGAGTCAAGTTTTGAGCAGTGAGGTACCTTCCAGTTTAGTAAAAATATAAACCAAATATACCTAGTATGGGTCTATCAACTCAGATATCTATCAAAAACCTTCACCTCTCTTGTTAACTGTGCATCATCAAACAGGTTTAGAACAACTGTGCATTTGAAATGTTCACACTTTTAACAGCATAAGAACAAATTTTTGCAGGTACCATTGTGAAGCAATAAATTATGGAAGTCTCCTCCCTCTTCTTCATTAAGGGTATTTTAACCTGAGTATTATGTATCTTCATGCTCTGCACAAAGCTTGCCTCAGACTGCTAGGATTTATCCAATCATGTTAGTATCTAGAGTGATTTGTACCTGATTTTGGCATAGTAAAAAGGCAACATTTTCTTCTTTTCCTGGAATTCTCAATGGGATTCTTTGCCCAGATGCTACCAGAAACACCTCCTTGAACACGCTGATGGCAGCAATTATACGACAGACCTCACCAGGATTTGTTTGTCAAAGAATTATGAGAGCTCTGAAAGCTATAGGAGCCTTTTTATTTGTGACACTGTCTGCAGCATGATGGAATGCCTGATCTACGTGCTCTTTTCCAAAGGGAAATTAAGAGTTAAAATGAATTCCACTCTCTGTTGCAGATCAGATTTTATATTTGAAACAAGAGTTGGCTGAGAACTGCAGCACCACCTTTCAAAATGATTTTGAATTCCACAGTAACAGTCACAACTAAATATTGATATAGTGTGACAGGAGCAACTTAAGTTCTCTTAAGCAGAGGAACAGGATTGTCTGATGAGATACAAACTGTTAGCTTTAAGAATTGTTTGGTTTTTTTTTTTTTTAATAAAGCCAAATTATCTCCCTTTATTTAGCTCACACCTTTGCAGTCACCTGTGTCTACCTGCTTTTAGTCAGGTCTTTCATACTTCACACAATCTCTACACAAGGACACCCTGCTCATGTTCCTGGTTCTGCTATGTGCCACTGGCTTCATTGTTAATATTTCCAACCATCCTTCCAAGAAGAAAAACCTCTCTTGTCTCCCCAAGTCCATCCTTCCATTACTGAAAAATAATAATTAATAACTCATAAATTAATATGTAAATATTTTATTATTGTTTTTCAGCAAACACTACATTTGGAATAATATCACTGAATAATGAATACAGTTTCCATGTCCTTTGTGTCAGTTGTGACATCAAAAGCTCACATTCAGCTGCAGAACTACCAGATTTAGAGATATTTAAAGCACTGCAATAATGGAGCTGAATGGAAAGCTCAGACTCTGCACAAACTGTAAACACTCATGAAAGAATTGTTCCAGATTCTCCCTTCTATGATCTTTAAAATGAGCAGAAAACACTTTACAATTGAATTTAGAGAGGTTGCCTGCTCCTGGAACATGATTAAAAATACAATGCTTTTAATTTTGTTCTCATTTCCCTTGCCATCTATGTTTCACAAAGTTTTACTGTGAATGAAAAGCTTCCTTTCACCTAGAAGCTTGCTAGGTAGAGCAGAAATGTAGTTGGAGGAGTCCCTGCTGACTGCAGGGAGGTTAGAACAGATGACCCTTGAGGGTCCCTCCCAACCTGATGCAAATCTGTGAACCTGTGTTTAATAACACACCTTGATGGAGTTACTGCTAGTACTGCAGCTCTGCTTTGCCACCAACATTTTTTCCATCTGTGTTTTAAAGAAGTTAAGCATAATTAAATATACATTTAAGGGTTTGGGCTAAGCCAGGAGATTACCTAGGCTGGCTTCTCCACAGCCAAGAGCAAAACACCACCAGCAGAGGTTTAGAATTCATTCCTGGGACTTAGTAAAAGCCTTTCTCTTATTCAGTGAACAATAAAGCAAAGAGCTGCTAGCACGTGTGGATGTCTGTTAGCAGTTCTGATTGCACTTGCAACAACAGCTCTGAGGGGCTATAATGAGAGACATATTTTCAAACCTTAAACACACTGTTTTCAGTGTAAACCATACAGTCTGCTGGCAACCATGATATAAACATGAATTACAGCCACTAAAAGCTGTGCATTAGGAATGCAGAGTATTGTTTTAGTTTAAGTATTGCTCCTCTTCTCCTCCTTATTGCAAAAGCCACACATCCAGTAAAAAAACTGTAGGGAAAATGGTCTCTGAGCATAATGAAAGGCCAGCCTTTGGAGCTGGCTTGTTAAACTGAAGACACACAAAAGCTTTGCCTGCTCAGCACACTCCAGGGTTACAGGAAGCTTTTTTATGAGCCATGTCCTTTGTATTTGAAGATGTCACTGGAAATCTGCAGCAGCAACACAAAGCCAGTTCAATACCTTGGGATTCTTCTAGATCTCACCTCCTCATCTTACTTGTATATACACACAAAAAAAGGCAAGTATTTCCAAAGCAGCTACCTTGAGGTGTTTTGCAGTTCTGCAAGTGGTGTGAGGAGAACAAGGCTCTAAAAGTCTTCTATTAGTTCTGTCCTCACAGTGGAGCACATTAATGTGGCCTGTTGGTAACATCCTATTCAAATATTACTATCTGATGATTTAGAGGCTTCAAGAGTGACAAAATAGCACTAAGCAAACATTTAGAACCCTGGGTGAAGCATCAGTTCTGCAAAGTACCAAGTCTTCATTGCTGAAAGCCTGACAGAGCTTTGCTCCTGTCCATGAAGCAGTAAAGCCATTTCTTTACAAACCCATGATGGAAGCAGCTACCACTGGAGTCCCCAATAAAAAATGATCTCTCAAATCTTTGGCTGATTTCCAGTCAGGCCTTAGTGAAACTGGCACAGACAATTCCCCTGCTTGTTAAATGCCATAGATCAGGGAATTCCTTCTGCTTATTAGGGATGCAAACAATTAGGCTGTCTAAAGCAAAGCAAGGATTACCTGTTTCAAGATACCTGCTGCCATTTCATGGCTGCAGTCAAAGATTACATGGAATTCTTTGCCTCTTTTCATTTCCTTTAGCAATGGCTTTGCATCTTTCGTGTCAGCTGGTAACTGACGGATTTTTAGCCTCAGGTTGTACCGAGATGGAGCCTTGATGAGCTCTTGTAATCGAATAAGGCCTTCAAGAAAACAGAGGAGTCAGAAGAAAAGAAAATTAACATAACAAGAGCCTGAATGGCCAGCTGGACAACTTAATATCAACATTCAAAGCTGCATGATTCTTTTTCTTCCTTCGCAGTGCTGCAACTGATACACAAAAATTGTATTAAAAGGGAGGAAAAAAATAGAGAAGCGAAGCGTTTGTACTCCCAACACTTTATCACAAATCCTTCTTTTTCCTTAATATTAACAGACAGTAAGCAGCCTCAGCTGGGATTGCCTTAAGACAGACAAAGCTTCCTTTAGTATCAGCATGCAGTTACGACATTCCTCTTCAAAGAGTTTATATAGGTCTTCTAATTCAATTAAAGCAATATCCCAGGCTAACAGTGTGTAACCAGACCATCCAGGCTGCTAACTCATCTGTCAGGCTTACATACACCATTGTGAATCATTTCAGCACTGTACAACACGCTCACATAACTCACAGGAGAACATGAAATTATTTTTTCTTTGCTGTGCGGGTAACTGAACACAACTGCAGCAGCAAAGGGGCTCTGGCCACTGCATTCATTTCCATCACTGCTGTGAATGCAACCCCTGAAGTGCACTGACTGAATTCCAGTGCTGGGGCAGTACAGGTTTGCAAAGCTAAGGTTCTTCTCCTGTCCTCAAGGAGAAATAAAAAAGGCTACTTGAAACTTTCAGTGTGTAGCATTGCTGCTCAGAGTCTCCACATGTGGTATATTTGAATTTAGTGACAGCTAGACAACACAGAATTCAATTTTCAAGATTCTAACATATCATTTTCATCAAGTTTCCAGTCACTATCATTTACTAAGCTCAGATGAATTGTGCGGGGTACAAAACATGTTCCAGTCCACACAATGACTCACTTCACTAGTCCACCATGGCATCAGCTACAATATTTGCTCATCCTCATCCACACTTAAAAAATAAATCTCTGCTGGCACAAGTTCAACAGTTCCCAGCTTGCTAAGCTCTCACAGGAACGATTGTGGAAAACAAAACCCACATAAAGGCCTGGACAGATCAATCAGTGGAGGGCATTGGTGTGAGGAGCTACCATGAAGCTGTGTCACAAGTATCATGTCCAAAGCCACCCTGCAGCTCCTCACTGCACAGAAACATTTCACACAACAAAAAGAATCAGGCAGTGCTGAGCATGCTTCTCTCAGGAATGTTTTATTCCTGTGTCAGCACACCAATGGGTAAAGTGCTGAAAAGCAGCATTTCCTCACTCAGGAATTCCTGGGAACTGAGACTGAGGAAAGGCTCTCCAAGTCTGGACCACACTTCAAAAAGAGCGTCTTTCAAATATAAATCAAAGGCTGACCACCCTGTACCTAGCATTTGTGATGCAGTGTTTGTCTAAAGTGTGTGAAGAACACTCCAGTTTTCCTAGAAAATAAACCCCACCACATTTATTTCCTGAGGAAAAAAATTTTAAAAGCCATAATTTATGTGAAAAAAGACCCAAGCAAGCACACAATCTTCCTCCCTCTGCCAAAAATATACCCAAAAAACCAACACCACCACCACCTCTCCCCCAAAAAACCCAAACAAAACCAAAAAACAACAACAAAAAACCCAAGCAAACACACACAACTGAAAAACTAAAACTAAAAATCAGATCCCATCATTTCTCTTCACCTTTCCCTCTCCATTATGCCTGGATAAAGGCACTGGAGCTGAAATATGCTAGATATTACTGCTCTTGCAAGACACAAAGTACAAGGAGGTGCATCATCACCTGCTCAGTGCTGGTCACAGCTGATGCTGAACCAACCTGAACAGCAGTGAAAAAACCTCCAGGGATTCAAAGTGAGTCAAGCCCTGCTCAAAAGTGAAGTAAAGCCCCACCCTGAGTCTGGATGCTTTTGGCTGCAGTGCTTCCCAAGCATTTTGAGCAGTTGGATTTTCCCCACCCTTCTTTCCTAGGTTAAAAATTGTAGGAGGTTGTAGTGAGATAAGCATTGGTCTCCTCTCCCAAGTAACTTCTGATAGGAGAAGAGTTTGACAGAGGCTGAGAGAGTTGAGGCTGAGCAGCCTGGAGAAGAGAAGGCTCCAGGGGGACCTTGTAACTGCATTTCAATATCTGAAGGAGACCTATGGGAAGGCTGGGGAGGGACTGTTTAGATGGGCTTGAAGCAATAGGACAAGGGGCAAAGGTTTGAAACTGGAGCAGGGGAGATTTAGGTTGGACATCAGGAGAAGTTCTTCACTCTGTGAGTGATGAAACATTGGAACAGGTTGCCCAGGGATGTGTTTGAGGTCCCATCCCTAGAGACACTAAAGATCAGACTCAATGTGGCCCTGGACAGCCTGCTCTAGTTGGAGGTGTTCCTGTTGACTGCAGGGGTTAGACAGGATGACCTCTGAAGGCTCTTTCCAACCCAATGCATTCTGTGAATCTGTGAAAGGGCCTCAAGTTGCAGCAGTGAAGTTTGGGTGAGCATTAGGAAAGATTTCTGTAGTGCAAGAGGGGTCAGGTGTTGGAACAGGCTGCCCAGGGAAGTGGTGGAGTGCCCATCCCTGGAGGTGTTCAAGAAATGTGCAGACAGGGCACTTTGGGATGGCATTGAATGGCCATGGCAGTCTTGGGTTGACAGTTGGACTTGACAGTTTCAAACGGCCATGCAGGTAGTTCTTGTGTAGCTAATCAGAAAAAGAGCTGCCAAAGCCTTCAATGAAGGGAAGAGCAGACTATGAGAACTGCAAGGACAGCCAGCCAGGCACAAATTGAGTTCTTTCTTCACAATGCATTTGTCCAGACAAAGCAGAGATTTCAGCCTCGAGTATTTCTTTCTAACAACTGATTTAAAACCTACAGTGAAGCACAGCCCTCAGATGAGATGCTGGCCTCTTATTTCATTGACATTACAGGTTCCTAGTGTAATGAAAACACAAACACATCCAACCAAACCCAACCAAGCTCCTCAAATAGGAAAGTATTTTACACCCCTATAGAAATAAGAGCTGCATTTTGGGAATGTACTTCCTGTGGTTCCTTTCACCAGGGACACCTTTTTCCTGTCCCTTTAAACTCTCAATTCCTTCTTTTAGCAGCCCCTGTGATAGAGTCTTACCTCTGAATGGCTGGGGAGAATGGGATGTGAGTAACTCTTTTCAGAAGCTGCCATCAATTCATCTTTAAGGAGAATCTTGAAGGAGCAGTTTGTGAGCTCTCCAGCTGGCATCTTCCTCCAAAGAGATCAATCACATTACCTCCTTGACATGTTCAACTTCAACCAGTCCAGGAAGCATGAGCCCCAAGTTTGTTCTAAAACCTGTGCCTCCAGCTCAGCAGTCTTGCAAGCCATTGCCATGCCACCTGGGCTGCTCATCAAACTATTTATCATTTCCCTTAAAGCTGCCTTTGTGCTGCACAGGAAGAATGCAAGCAAATGCACTTTGCCACAGGCTGAACACACGAACCTTTTTCTGTACAAAAGAACACTAATGCTCTTTTAAAGGCTACTCCTAGCTTCAGAATCTCAAAAACTTCCAAAATAATCACACATGGCCTTGCAGAGAGAGCTACCAGAAGTGTTTATTTTCAGTGAGTTGCTTCCTCTCACTCTTCTCTGACCTTCTCCCTCCTTCTAGCTAATTTTTCTGGTTGTGTATCCAAAAAAATCCCATCATTGTGCATTGGGCTTTGAAAAGGGTATGGGCAGAAGGCAGGAGAATCCCAGTTTATTGGGAATGGACATAGATAGAATGCTGGACTTGAGGCAGAGCACTGCACTGCTATGAAATGATTCAGACATTGACCATCCTGAGTAGATGAGTCATGAACTCTCAAGATGAGTTTTATCATCCTCATCCTCTACCTCAAAGGTACCTCTAGATAAAAAGATTAAAAGAAAAAATAAAATTAGAAGAATAAATTACACTTGCTACCAGGGCTACTTAAATAGTGGGCTGCTCTGTGTCCTTTGGGTAACACAGAAACACCATTAAGAGAAGTGCAGAGGAAACAGAGATGAAGAGCAAACTGCCTTGATGGACCTTCCTCATTTACTCATACTTAGCCTTTTTACTACACCCAGATCATTTCACCCAGCTCTGGCAGCATAAAGTACCCTTAAAACTGTCATCATTTAAATACAGTAGCACTGGTGTGAAGTGTCTTTAATGGAGAAAAAGATTTAAGATACATAACCCAGGGGAAAAAAAAAAAGTCTCTTTTTACTGCAAACAGAATTAACACAGCTTCTTATTGCCAGCTTTAGAGCCCAACATTTTAGCAGGATTTTTCAGTCTTGCAGTTGAAGCTTTGCAGAGCAACCATGAAAATGGTCTGTGGCACCAGACTGAGGGGACCTTTCTTTCACTCTTTGACCTGCACTTCCACAAAATGATACCAATATAACCAGCAACACTCTTCAGGAGGACACAGAGCACAGTGCTACTAATACCTGAGGAAAATGCTCCTTTCTGAAACATAAGAGGCAGACTGCTTAACTAGATGTGTGTGGAGTCCTGCATTTGAAACACAACCCTCTTTCACAGACTCATTGAATCATTAAGGCTGGAAAAGCTCTCTAAGAATATTGAGTCCAAACATCAACACACCACCACCATGCTCACTAAGCCATGTCCCCAAGTGCCACATTCACACATTTCTTGAACATCTCCAGGGATGGTGACTCCACCACTTCCCTGGGCAGCCTGTTCCAATGCCTGACCACTCTTAAGTAAAGATATTTTTCTAACACTTAAACCTTCCCTGGTGCAACCTGAGGCCATTTCCTCTCATCCTGTTGCTAGTTATTAGAGCAAAGAGACCAACAACCACCTCACCACAACCTCCTTTCAGGGAGTTGTAGAGAGCAATGAGATCTTCCTTCAGCCTCCTCTTCTCAGACTAAACAATCTCAGTCCCCTCAGCTGCTCTTCACCAGGCTTGAGCTCCAGACCTTTCACCAACTTCATTGCCTTTCTCTTTAGGTCTTATGAAAGACCTAAAAAGCCAGAGAACCACCACTTTTAGACTAAGAAAAACCTCCATTTGGAAACAAGGACTAGAGGAAAGCAGACATGTATAAAACTATATTCGTAACTGACACTTGAGATTACTGAAGTGCCATTTATAGGAGAAACTAACTTTAGGGTTAAAAAAAGCAAAACAAAACAAACCCCATAAGAGTGAACAACCAGGAATCCAAATTTAACTTCACAGACAGTCAGACTTCCATTTTATTCCTATGCACATCACTTAATATTTTGTCTTGGGTCTTCACATCTGTATGTTAAAGCCATTTTGCTACTGTTTCAGCATAACCAGCTGTAATTGAAGTGCAAGGCAATAATCAACTTCATTGTTTCCCTTAAATATGCTAAATGAGGACGTCAGAGCAGGGCTTTTATAGTTACTTTCAAATAGCCAACCCCACTTCAGTCTATTTTCAGTAACAATTCATTTCTAATAATGGCTTTTCAGCAATGCAGTGATACCAAAAAAAAAAAAAAAAAAAAAAGAAAAAAGGTCCTCTACCCCATCCCACACAATTCCACAAGAGGGAATCAATGTGCTGCTGAGGTTCAGAAAAGGGTTCATGGGAAGGTTTTAGTCTTGGAGATCATCATAACAAGATGAAGAAACATTTTCATCTGCTCTGACTAATCAGCAGCTGCCAGCAGACCGCAGCCTGGGGAAAAAAAAATACAGCATGAATAATATTTCTTCATTCTAGGAAGAATAAATTGCTAATAATTGTGACAAACCTGAGTTCATGAAGGAAGGGTTAAAAATCGATTGTCTTCAGCAAGAAAGTTCAACAGAAGTGTGGATGTTTTCCCTAAACGCTGCACCCTCTGCCTTTGTGACTGAAGAGATGTGGAACAGAACTGTGTCACCCCAGCTGATGTGCATGGGAAATCTCAAGTCTGCTCTATTTCTGCTGCCAGATGCAGCCCTCCTTTCCTGATTTCTTAGATCCCTCCCATTAAACAACACAGAATAACTGGTTAGCAGTTGATCATGCATCCATGTGAAATGCACAAAAATATTTTCATATAAAAGCTGTGCTAAGCTGTCCCATCCCACTCAGAATCTCTGACAAGATTCTAGATAACTTCATTGAAGTACAGAGAGGACACCCACCCAACCCTTCAAGAACAACCATCGCTGTGCAACCACAAAGCACCCAAAACACCACAGTGAACCAGCAAACCTCAGGAGATGGAGCTGCCACAGCCTTCCAAGGTTACCTTTACTCTGTTCTGACCTAAATGTTCATAGCTAAATCATTTCTGCTACAATTTTGGATGTCTCTAACCATGCTGTGTAACAGAGATTGTTTGTTTGTTTCCTTCTGCAAGACCTTTCTGTTTGCTTCCCCTAGACTAACCCAACATGTTTAGTCTCTCCTTCCAGGTCACATTTTCCTACATCCCTGACTTGAAGAACCCTCATCTTCCTTGAGAGCTGCTGCCCAGATCTCTCCCTAGCCAATATTTACCTCTAACCACTTACAAGCTTTTTCTTCCCCTTAATCATAGAATCATAGAATCATAGAATCAAGAAGGCTGGAAGAGACCTCAAAGATCATCGAGTCCAACCTGTCACCCTAAACCTCATGGCTATCTAAACCATGGCACCAAGTGCCACGTCCAATCCCCTCTTGAACACCTCCAGGGATGGTGACTCCACCACCTCCCTGGGCAGCACATTCCAATGGCCAACCACTCTCTCTGGGAAGAACTTTCTCCTCACCTCCAGCCCAAACCTTCCCTGGTGCAGCTTGAGACTGTGTCCTCTTGTTCTGGTGCTGGTTGCCTGGGAGAAGAGACCAAACCCCTCCTGGCTACAACCTCCCTTCAGGTAGTTGTAGACAGCAATGAGGTCTCCCCTGAGCCTTCTCTTCTCCAGGCTAAACAGTCCCAGCTCCCTCAGCCTCTCCTCACAGGGCTTGTGCTCAAGGCCTCTCCCCAGCCTCGTTGCCCTTCTCTGGACATGCTCCAGCAATTCAACATCTTTCCTAAACTGAGGGGCCCAGAACTGGACACAGTACTCAAGGTGTGGCCTAACCAGTGCTGTGTCCAGGGGTACAATGACCTCCCTGCTCCTGCTGGCCAAACTATGCCTGATGCAGGCCAGGATGCCATTGGCTCTCTTGGCCACCTGGGCACACTGCTGGCTCATGTTCAGGTGGCTGTCAACCAGTACCCCCAGGTCCCTTTCTGCCTGGCTGCTCTCCAGCCACTCTGACCCCAGCCTGCAGCTCTGCATGGGGTTGTTGTGGCCAAAGTGGAGCACCTGGCACTTGGACTTGTTGAATGCCATCCTGTTGGACTCTGCCCATCTGTCCAGCCTGGCAAGGTCCCTCTGCAGAGCCCTTCTACCTTCTAACAGATCAACACCTGCTCCCAGCTTGGTGTCATCTGCAAATTTACTGATGATGGACTCAATCCCCTCATCCAGATCATCAATAAAGATATTGAACAGGATGGGGCCCAGCACTGATCCCTGGGGGACACCACCAGTGACAGGCTGCCAGCTGGATGTGGCACCATTCACCACCACTCTCTGGGCTCGGCCCTCCAGCCAGTTCCTAACCCAGCACAGAGTGCTGCTGTCCAAGCCACAGGCTGACAGCTTGGCCAGGAGTTTGCTGTGGGGGACAGTGTCAAAGGCCTTGCTGAAGTCCAGGTAGACTACATCCACAGCCTTTCCCACGTCCACCAGGCTGGTCACCTGATCATAGAAGGAGATCAGGTTGGTGAGGCAGGACCTGCCCTTCCTAAATCCATGTTGGCTGGGCCTGATTCCTTGGCCATCCTTCAGGTGTGCAGTGATTGCCCCCAAGACAATCTGCTCCATGATTTTCCCTGGCACCGAGGTCAGGCTGACAGGCCTGTAGTTCCCAGGTTCTTCTGTCCGTCCCTTCTTGTGGATGGGTGTCACATTAGCCAGTTTCCAGTCTTCTGGGACCTCTCCAGTGAGCCAGGACTGGCGGAAAATGATGGAGAGCAATGTTTCCTACTTGCCACACACATTCCCATCCCACATCATTTTTCCCCCTAAGATATTTCATTCCCCATAGTGTAATTTTATATTAGCTGCAAAGATGAATATTCCTTTTTTATTAGTTGTATGAGGAATAAAAGAGGAATACTCAGCCCAAACCCCATATATAAAGCACAAGATGTGATACATCTGGAAACAAGATGTGAAATATAGTTCAGCTGCAAGGGACCTAAAAGAATCCATTTTAAAACTGGTCCCAAAGAAAAAAAAAAGTTTTGTTACAAATCAATGCTACCTGTGTACTACAGTAAAAATATCAAGAAAATGCCATAGTTCTCTTCCCTCTGTATGAATTCAAGATTCAAGACCAACACAAAACATTTTTCTCTCTGAAGTCATCTTTTTCAGCTTTTACTTTGGCTTCTGTCCATAGATGGAACAGATTTTTGCTGTTTGTACTCACTCACTCAAGACCAAAATAAACGTTCATTAAGAAAATAAAAAACCACCACCCCAGAACTCTGCTTATAAAGCTTGATCCGTACAAAGCAGGAGTTGGCAATACAAGTGCCACTGTGATTTAAAGGCCCTGGCATCTCACTCCTGAGATTCACAAAATTGTCAGGGTTGGAAGGGACCTCAAGGACCATCCAGATTCAACCCCTCTACCATGGGCAGGGACACCTCACACCAGATCTGGTTGCTCAGACCCACATCCAGCCTGGCCTTAAACACTTCCAGGGATGAGGCTTCCACCACCTCCCTGAGCAAACTGTTTCAGACTCTCACCACTCTCATTGTGAAGAACTTCTTCCTAACATCCAATCTGACTCTACCCATTTCTATGTTTACTCCATTCCCCCCAGTCCTATCATTCCCTGACACCCTAAAAAGTCCCTCCCCAGCTTTCTTGCATCCCCCTTCAGATACTGGAAGGTCACAAGAATGTTTCCTCAGAGCCTTCTCTTCTCCAGACTGAATAGCCCTAACTCTCCCAGTCTGTCTCCAGAGGAGAGGTGCTCCAGCCCTCACAAACCTGTTTAGAATTTATCTAGTGTGCGCTCCTTTGCGTTGGAGATCAGAATAAGGACTTGAAATTAAGTTACTGTTTTGAGACCAATTAAAAACATTAGGACAGGCAGCTGATGAACATGCTGACATGTTTCACATTTTCTTTCTTAGAAGACAATTGACTGTAGGAAATCTGTAAATCTAAAAGGACTTAATTAGTATCCAGGGAGAGTTTAGTGGTATTTAATTAACAAAGAGACCATAAATTACTTGAAGGGGAAAGAAAAAAAAAAACAACACACTAAAAAAAATATCAATACTAAAACACAAACCAAACTCTCATTACATCCTGCTAGGGTTATAGGAAATCCCAGTTAAAAGGAGTGATCACAGGAAGCAAAACCTCTGCTCAGACTGGTAAGAAAAGGGTTCTAGAGCTTCATTCCATATTTCTGTCTCTCCAAGTGATGGACCACACTGAGGAAAAAAAGTCTTCAAAGCTAAAATAAAAGGAGAAATTAAATCATAGAAAGAAGTACAATATTGTTATTATTTAACACCCAAAAAAGTCAGGTGCAGGAGCATTTAAGCAAAGATCCACAGAAAAAGGGCTCATGGCTTTCCTTCCCTGACAGACCAGACCCTTTTCCCCCCCTGTCTCAATGCCTGCTTGTTTTGGTTTGACCTATTCTGGAATGGCCTTCTTGGAGCACGTCTGTTCCTAACAGCTGAAACTTGTATCCATCTGGAGGAAGAGGAATCAGAATCATCCCCCTTCATCAAGTTGGATATGGAGGTTTTAAGTTCCTCCTTCAGCTCTTTCATGCAATTCTCCATCTTTCCAGACAAAGTTTCAATGGCTGAAACCAAAGAAGTATGTGCAAGACTATCCTCCAATTGCCTCATTTGGTCAGTGAAATGGCCAACAGTGGGAGGCACTCCACCATAATTTCTTGCCACAATCCTGCTTGCCAGAATAGTAGCATAATTAGGAGGAGCAAGCTTAATGAGCTTTTTGGCAAGGCCTGTTCCAACAGGAATTTCATCAGGATTCAGAGTCTTATGATCTCCATACATTACTTCTCTCACAGCAAATTCTCTCAGACGCTTGATTCCCTCAGCTATTGTGGTCCAAGGCTTAGGGTTCCATGGTAAATCATCTCTGCTGGGGTACCTCAGCGAGACTGCCAGTAGGAGGCGTGCCCACAGAGAAGCTTTACCAATGCACTTGCCTAGATGCCTGTCTATGCCTGTATCCTTTGAGAGCATCCCCAACTGAGAGGCTGACTTGTCACCTACCACCAATGCTGGGGCTCCCATATCAAAACACCTGGCTAGCCAAGACAGGACTGGCTCATTATCTCCTCTGATGTAATCCTTCCTCACATGTCTAATTTCCTGTCTGGGTGCATTAGCTGACTGTATGTCATCCTCATCATCATCATCATCATCATCCTGAGGTCGCTGTCCCCATAATCCTATTTTAATCCTCCGTTGAATTTCCTTGAGTTCAGAGGCACTGCCTGCAGTTGCTAATTCAGCAGGGTCTACATCTCCATCATCCATGTGGGGTCTCAAAAGGTCTGCCAGAGTTTTAAGGCTAACCTTCTCTTCCTCACCAGAAGGATCTTTCTTAACAGAGGGACCCTGAGTAGAAGGACCCTCATCTCCATCTGCACCATCTCCTGCAGCATCTGCATCTCCTCCTGCAGCTCCTTTACGCTTTCTGCTTACAGTGGCCACCAAATTTACTGGATTGGCTTTCACATTCACAGCAGAGTTGGAGGGAGTAGAGGAATTTTGTGCAGGGTTAGCAGGAGCAGAGGGAGTCTGTGCAGGGTTGGCAGGAGGTGTGCTTTGAGATCCTGCAGACACTGCTGCGTCCGTCTGGGCAGCAGAGGGAGGAGGAGGAGACTGTGCCTCGTTAATGGCGTCTGCCTGCACAGCTATGTCTGTCTGCGCAGCCATTTCTCTCTGTGTAACTATGTCTGCCTGGACAACCATTTCTCTCTGTGTAACTATGTCTGCCTGGACAACCATTTCTGTCTGTGTAACCATGTCTGTCTGCGCATCCATTTCTCTCTGTGCAGCTGTGTCTGTTTGTGTACCCCTGTCTGCCCGTGTATCCCTCTCTGCCTGTGTAATCGAGTCTGTCTGTGTCGCCGAGTCTGTCTGTGTAACTATGTCTGCCTGTGTACCCGAGTCTGTTATCTCAGATTCTGGCAAAGGTCCTGCAGCTACTGCTGCTGGCTCTGAGTCAAAACTATCGGCAGCTTTCTCACAAACCTGAACTGTGATTTCCTGGTCACCGTAATCAGAATCAGAAACCAATTCCGAACCTCTCTGAGCTTTTCTATGTTTCCTCTTACATCTACGCAGGTCGGAAGAGTGAGTAGCCTTACGTCTTTCTTGACACAGTGCTATCAGCAGCCATATGATTATTCCAAGAAGCAACAAAATTAAGGCTAGCACAAGATATCTAGGGTACCACTGGTTACAAAGACCCTCTGTAGTTGTAAGAGGAGTAACAAACTCAAATGTGTCTGCTAGCAGATTCATAGTTGAGTTACCATAGCTTCTAAGCCCAATAAGACCACAACAGAATTCAACAGCATTCAGTAACTTGTTCTTAACCCAAAGAAACGACTTATATGCCACATATCTCACAATCTTGTCTATCATGCAGGAAACAGCCCATCTGTAGACAATCACACTGATAACAGAGGAAATAAAATTACTCAAAATCCAAAACAGCTTCATTTTGCTTCCTAATCTGAGCAGGAATAAATCATACAAGCAATCAAGCCCCACGTTGGAGCGCCAAAAATAAAAAGTGTGTCGGTGTGAGCTGAAATTCCCCCCCCCACCAACAATAACCAGGCTAGCTCAGTCTGGAAGCAAATGAAAAGCTGTATTTACAAGCAGATGAAATGCAATGAATATGTACAAATATACAAAATTCACAACACTTACAAATATATACAATCAACAGAAAAGCACAACCAAGCTCCCTTTGCTTCCCCCCAAGGGGACCCTCCCAAAGGGGGCCTCCCTCTCCCAGGAGCTTCCCCCCCCCAGACCCCCCTGGACAGAGAAGCAGAGTTTAGTTACAGCAGAAAGTTGTTAACTTAACTGCCAAGGTCAGTGTGTTATCTTCAGCCAGAAGAGAAGAAGAAAACAGCAGCCAGACAGCCCAGCAACTGCCCCCACTGCAGAACGCAGAATGTGCAGAGTGCCCACTTTGTTTTGGGTAATAGTTCTTAAACATTTCTATCTATCCAATGGAAGTGTTTAGAACAATCGTTATTTTGCTTTCTTACACCCAATAGTGACTTATTTACATTCTTTCACTTTCTCTGTTCTGAACTTTGCAAGGAAAAATTAAAAAGACAGTTTCAAACCATCACACTGCTCCATAAAGCACTACCAGGACAGAAGATTAATTAATGATATTAAAACCTTTACCCATTCTAGGCTCATTTTTATTTCCTTATCCCCACTGTAACAGACTTGACCTCTTCTTACTGAGACAAGACAGAGCAAACCTTTCTAGTTTATTCACCTACCTCATCCTCTTTGTAGCCTTGACTTGTCCTTCTTGCCCTAAATCCAGCCTGCTCTTTGCTCTCCTCCCCACTGTCACTGCTCACACCCCTCCAGAGGCATCTCAGGCCCTATTTCAGCATGGCACAGTCTGCATTTTCCCCTGTGCCAAGTTATCCTGAACATGTAAGGCAGGTCAGATGAGCACAGAACAACCCAGCAACCTGAGTCAAGCATGACAGTTAACAACACATCTCTTTTGGAAAACATGGAGTTTAGAGAACCCATTCAATGTTAAATACTTCTTTTGGTTAATTTTTGCTTGTTTGTTGGAGAGTGGAAAACTTATTGAGAGCATTGAGTGAAGCAGTTTCAAAAAGATGACTTCTCAAAGTGAAAGACCTATTTTAAAAGGTAATCATAGAATCAGAATGGTTGTAAAAGACCTCCAAGATCATCCAGTCCAACCAGCAACCCAACACCACCATGGCCACTAAACCATGGCCCCAGGTGGCGTGGCCACAGGTTTCTTGAACACCTCCAGGGATAGGGACTCCACCACCTCCCTGAGCAGCCTGTGCCAATCCCTGACCACTCTTGCAGCAAAGAAATCATTCCTAATACCCAATAGTCTCCAAGTCATTTAAATCAAAGTGAAATATTTCCAATGTATGCAAACCTAAGCCTGCAACTGTTCCACTGAACCACAAATTATTTTTAAACCACCATTTGCTTAAAATCTGAGGCTTTTCCCACTCCCTCTATTTCAGAATAACACCCCCAAAAATTAAAAAATAATCAATAAACAAACCACACTTCTTGCCTTAAGAAGTTAGTGACATTTCCAAGACAATTAAACCTATCTTGCTTGCCCAAGAACCCTCCTTGTACCTCCCCTTGCACTCAGATTTTCCTCTTGCCAAGGTCTTAGTGGCAGTCTTAGTTCTGACTGCCACTAGGCAGACCTCAAATCCAAATGAAGCTTCAGTGTTTTTCAAAGCTGTCACTGGCAACACAAAACTCAAAGAAAAACAAATTTTAGGGTGAGGTAAGGGGAAAGTAGCAAACTGGTTTATTGCTTCTAGAGAGCCACGAGTTCATTTTTAACCACTGTAACTTATCTTCAAATCAAACCTCCAGACCTCTCTTGGTTTCTGTTCCTTGCAGGCAAGACCAGGGCTCCTTCCTCAGTTCTCTCTGAAGAAGCAGACACTGAAATTCCAAACAGATTTGACATGTTTCCTAACTTCACCAATGCCAGAAGCAGTGCTAGCATTCAGGTCTTCTACTTCTCCAGCTATTCTAGTGCCTCTTTCGGGTTACCATCTTTTCCTTCAGACTTCAAGTTTTAAATAAAACCAAGAGACATAGCAACCATAGCTGTTAGCAACTGATAAGACACTGCAGAAAACACAGCAAGCAGGAGGAATTTATTGTCAGCAGTGAGCTCCAGCACCCAGATCTCAGCAGCTGATGCAGGCTTAGGAGAATAGCTCTGATAAACCCACGTTGTTTGCTGTGTGCTACCTTGCCAATGTCAATCCTGCAGTTTTGTGAAGGAACACAAGTAGCCACAGCCCTCCTCCCTCTCCTTGCACATGTGAATACATCTGCACAGTCTGATGCTTGAGCCTTACCAGTGCTGTCATCATAAACAACTGTGACTGTTTTCCACTTGAAGAACTGCACAAGGTCAAGGATGGCACGGCTGAGTGAAGAGAAATCTGGATAGAGGCTGACATAGAAGGAGTCCTTGTTGTCTGACACCTGATGTTTCCAGCGGGTCTGGATGTGGGGGACACCCAAGGCGTTGCAGATGGATTGCACAGCATTAGCTGAGGAGCTATGGGATGGTCCGAAGATGGCAGCCACCCCCAGGGACAGCTGATCGCAGGCTGAAGAGGAGACAGAAGTCTGTCAATGATGAGAGGAAAGAAGGCAGTGTGCCAGAAGGTATTGCACAACTCACATTGAACAAAAGGCACTCCATGAAACACAACCTCACTGCTGACAGAGCTCCCTTCCTGGCTAACACTTCAGCTCCACACATTTCAAGTTCACAGACTCACAGATTGCATCAGATTGGAAGGGACCCTCAGAGGTCATCTTGTCCAACCCTTCTGCAGTCAGCAGGGAAACCTCCAACTAGAGCAGGCTGCCCAGGGCCACTCTCAAGTCTGATCTTGAATGCTCCAGCGTCTCACCACTCTCATTGTAAAAACCTTCCTCTGATGCCCAACCTCAGTCTCCCCTGCTCCAGTTTCAAACCATTGCCCCTCACCCTCTCACCACAGGCCTTTCTAAGCAGTGCCTCCCCAGCCTTCCTGTAGGTCCCCTTCAGATATTGAAATGTAGCTCTAAGGTCTCCCTGGAGCCTTCTCTTCTCCAGGCTGAACAGCCCCAAATCTCTCAAGCCTGTCCTCATAGGAGACAAGCTCCAGCCCTCTGATCACCTTTGTGGCCTCTTCCAGACCCACTCCAGCAGGTCCATGACCCTCTTGTGTTGGAGATGCCACAGGGGGACACAGCACTCCAGGTGAGGTGTCACCAGAGCAGAGTGGCAGAATCACCTCTCTGAACCTGCTGGCCAAGCTGCTTTTGATGCAGCCCAAGTTCAAAGCACATTGCTCAGCTTCACGAGCAGCTGATGAACAGCAACACAGCACAGAGCCAACACTCAGCTATGTCTAATAAACACTTTATGGCACTGGAAGCCACAAAGGCCAGCAACTGTGTATCTTCTACAAAAGCATTGACAAGAGAAGAGATCTATGCTCAGCTGCACCTTCCATTTGGAAAGGGGCCATAAGGGACAGTTTCCTAACCACGGCTCCTTAAGCATTAATTTCTTCCTCAATCCATTAACACCATTTTAAATGAGATTCAAATTACTCATAAATTGCACATGTTAAGGAGTTCCTAGTTAAGAATGAGGCAAATTATTAAATTCCACTGAAACAGACATTTGAATTTCTGTAACTGGGAATTGGGCAAGTTGATTAGCAACCTTCAAAAAAAAAAAAAAAAACCCAACTTTTTCCCTACAAGATAACAAAAAAAACCCAACCTCTGATCTGAAAATGAAATAAAACCACCAAAGAAAAACAAATAAACAAAAAACCAGTCAAGATAAAGTTCTTCCCCTTCTTGCCACTGAAAACACTCCTTTTCACTACACCTCTCTCAGTAGATATAACTGGTGCTGAGAGTCACTGCTATGATGCTGCTTAGCTCTCCTCTCTCCAGTATAGAGTGACCCTACCTATATGGTGCATGAAGAGTCTGTGCTATCTCTCCCAGTACACTCCAGTATTATTTTTGGGAGAAGAATAGCTGGGACATGGCAGAAAGAAGGCCGGATAATTAATGAATGCAGCCAAGCAGTGATGCAGCCCATGCCCTGCTCAGACCACTACTGTAGACATCTTTGAGTATGCAGTTATGGAAGACAACAGGTTCTGTCTTCTAAGGGCACATCCTATGCAGTAGAGATCATGAAAATTTTGGGGAGCTGGAGCATCTCTCTTACAGGGAAAGGCTGAGAGACCTTGGGCTGTTAAGTCTGGAGAAGAGCAGACTCTGAGGATCTTCTCAATGCACATAAACATGGGACCAGGCTCTTCTCAGTGGTGCCCAGTGACAGGACAAGGGCAACAGGTACAAACTAGGACACAGGAGGTTTCATTTGGACTTAAGGAAAAACTTTCCTGTGAGGGTGCTGGAGCCCTGGAGCAGGCTGCTCAGAGAGGTTGCAGAGTCTCCTTCTCTGGAGGGATTCCAAACCCACCTGGCCATGCTGTTGTGAGTGACCCTGCTTTGGCAGAGGGGTTGGACTGGATGTTCTCCAGAGGTCCCTTCCAATCCCTACCACTCTGCAATTCTGTGAATCTCCCTGATCCAATTCAGATGCAAGTATTTGTATGAGGTTTGATTAATTAATACTGTTCTTCCTCCATCAATGTTCCTGACAGATGAGGAAACAAGCAGTAGGAAAATCCTTGCTGTGTTACTTCCCTCAGCAAGATAAAATTGTTTTATTCTACACATTCTTTGCAAGATGGTGAAAATATTGCTGAGGTCTTTCAAGTGCATTCCAGAATCCGTGCTGGCACACCTTGTTACTGCTGCAGAGCATCAGTGGGTTGAGTGAACTTCTGCTATACACACAGGATCTCCACTGCAATCCTGAGTGAGGGATCAGGGTCTAAAGGACTAGTTTGATTTAAAAAAAAAAAAAAAAAAAAAAAAAGGCATTTATGCTAATATTGCCCTTCCTAAGAGTAATCAACAAGCTTTATGCAAATGTCAGTAAATGGGATCACTAACAGCGCAACAGCTACCAGATGGCATTTCAATGGGCTTCCCAACCTCCCCCCCCCCAGTTTCTGAGATGTGAATAAAGCCATGGATTCCCACGTGCCCTGATATGGCACCAGCTCTATCAGATGCAAACCAATCTTTCCTGTGCATTGAGGGATATTTTATTTGCCTTTGCTTTATTCTTCCCTGAAACAACATCTTGGAAATCCCACCTTGCCTTCAGGTTGCTCTTTCATACAGTGCCTTTAAAAAGCCCATTTACATTTCATCTACATTCATCTTCCATAGTATGTGTTACTAAGAGGGCTATTTTTGATGCTGTGCCTGCCTGATCACTAATGGACATAATCATGAACCACAAAATGAGTCAAATGCTGAAAACCTCGTTGTTAGAAACCCTGCTTTGGAGCCAGCATAATAAAATGCACAATTTTATGTTAACCTTTAGCCTTTGATTCCCAGCTAAAGCACCTGTCAGCACAAATGCAGAGAGCTGCATTGTGAGTTGGTGAAGCAAAACAAACAAACAAAAAAAAGCTATTAGCACTGCAAAATGACACAGTTTGTGACACAACCTGGCCAGTTGTGTTCTCATTCAAGATGCAAGTGGGAACAAGGAGTATAGAAAGTCTGTGTAATCTATTCAGTCAGTGGCCTGCTCCCACTCTAGCTTCAGTCCTTATGGTCTATCAAGAGTGGGCAACATAACATTAGGGCTAGCTTGCATCTTCAAACAAACCCCAGCTAAGGATTAAAGGCAGTTTTGTTATTTCAGAAGAGTCTTAAACAATTAAATATCACAGGAACAAAAATACTTTTCTGTTCTTTCCATCCTGCCTTGGGAATGGAGAGAAACTGTCCCATTGAACTTCACAGGAATCAGGAAGCTGTTGAATTTGGAAAGGGAAAGCAGAAAGAAGGGACCAGAATCAAGAACCAACCTATTTATCCACTGCTGCCCAAGATGGAAAGGAGAGAGTAGTCTCTCTCTCATAACCTGCTTTAATTCACCATCCAAAACCAACTATAAGACACTTTGCTAAAAGTGGTGTTGGCCTCTTTCTTCTGCACACTCTTCTCTGAAAAAAACCTCAGCTTGTGAGGCATAAATATTTAGCCTATAACATTTTCTGTAAGTCAAAGTATCTTACAATGGACCAAACTATATTTTTGTTCACAGCTGGACACTGTCTGTTTCCAATAGCATTTGGGGGGGCTTGGAATTTTCCAGGACAAAACATGGAGGCAGTGTTTTGTCACTCCAAAGAAGCTGCTCTCAGAAGCATCCTAGTCACAAGGCTCAGAAAACCAAAATATTTTAGACTTTACATATATGAAGAACTAAGTTTTAGGCAGGGACAGTGGAAGCAGAGGTTACAATGTGATTTTTTCCAAGCAATTACCATTAAACCTTCAAGAGGTGGCCTTCAAAGCAGTTTTTGCTGTCAGCCATAAACTTCTCCACTCTCATTGCACATGGCTTTATTGCTCAGACGCTTTTTCAGGCAGGCAAACCATGAGAGGCTTTAGTTGCTCATTAAAAAGTGAAATAAGCAAAAGGTTACCTTTCTTGGATGCTTCAAAACTGTCATAGAGGTTGATCTTCTGGGTGTCGTACGTTAATGTGGTGTTGGGCAGAAGAGTTCTGTTTCTGTTGATCGTGTTCACAGCAAATCTGAAGGCTAATTCTTCTGCTCCCATTGGACCAGATTCCACACACTCAAAAATGCCTCCTGGTAGTGGGAGAAAGAAGAAAGAAACCAACCCATCAGTAAGCCAAAACAGCGTGATGGCCATTAGTCAGGAAATGGCCTGAAATTGTGCCAGGGTAGGGTTAGGTTGGAGACTAAGAAAAAAAATCCTCCCTGCAAGAGTGGTCAGGCATGGGAACAGGTTGCCCATGGAGGTGGTGGAGTCACCATGCCTGGAGGTATTCAAGAAACCTGTGGCCATGGCACTTGGGGACATAGTTTGATGTCCATGGTGGTGTTGGGCTGAAGGTTGGATTTGATGATCTTAGAGATCTCATCCAACTGAAACAATTCTGTGATGCTCTGGTCTGCTCTGCAGCATGACCTAGGGTAAATCACAGCCTGGCTGACACAAACATGACGTTAGCAGAGGAAATTAAAGCACTGCTCTCCAAAGAGATGAATGAGATGTACTAGAGCAGCTCCAGAAATAACAAAATAATCACAACCTCAAGCCTCTTGAAAGCTTTTCCATGTGATTTCTCTTCTGAACGTTACACAAGGCACCCACAAATCGTGCCACTGATTGGTATTTCTAAAATTATTCAATTAATAGGAAAGAAAAAGCATAAAAATACGCAGGAAAGTTCAGTGGTCCAGAAACTGGCAATTTATGGCAGATTTATGTGGAGAACAGAGCCTAGTGGGATCTTGAGGTAAACAAGCAAAACTATTTAAGGGGGCACAGGAGGGGCTGTTTCAGGGTGAGGCCCATCAGAGATGCTCTTTCACTTCTCCAGTGGTAACCCAGTGCTGGTTAACTCACAGGCTGCAGAAACATGACAGGGAGGAAAGTGTCACACACAAGCAGAAGGCAAAAGCACTTGATGGGAAGCAGAGATTCTGTCACCTGTCATGGGTTTGACTGGCATTTTGCTTCCTGAATTAGCTATTCCCTGAGAGGGGAGCTCTGTACATTCATAGGGTTTTCATGGAATCATTCAGGTTGGAAAAGTCCTCTGGGATTGATTCCAACCATCAAGCCAACACACCCATGGTCACTAAACCATGTCCCCAAGTGTCCACAAGTTTCTTGAACACCTGCAGGGATGGGGTCTCCACCACCTCCCTGGGCAGCCTGTGCCAATTCCTGACCACTCCTGAAGTAGGGAAATTGTTCCTATTACCGAACCTAAACCTCTCCTGGTACAACTTGAGGCCTTTTACTCTTGTCCTACCCCTTGTTACTAGGGAGATCAGGCCTACCATCACCTTACTCCAACCTCCTTTCAAGGAGTTGTAGAGAGCCAGAAAAACCTCTCCTCAACCTCCTCCATGCTGAACAACCCCAGTTCCCCCAGCTGCTCTTCGCCAGCCCTGTTCTCCAAACCCTTCCCCAGCTTCCTTGCCCTTCTCTAGGCAAGCTCCAGCCCCTCAATCACGCTCTTGGAGGGAGTGGCATGATTCCTAATGACTGAAATGTGATCTAGATATGCAAATGATGCTTGCACTGTTTGTCCTTCCATTCTGTCTCCAGCTACATCGCAGAATCCAGCACCAGTTGTATCCACAGTTTGGCTTCAGTTTGTTTTGTTTTATTAAGAGTCTGAATGCCAAGAAGTTATTAGCTAATATGATAATTATGTTCTAAAAAGTTGTTCACTAATTTAATGATTAGGTTTTAAGTACTGAATGAGGAGCCTCTTGGGGGAAAAAAAAAAAATCAAAGGGTTTTTTTGGCAAGAAAGCAGGAGCTGTGCACCCTACCTTATCTGAACTCTCTATGTGGATTAACTGTGAACTGTTCTCTTCTTTATCTAAAGCAACTCTTCCTTTTTATTGTTTCCCCCATATTTTTCTAGTTGGGGCTGTCCAGCCTAGAGAAGAGAAGGTTCTAGGGAGACCTTAGAGAAGCCTTCCAGTACCTGAAGGAGGCCTACAAGAAAGCCAGAAGAGCACTTTTTACATCATGTAAATTAGATTTAAGGTACATCACCTAAACTGCTGATCCCCTCATTGTTAGTGAGCACAGTTGAGAGCAGGAGGTTTTTCAGCCTTTCCTAATGGTTTATGGAAACCACTGGGCTCAGTCTCTTTAGAATTCAACTCGAATCAGGAATGAGTCAGAGCTGCAGAAGAGCCTGCTCAGAATGAGCAGTGACAACTTAGTTGAAATGCTGCTCATGCCATGGAAACCATCAAGTGTGACATCTTGTCTTATGCACCTGGCAACAAGTTTACTGAGGGGAAAGTAAGAGTCACCTCTTCTGTTTTCAGACAGGTGGCATACAGCTTGGAGAGTGAAACATTTACTTTGGGGGACTGGGGACTACTAGGGAGAGTCCAGTGGAGGGCCATGAAGGTGCTAAGGGGCATCTCAGTAGCAAGGAGCCTAAAACTGAACCCAGTTCTCAAGGTGTGGCCTCGCCAGTGCTGGGTACAGGGGCACAACCACTCCCCTGGTCCTGCTGGTCACACTGTTCCTGATAGTGATCAGGATGTTCTTTGGCTTTCTTGGTCACCTGGGCACACACTGGCTCATGTTCAGATGGCTGTTGATGAGCAACTTCAGGCCCTTTCCCATCAGACAGTTTCCAGTCCCTCTGCCCCAAGCCTGGAGGGTTCATGGAGTTGTTGTGACACAAGTTTTAAGACCTGGCACTTGGCCTTGTTGAATTTCATACAACTGGGCTCAGTGCCTCAATCCAGCCTGACCGGGTTCCTCTGCAGACCAACACTCCCTCCCAGCTTGTTGTCATCTGCAGTTGACAACAAGACCTGCTGAAGTTTTACACCTTAGATTAAAAGGCTACTTTCCAAACTTGCAAGGGCTCCATGAGCTTTTCATTAGACATGGGGCAACATATGTACATCTCTGCTCTGCTTAGGTCTGCCTGGAGGTATGTTCTTGCAAACCAGCAGGTTAATGAAGTGCATTAATTAAAGACTACATGCGGAATGCAGAGAGCAGACATTCAGGCAGTGTACTGAGGGGAAAAAAAAAAAAAAGGCAGAAAAGTGAAACCAAAGCACTGACCCAAACCAAACACAGAATATGGATGCATCAGCTGGGCATCCAAGCCTGTAATAAGAGCCCTGCCCCAGTCCTCATTTCAGCAAGCTATTTCCTTCAGAGACAAACTAACTGGGTTATTTTAAATTTATGGATCTTCAGAAGCAAGAAAAGAATTCAATAAATGCATTCTAAACAGATTTGAACTCAGCTCTCCATTCTGAAAGGTTCAGCTCAGAGATTTTATGCTCCAGGCTAGAAACTGCTTGTTGATTGTGCCTTGCACAGCTCTAGCAAATGAGAGGCAACTGTAATCAGAAAGGGTTCTAACCAGCAGGAGGTTCACATGCTGTCCCTTATTCATGCTGTTGTAGGTAATCACTGCTACTGGAGTTAAAGAATCCTTCAAACAAAATAGCTACTACAGTCCTGCTCAGCTAGTCTCTAGCTCTTCTGTATTACAATAACCTCTGCTATTTAAACTGCTGTATTTCAGACTATTAAGGAGAATTTTTCTCCTAATAAAATACAGTAAACTGAAAAAATAAAATGGTTGGTAGTCTGAATACTAATAAAACAAAGAAATTGAAGGTTAGATTTACCTGGCCAAAAAAACAAACCCCAAATACCTCTAAGTATCATTACTGAGGATATTTCCTCCCTCATTTCCAACTTAGTGGTTCCATGGCATTTCATTTGCTGTCTTTCAGCAGCTTAACTTCTCCGTTCCCCCATTCCATTGACATCCCTTGCTTCAGTACTTTGACAATATCCATCAGTATACTCGTCAGTGTATCTCTAAAACTGTTCATATGCTCCTGAAGCATGGAAGGGATTCACTCAATCTATTTGGAAGAGAACAGTTACCATGGACAGTGCTGATTGATTCTTTTGCAGTTCTGAAACTTTGAATGTCTGAAAATAAAAATTAGAAATCTAGAAGGACAAGGAAGAGCGAGCCAGAACCACTCCAAATTTTATCTCAAGATTTTACTGCTGTCTTTACAGGAAAGGATAAACATGTCTGCATAAATCACAGGCCAAAGCAATTTCTGTTCAGCCTAAGCTATCATTTTAATCAAAACAAAGCTGAGGTGCTAGAAAGAATTCCTAGAAACCATCCCTGCAGCAAGATGATCTGAGCATCACTTTTGCCTTCATTCAGTAACTGATGCACATCTCAGTGCCTCAACCCTGTGCCCACAGCTCCTCCCTTGCCCTCTGCAGTCAGATCCCCTAACAGCACAGGAACACTGCATCCCATTCCAGAAACACTGTTTGCTTACATCATCAAGCTATGATATGGCTTCTTATCAGGAGCTGCTCCTCAGACAAAGCTTGGAGCAGAATGAATTAATGCCTGTCACACAAACTGCTAAAAATTTCATGTCCCAAAGCAAAGAAACAAAGCAGCAGGAATAGCTGAACCATGGTGATGATAAAAAGCAGTAATAAATAGCACTGATAATGACTTCTCACAAAAGCAGCAGTTGATGGCATGGTAGAATTTCCTGTGGTGCAAGCAGTTTGAATGATGTGTTGCCAAACTGGAGGGTAGAGAAATGCCAAGATTCTAAGAGGTGGCACACAACAAAAGCATTCAAGAATCTCACAGAGTGTGTGCACTCTGGCATTTAGTCCTGTAGTTGCTTAAATAAATGATTAAGATGTGATATTTTCCTCACTTGTGTTAACAAACTAAATTGGTGAACAGTTTGAGTATCTCACCAGCTCTCTCAGTTATCCCAATGTTATTCTCATTATGGTTTTATTCTAGATTTATTTTTAGCATCCACAAGAGAGGAACTTTCAAGCAGATATTAAGTTCCACTCAAGTGCCAAAGTGTTGCCTCTAAATATAGATTTTATATCATGTGGTTTATGGATCTTGTTTGGATCCACAGAAAATTTAACTGGAGGGAAGAAACAAACCCCATCACCTGAATTCCTTAATAACACCATCACTTTGGTACAAAAATTGCAGCTTCTCTAGGAAATTCATGCCTTTACAAATAGTATAAAAAATAAATTAAAAAAAGATAATTCCTGGTTCATAACCCAACAAGAGGCTCCTTCAACAGTTCATTATTCCCTTTAGAGCCTGGACATTTTTTCCTCCAAAGGAAATCGTTTACACTTTGTTTTTTAAATTCACTTACATAGAATCTAGTGAAGAGGCTGTGGTTTGGTGAGGGAAAACATCTCCAGCACAAAGCAAGCTGTTTATGCAGGATGATTGTGCTGATCTCTCCTCGCTTTGGCCCACTGCCACGTTATTAATAATGCAGCTCTAACACAGCCCTTATTGATTGTACATTAGCAGCAGTGATGGACTAAACCCAGCCTCCTAAGGCAGGTGCCTGATGAGGCTATTGATAAATGATAGTCAGAGAACCAGGCTTCCAAGAGAGCTCAGCATGCAGCACCATTGAATCCCTCACTGTAACACTAGCTGGGCATTCAGGACTCAGCACAGCACCCGGGAAAGGTTTGGGCTGCAAGGCACCTCTAAAGCATCAGCTAGTCCAAGCCCCCTGCACAGAGCAGGGGCATCTTTAACTAGAGCAGCTGCTCAGAGCCTCCTTCAACCTAGCCTTGAATGTTTCCAAGGAGGGGACCTCTACCACCTCTCTGGGCAGCCTGGACCAGTGTTTCACCACCCTGAGGATGTTCAAAGATAGATGCAAACACATTGCCACACAGGATCACTGTAAGTGCCCCAGCATCAAAGAACAAGAGAAATAATTACATAAGATATGATTTTTTTCCCTCCTCTTTGGGGAACACTTGAAGTGAAGCTCTAAGGACGCTGCAACTTCTACAGCCCTCCAGCTGCTAGAGGACATCAGCTGACAGACAGCAGTGACAAAAGCATCCCTCAGCTAGGGATTCAGACAGCAATCACATCAAAAGCTATCGTGCAGCAAACTCATGATCTGACAAACCCAACAGCCTGTCCCCACAAATGGCCAACCACAGTCACCCAGGCAGAAACAACACCAAGGGACACACAGAGGGATGGATAACTTGACCATTCTTACAGGATTTTGGTGTGAACCAGAGGTTCAGTTTGCTGAACAGGAGGCTACTTTGGACAAATTCATGGAAGAAAGACTCATTAGATGTGGTCACTGCTTGACTGTGAACTTCTAGTGCCTGCAATGTTTTGTGGCAGGAATTTCCACCAAACCTGCTGCCTGTTAGGGTTCCTGTATTAGAAGAAAGGATGAACAACATTCTATATTCACCTTTATATTCACCTTCTCCACTCTACTCATTATTTTACAGTCCTCTGTTCTAAGCCTATTCAGCTGTCTCTTTTTTGTAGGGTAAGAGAAGAGTCCTACTGAATTATTTCATATGTGGAAGCCACTGAGTGGCTTTGATCATTCTTTCCTGAAGCTTTTCAGAACTAATACACTTCAGCCAGGTATTAAAACTATCAAAACCCTCACTTTTCACTGTAGAGCTATAAAGGCAGTTCAATAAGTCTTTTTGAGAAATACATGCAAAGGAAAAAAAAAAAAAAAGTCAGATATTAGACTTGTACAACAGCATAAAGATAAACACCCATGGAGTGACATCTCTGTGTTTCTTACTCTGCCTGCTCCAAACACCATCTTAAAAGTGAATTTGCAGTATCATCAATGCTCTTGCTGCTGCAACCTTTTCATTTCTCCTGTAATAAATAGGAATATTTTCCTACCATTGCTGCTAAACTTCCTATTCCAAAAGCCACCAAAAAGTGTCAAAAGGCCATGTCTGGTTTCAAGCCTCTGATGGGATAAGCTAAGAAAACAAGGAGCGGCAAACTTCACAAGGGATGTTAACAGGAACAGAAGACTTGATAGCTGTACACAGGACATAAACCCTCCATGCATTTGTGTACTGAAGGACAACCAGATTGCCAAGATGACTGCTCACCAGTTACCTCCCACTACAAGATCAGAAACTCCCAGGTGCCACAGACACCAAATACATGGCTGTAGAACTGTGGGGTCTGCACCCTGACTGACTGCTAAGTGCAACTGCTGATAGCAGCTATTTTTTTTCCCTCTGCCTTTTTATTTCCTCTTTTCTTCCCCCCCCTCCTTTTTTCTTTCCATTTTTAGCCCCTTTTGCCTTTCATTTTTTAGCCCTTATTATTCCCTTCTCCTTTTTTCTGTCCTTTTTAGTTCCTTTTCCCCCTCCCTCCTTACCTTTCATTCCATTTTTTAGTTCCTTTTCCCCCTCCCTCCTTACCTTTCATTCCATTTTTTAGTTCCTTTTCCCCCTCCCTCCTTACCTTTCATTCCATTTTTTAGTTCCTTTTCCCCCTCCCTCCTTACCTTTCATTCCATTTTTTTAGTTCCTTTTCCCCCTCCCTCCTTACCTTTCATTCCATTTTTTAGTTCCTTTTCCCCCTCCCTCCTTACCTTTCATTCCATTTTTTAGTTCCTTTTCCCCCTCCCTCCTTACCTTTCATTCCATTTTTTTAGTTCCTTTTCCCCCTCCCTCCTTACCTTTCATTCCATTTTTTAGTTCCTTTTCCCCCTCCCTCCTTACCTTTCATTCCATTTTTTAGTTCCTTTTCCCCCTCCCTCCTTACCTTTCATTCCATTTTTTAGTTCCTTTTCCCCCTCCCTCCTTACCTTTCATTCCATTTTTTAGTTCCTTTTCCCCCTCCCTCCTTACCTTTCATTCCATTTTTTTAGTTCCTTTTCCCCCTTCCTCCTTATCTTTCATTCCATTTTTTTAGTTCCTTTTCCCCCTTCCTCCTTATTTTTCATTCCATTTTTTAGTTCTTTTTCCACCTCCTTTTTTCTTTCCCCTTTTTAGCCCTTCACCTCCTTTTCCTCAAATAACACATACCCCTTTTATCCCTAACAACTTACAGATTCCTCTTTCCAGAAAGAGAAGGAAAATGAATGTTACAAAACAGCTCACTGGACCTCTGTGCAGTTGTGATCAAACACAACCATTTGCCATTTTATTACTAATTAAGCATTTCTATCTTTAGCATTTTCCACTGCTCCCATTCCTTTTATAATCCCCAGTATGGCAGACTCCAAACATTGCTCTTTGGAACAGTTGTTAATCTTATTTCCTTGTCATCTGGAAGGGGATTGTATTGTTTATATACCCAAGCAGAAACCATGGCTCAAGAAAAGGAATTGCTACTTACAAAAACCTTTATAGAAACACTATTCTTGCAACATCAGCCCCATGGGGGGCTTTTTATTGATTCTGAAGTACTTATTTAGGTCATTTTCCTATGCAATTTATCCAGTGGCCTCAGACTCAGGATGTATTGAAAAAAAGACAGAGATTAAATTATCAGACTTGTAGCCTTATTCTTCATGCAAGAGTTGGAGCCTGACTTTGAGGCACTTACTTTACATCTTTATCTAGAAACTGATAAACACTGCTTAAGTTCCAATACTGCCGACCAACAACACAACATTGAAGAAAACACACAGAACTGATTGCAAAGGAGAAAACAAAATTTAAAATGATCCCAAAAGCTTTATTTTTAATTACATCAGCATTAAGCGTACCTTTAAGGATAAGAGAAACAGAAATCTGCTTGCCTGGGTTTTTTTTTTTTTCCTTCCTCTTGCACAGAGTCAAAGACTCAAAAGAGTCTGCAGTCTCCTCAGTATATGTTGAGGTACAGCCCCAACACCTGCTATTAATTTGTTTGATTGAGCTTTGGGTAGCCAAGGGTGGGGCATGTGCTCAGGTGGCCAAGCAAGTGACCTCCAGTCTGGTCAGGATTAACAAATCTGTGACCAGCAGAACCAGGGAAATGATCCTGACCCTGTACTGGGCACTGGTGAAGCAGTGCCTCAAGTACTGGGTTCAGTTTTGCCCCCCCAAGTCCAAGAAAGACATTTTGGTGCTGGAGCAGCTTCAGAGAAGGGCAAAAATCTTGTGAAGCTCTGGAGAACAGAGCTGGTGAGGAGCAGCTGAGGGAACTGGAGACGGCAAGGCTGCTCTGCACAACTCCCTGAAAGGAGGTTGCAGTGAGGTGGGGGTTGGTCCCCTCTCCCTGGTGTCAAGGGAGGTAAAATGAGAGGAGATGGTCTCAAGTTACACCAGGAGAGGGTTAGGTTGCATATTATGGAAAGTTTCTTTCCTGCAAGAGTGGTCAGGCATTGGAACAGGCTGCCCGGGGAGGTGGTGGAGTCACCATCCCTGGAGGTCATCAAAAAGCATGTAGGCATGGCACTTCAGAGCATGCTTTAATGGCCATGGTGGTGTTGGGTGAACAGTTGGACTCCATCTTAGAGGTCTTTTCCAACCAAAACAATTCTATGATTCTATGTAAATAACAAGAGCATCTGTGAGAGGAACAGCTGGCAATCATGATCTCTTATTTTACATTGCTGAAAACAAGTTCTTGTTATAAAAAAAAGTATTCTGCATTACTGAGATTACCTCCACTCCCAAGAGAACCCTGAACATTTTAGACCACTAAAGAGTGCTGCTTTTTGATTTACCTTGTACCCCAGAGTGGCTGGAGTCTCAGTCACACTCTAGAATGAGTTAAGCTACACAGAATTCAGCAGTGCTGCAAGTCTGTGTGTTTGTTATTACAACCTTCCCACATAACAAGGTGCCTGATACTGCAGTGCCAAGCTGAAGTCAGCTTGGGTGCAAGAGAGTTGTCTCCACCCCCTCAAATCCCAGGCCAAAGTGATGCATGGAACACATTTTGCTACATTTGGTGTTTTCACTGAAGCTGAATCCATCCGAGTCCATTGACACCCCTGACTCCAAAGATAAAACATCAGAAGTTGTTTTCAGTATAGTAAAGAAAGGAAGAGAAAAAAAATATTTTTAATTATTATTATGACAAATATGAAAACCCACAGAAAAAATGTGTAACAATGCCTGGTTGAAATCATCTCTACCTGTGGAAAAGCCAAGGCTTGACCATCTGCACAGAACAGAGAGCTCATTTTGATGAAGGATCCAATCTTCCACAGCCACAAATTTAAAGCAAGGTTTATTTCTTTGTCTGCAAGACACTATCAGTCTGCTTTGGGGAGAATCTCAAAAGCAGGAGGTTGGTTGGATCTTGGCTTTTTAAAATGCATCCCTTGTTGGTCAGTGGAAGGATTTTAGTGGAAGGTGATCAAAGGGCCATCAACCAACCAAGATGCCAGCCTGCCACCTTTAAGCACAATAAGGAATTTCTTGCTTGTTAATTGTAATCTTAAGTGGTGATAAATAGTCCCAACAACTAAAGACAGTTTAACATCCAGAAGGATGGCAGCATATGATCCATAAGGTGTGAGAGAAACAAAAACCCATGCTTTGGCCAAAAAAACAAAACACAAAACCCCCAAAACTCAAAACTAATCAAAGCTATGAAGAGGCAAAACCAAGAAGACAGAGATCAATATATAGGAGTAAAGGATAATGACAATTATCCCTTATTGTATTCCCATTACCACTGATAATGCTGATGCTGAATCCTCAGCAGGTTGTATCAGGGTGGCAGTAAAAAATCAGTTTTCTATCTCCACTTCTCTCTCTCTCAGCAAGACTTGAATAAAATTAAAAAAAAAAAAGAAGCTTGATTTACAAATTTCTCTCTAGCTGTAGATCTTTAAATATCATAAGATCAACTCATTGATAACTGCCTGACACCTGATAAAAATCTGCCTAAGCTTACAGTGTTGCTGGCCACCCAAAGCTACTTTGTGATTCTGGTTTCTTTTCCAGCAGAAATAATCTCTCTTGGCAAAGAATGGGATTGGGGCTACAACTTGAACTGAATTTTCATTTCCATATGATGCAAGCAGGAAGCTTTATGCCTCTAATTTACCAAGTTCTGCATTGCCACCACGCTGATGGAGTCTGAATTTAAACCTAATTCATGAATGTTCCTTGTTTCTACTCAAGATTTATAACACCAAGAGCAAACAAATCATCTCTGAGATTTTCTTCCTCCGCTTTTAACACAGATTTGAGGTTTGTGTTTTGTTACTTCAATGCAATTCCCATTTTACTGTGCTCAACACCAACTGTTTTCCCTCAGCAAAAAGCCTCCATCATTTCTTTAGCAGAGGAAATGCAAGTTATTACACTGCAAGAGTGAAAAGCATTCCAGATTCAGGCCTGAGCAGTATGTTAATGATGTAGTACAGAGCTGAGCAATATAATATCAACATTGCCCACAATCTGCACAGCAAAAACGAAATGTCAGCCAATTTCACCAAATGGCAAATGGCTTTACTCTTCAAGGAGCTGGTTTATAATTCCATTAGTTCAGACAAGATGACAATAAAACAGGGGGAAAAAAATAGGACTTGGGGAGATGAGGGGGGGAACAAAAGAAAATCAGTACAGCTCCTACTACTTTAACACTTCCTCTATGGTAAATTGTAGTATTTTTTAGGTACTATTTTTTTAGTAACAAACTTAATCAACCTAATGGGTTCCAAGGTAGAAGAATCAATATTTAAAGAAAATTATTCTAAGCCAAACAGTTGTTTAGTCTTTGCACAAATGCAGCCCCTTGCTGTGCAAAAGAAACCTTGCAAACATTTTTAAGGTCATAAGCTTCTCTATAAAACACATCTTTTACGCTTAGTAGCAACAACCTGGACAGGCTTGTGTCTCATCCATCCTCAGAGCAGGAGCTGCATAGGATTTGCCTTCTATAGCACAAGAGTAAACAGGACTGATTTTTTTTTTTTTTTTTGATAGAAAGCAGCATTTGAAGTGAATTCTCTTTCTGTCCAAAAGATACTACCCTAAAACTTGCATGATTATATTGAAGTCTAATGACCTAGTGGAGGATGCTCTTGCTTACTGCAGGGGAGTTGGACTAGATGATCTTTGGAGGTCCCTTCTGATCCAAACCAATCTATGATTCAATAACTCCTTTTAAAGACCTGTCCCTGA
The DNA here is from genome assembly GCF_027791375.1 of Indicator indicator. Taxonomy (NCBI): domain Eukaryota; kingdom Metazoa; phylum Chordata; class Aves; order Piciformes; family Indicatoridae; genus Indicator; species Indicator indicator. The sequence goes on from NC_072036.1 coordinate 12,912,138, forward strand.
ATCCATTACTACATAGCACACTGAGTTCTGAATTCAGACTATTACAGCTTAGAAAAGAAAACCTGACTGCAATTTCCCATTTCTCTAAGAGTTTCAAAATACTTGGTGAGGAAGAAAACATCAAAAACTAGAACAGATGTGAGGAAACTGAGGTGCTGCTGAAAGTTAGAGGACAAGTACAGAACTCAGCAGCAATAATTAATCATGGCTCTGAGAGGGAGCAGGGGTTCTGCTTGGTGCTAACACATTTCCCAAGATCACCATCCAGACCTTCACAGTCACTGAGTAAATAGCAGCAGATGTTGAGCTGTAAGCCCACATCACTCAGCTGAGATTAGCTATTTAATAAAAACAGACATGCATGACGGAGGCTTGCCCTGAGCTCACTAAAACCAGACTGGAGAGCAGGGGGGAGCTGCTCTCAGAGCCACACTGCACAGTGTCCTTTCAAACCTAGAAACCAATTCCCTTCTGGTGTTCTCACTGCTGTTGAGACTAGCATGTGGCAGACTCTGCACCTCCTCTGCAAGTAGAACCTTCACCCAGCAATGACCAAGACGTTTTCCAGACTGAAGGTGACTCTCAAGGACGTCACCATGGGTGCTTGTAGAGCTTTTGTTTCTGAAGGGGGCCTACAAGAAAGCTGGGGAGGGACTTTTTAGGCTATCAGGTAGTGATAGGACTAGGGGGAATGGAATAAAGCTGGAAGTGGGGAGATTCAGACTGGATGTGAAGAAGAAGTTCTTCACCATGAGAGTGGTGAGAGCCTGGAATGGGTTGTCCAGGGAGGTGGTTGAGGCCCCATCCCTGGAGGTGATTAAGGCCAGGCTGGATGAGGCTCTGGCCAGTCTGATCTAGTGTGAGGTGTCCCTGCCCATGGCAGAGGGGTTGGAACTGGATGATCCTTGTGGTCCCTTCCAACCCTGACTGATTCTATGATTCTATGAAAATGAAGTGCAGGACAGTAAATATTTTAAAGGATGGGCAAAGTGCATTTGCTTATCAATCAGTCTGCTCTTATCATTTTTTTTCTGTTGTTGTTAGTTCCTTGCATGTAGTAAAGCTAACATTGGCCTTTTTTTTGGCTTTTTGTGAATTAGGGTTCTCTAAAAGGTTATTCAGAATAGGATGAATTCTTTGACTCAAAGGAGGATCCTATCTTCTTCTCCCTTGGTGGACTCAAAAAAAAAAAAACTACATAGGAAATTTATCTTCAGCATAAGTCCCAGCAAGTAAAATACACTAGAAGATCTGATTATAATCCGAGGTCTATTTTTGATGGTTTCTATACATCTCTCAGCCTAACTGCAGATGTCTGTCCAATAAATATGCTCAGGGGTTTTTTTAATAACTTTTTCCCCATCATTGCTTCTGACACAGATTCCATTTCTCAAACCCTTGCTTTCAAAATTAATACAACAAAGGGGGAAAAAAATCCATGATTTTAGAGAACTATTTATTTAAACAAACACTATTCCAACCACAAACAGGCTTTAATTTCATTTACAATGAAACAGGCTTTGATTCAAGCCAGCACCCTGCACAGACACAAGACACTGCTCAGAAGAACAAGTTCATTTAGACTCCCACATAAAGTGCATGATTATACTGCAACCTAGAATAATTTGACTGGCCACTGTGCATACAAAAATTGAAACCATACGGCAGGAGCCCATCCAAATCCAAGGAAAGGAAAACATATGAGTAATTGTTTTATTTAGTGCAACCTTTTTTTTTTTTGCTTGGGAACAATCCCATCACTGTTATTATGAGAGAACATTTAATAGAGAGAAACCTAGCAACAGTGAGGAAGGACTTGAAAGAACAAGAGAGTCAAGTGTGTGACTGAAACAGATGATCATGCAGGAGAACTGATGCCCCACAAATGCATACCAAATTCTCTGCTGATATAATCACTTTTTGTTAAAAACACTCCAGCTGGCTGTAAGAATATTTAGGGTGGAGTTTCACAACCTACACCAAATCAGAGGTAATGATTCGAACACGTGCAAGCTTGGAACGGTTCTCAGGTGCTCCTTGTGTCCCCTGACTACCTATAACCACTTCAAAACTGTGACCTCCTGTGTCACAGAATCACAGAAAACACCTGGTTGGAAGAGACCTCAACAATCCTCCAGTCCAACCTCTGACCCAGTTTAGAGTCAATCCTAAACCATGTGCCTAAGCACCAGGTCCACACACTGCTTAAACACCTCCAGGGATGGTGACTCTACCACTGTCCTGGGCAGCGCCTTCCAATGCTTGATAGCATTAAACCTGATGGGGTTTAACGATCTTGGGGTGTCTGTCATTGTCACAGGTTAAATATTCCTGTTCTTTTATTTTGTGGTCTGTAATACCAACAGTAAGGCAAAGATCTGTATAAGCTCAGTGCTGGTAAATTTGATTTCCATTTTCACTGGCTGCACTCAAAGCAAAGAGAGCTTCCCCACCCAAAAGAAAGCAGAAAAGTCCTTTTCATGATGACAGAGAGAAATTTTTTTTTTAATTTATTTTATTTTATTTCTGTCATCCTGGAAGATAATTATTCTGTCCCTAAAGAGATTCTACTACATCATCTGAAAAACATTTCTACTAATGCTCTTGATGAAATGGATATGTTCTACTGCAAGTCACTCCTGGCATTTTGCTGGTGAAGAATTGCCATGATTTTTGTCATGCATTGGCTTGCAGTTAGGCTTCAAGCCACCCTGCAGATAAAACACATTCATTTACTTCTGTGCTCCAGAACTTAGTTCCTTATACCAAACAGCACATTGTAGATTTTCCCAATGTATTTTTTCTGTTGCAAATGGCAATGGCTGAGGTTCCTACCCCCACAGAGCATTTTTTGTTTTGACTGCTCCTCTTAACACTTGGTTGCACCCGTGTCCTCCTCTTGTAAAGAGAAGACAGCACCCAGCAATGTGAAACCCCCTCCTATGCTGGCAGCCTTGCATTCATTTTTTCTGTAGGGCAATAGGTATGTTTTGCTAGCATGGCAGAGAGCTCAGCCCAGCAAAAGCAGGGCAGGCTTTCTGACCTCTACTTAAAAGGATCTGAAGAGGAATCCCGTTCAGAGGAGTCCCAACTAGGTGAGCAAAGGCAGGACAGTGCAGGCAGTGCTGTGTTTCCTTATGGCATCTAAGTTAAGAGGTCCCAATGTGTCAGATAAATGCATCAATGTGGAAGATGATCCAGTCTGGGCAGTGGTTTGCTCTTCACAGGTGTTGGAATTATACCATGCTCAGAAAAGATAGTAAAATCCGTAACAAGGTGCTTAAAAACACACTTGTGTCAGGTGCAGCAATGCTCCAAAGCCTCATCCCAGTCAGTGCTGCTTTTGCCTCTATAAACAGACACAGAACAGGATCTCTTCAGAAGCCTTCCCATTTCACTGTCCTTAAATGAGCAGTTAGAGCTGACCACAAAAAGGAGACAGCTGAGCAACTCTTGCCCTTTCTGCTCTGCTACTGTTCATTTTGGATGGGCAGGGAGGCCTGAGGCTGTTTAGGCTGGGAAAGAGAAGGCTGAGAGGGGATCTTATCAATGTTCATAAGTATCTGAAGGGTGAGGGGCAAGAAGAAGGGGCCAGGCTCTTTTCAGTGGTGACCTGGGATAGGAAAGGGGCAGCTGATACCAACTAGAACACAGAAGGTTCCACCTCAACATAAGGAAAAACTTCTTCACTGGGAGGCTGCTGGAGCCCTGGAGCAGGCTGCCCAGACAGGTTGTGGAGTCTCCTTCTCTGGAGACTTTCTTTCCAGACCCATCTGGGTAGGTTCCTGTGTGCCCTGCCCTGGGTGATTCTCCTTTGGCAGGGGGCTGGACTCAGTGATCTTCAGAGGTCCCTTCCAGCCCCTGCCATTCCATGGTGCCATGGTTTAGTAGTCATGAGGTCTTGGGTGACAGGTTGGACTTGATGATCCTTGAGGTCTTTTCCAACCTTATTGATTCCGTGATTCAGCAGCACTCAGTATAATAAAGCTTTACTCCTGAGGGTGTTTCCCTACCCCTGCCAAGTGTTCAGCTCCTAAACCTCTGACTCAGTGAAGTTAATCTGGATTTACACAACTCTGACTGGGGGGGACAGTTGTGGCCTCCAGTTATTTCTTTCACTTAGAGTGCTTTAAATCAGACCTTTTGATAGAAAAAGCTTCAATAAACATGACAAATCCTGAGAACTGCCTGCCAGGAAATGAGTAGGAGTAGCAGGTGTCCATCAGCTGTCAGGAGCTGATGTTACCTGCAGGGCAAAAGGTATTCAGCAGAAAAACACAGTCTTTGAAATGGAATTAAAGGCCATGAAGCACTTTACAATATAATTTCAAAATCATTGGTTGTACTGAAATACACTTGGAAGCACAGCTCAAATCTCAAGCACTATTCTTGTACCTTGCTGATATTTTCTGATATTTTCTTTTTATTGTGTGAGCTACACCTGAGATTGGAGCAGAGGAGGAAGTGTGGTTTGGGGGGGGGGGGTGGTGCTTGGGTCAGTTTGTTAATATTTTAGTTGGATCCTGTTCTTGCAGCTTCCCTATACAATAATCAAGAAGTAGTATAGGTTAGCCAAAAAATTATTCTTTGAAGTGAATTTTAGTGCTGTGCCTTAGCAGTTTTTCTAAATGAATCTTTCCCACAGTCTATCTACTGGCACCCAGCTGCACTGACACTGCACAGGACAGGAACCAGCAGCAAATACTTTATTCTTAATGGACCTGGCATGTCATTCTCTGGGAAGATACCATGAGTGTCTGCTGGCATTGAGTTAATTAATTACTAATCAGGAGCCATGCCAACTGTGTGACACAAGTTGGGGTCAAAGCCAATTATTTGTGGGCACATGCTTAATCATCTGCATGTCAGAGTTTCTTTGCCCTCAGGGTCACCAGTAGAATGTCAGCTCCTTTGTAGTTTATGAATGAAGAGTTAGATGAAGTGCTGGGTAAGGTGGGAAAGAAAGGATTTAGTTGTCAAATTTGTGAATAATGTAATTAAATCTCATCATCTCATCAAAAGCACAACCTCACTGGGAAGGGGATGCATAAAAAAATCTTTTCTTTCGGTTCTTGGAGAGTGATCCAAAGGCTGGAGCACCTCTGGTGTGAGGATAGGCTGAGGAAGCTGGGGGTGTTCAGCCTGGAGAAGAGAAGACTGCAAGGGGACCTTAAAGCTGCCTGCCAGTACCTGAAGGGATCCTGCAGGAAGGCTGCAGAGAGAGTCTTCCTGATGGTGTCTAGAGAGAGGACAAGGGGGAATGGTTTGAAGCTGAGAGAAAGCAGGGTTAGATTGGAGCTGAGGAAGAAGTTCTTCAGTACAAGGGTGGTGAGGCTCTGGAAGAGGTTTCCCAGGAGGTTGTGGATGCCTCCTCCCTGGGGGTGTTCAAAGCCAGGTTGGATGAGGTCTTGAACAGCTGAGCCTAGTTGAGATAGCTCCCTGCCCATGGCAGGGAGGTTGCAATAGATGAGCTCTGAGGTCCCTTCCACCCCGAGCCATTCCATGATGTTTAAGAGGAATCCAGCAGTTTACCAGTACTTAGCTTTTTAGCCATTATATTGGACTTGGAGACAAAAATAAAGCCTGGCCTAAGGAATAGCCAAGGGTACACAAACCCAGGGTTTTGAGCAAAGAAGCCATATGCACTTAAGGCCCACTTTTAACAGCCTGTCACTTCCTCTGGCCACGTTACAAACACGGATGCAAAACTCCCCATTCCAGCTTCTGTTTGTTATCACAGCCCAGGCTACCAAACCCTGAAAGCAAGGAAGCCTTTTTTGTTCTTGCTGTAAAATAGCTGCCTCCTTTCAACTGGAAATCAATTTTTATAACACAATTATAAGCAGACATATAATTGCAAAGGCCATTGTTACAGCCCAGCAGTGTGATCTTTAATAGTAGGTAATAGAATTGTACATACCTCAGCTACTACTGGGTATAGCTTCCTGTGAGTAAGTGTCAAGTCAAACGGCTTTGTTCTGAAATAAGTGGTGAGTGAAATGCTCATAATTCTTCCACTGACAGAGCTGGAAATAGGGTTCCCATTCTTCTCTTGACTGCAAGAATGTTGAATGGTGGCAGATAGCTTTTCGTATGTATTTATGTGCAGCAGTGACATCCAGGGAACAGGTAATTTCAACAAAGCACTTTTCTACCAGTGGGCTTCCATAAAAAAAGATTATACATTTTGTCAACATGCAGGTACTGGACTGAAGTAGAAATGGGATTAGTAATCTCAGAAAAGCATCTCACTAATGCACCACTTCATATTTAGTTGATATGCTAAATATTTGGCTTCTCGCTAACCCTGTGAAGGGCAACCACTAGCTTAGCCCACGAGGATTCTATAATATTTAACATTCTTGTAAAGTCTCCAGTCTGGGGAGACCTTAGAGCAGCTGCCCAGTGCCTAAAAAGGGTCTGCAAGAAAGTTGGGGAGGGACTTTTTACAAGGGTGTGTAGTGATAAGACAAGAGGTAATGGATTTAGCCTGAAAGAGATTTAGATTAGAAGGAAGGAAGAAGAACAGGCTGCCCAGAAACATGGTGGATGTCCCACCATGACACCTCCCACCAGCCCAGGTTGCTCAAGGCCTCATCCAACCTGGTCTTGAACACCTCCAGGGAGGAGGCATCCACAGCCTCCCTGGGCAACCTGTTCCAGTGTCTCCCCACCCTCACTCTCAAGAATTTCTCCTAATCTTCAGTCTCAATCTGTCCTCCTCAAGCTTCAATCCATACCCTCTCACTATCACTATTTGGAAATGCACAATTAATTGACCATCATGTATTAAATTAATGGGACCCAAACACATCCTTCCCAGGCTTCAGAGACTGACTCTGAACTGAGGTTGCATTTAATTAAAATCCTAAGCTCTGACTATTAAATAGTGCACTGAATAATTCCTCTGTCACAGGCAGGATGATATTTTAGACCTGAATGTATATTGCTAAAATGGAGATTGTGGCAATTCCTCTTCCTCATTGCAATTGCTGCAGTAAATCTAAAAGAGATGAGAGGCAGTTAGCAGCAAAGCAAAGACATAAAACTGCCCTGCTGAAACAGAGGCTAAAAGCCAACGCTGGTAATTTCCCTGGTGTGAAACTACAAGACACCAGAGATGGACCTCTACTACACACCACAAATAATTGAAAGTGATTTATTTTTAGATCAAAGCTGGGTTGGGTTGGGGTTTTTTCTTCATGAACTACAGCTGTGGTTGGGTTTCACTGGACACTGTCACATTCTTCTGCTTTTAGGACCTTTTATCTTTTGCTCGTTTACACTAAAGCCTTGTTCAACCACTCTGGAAATATGAAGAAAATATAAAAGTGGATAGAAAAGTGAAATAGAAAAGTGCACTTTTACCTGGTTTGAGGTTCATTTTGCAGAGCAACAACAACATAAAGAGAATTTAGTGTAAATAAAAGTCCTCTCTGCCAGGGAAGAAGGATTGGGAAGTTCCATTCTGTTCCTAAAGGTGAATGCCGTGACCATTGTGAAAGAGCTTCTCTTTCAGGGAACAAGCTCACTTCATCTCTGATTTTATGCTCTAGTCTATGTTGTGTTAATTTCAATTCCTTGTAAACATTTTTCTTCTACACTTCAGACAACAATTTTACTTAACAGGGGAATATTTATTAATATTTATTTTTATTGTAACTATTTTACAGCAAGGTCAGAAATTGAGGTGGCAGAGGGTAGAGCCATACTTGAAGAAGGGGCATTCTGAACCATCCATTTTAAGCTGCTTCAGAAAAATTCTGACTTTCTAAATCACAGATCACTTTTGAAAATGCAGAAAACCTTTCAGAGCAATACATTTACATTCATGACTGTCCTCTTCAGCATCAAATACATAACCCAGGTTTGGTTTTTGACTTCTAGCATCCCTCTGCTCTAGTTCCAGGCACAGTGGTGGTGAGTTGATCATTAATGTGATTCAGACCTGTTTAGAAGATATTCTACAGATTAAAAACTGCCTTCAAAGATTCAAAATATTTCCTTGCAATGCAGCATTGGATTGATAGTGGCACTTTCTACCAAGTTCTTTCACATATAACTGCAGAGAGAGAAAAATCTGATTGGATAGTGGGAAAAATTTCTTTACTGAAGGAGGAGTCAGGCACTGGAACAGGCTGCCCAGGCAGGTGGTGGAGTCACCATCCCATGAGGTATTCAAAAAACTTGTAGAGATGGCACCTGGGAAGATGGTTTAATGGGTATGATGGTGTTGGATTGATGGACTTGCTGGTCTTTTACATCCTTAATGATTCTATGATTCTGTTTATGGTATAGTGGCCACAGTGGTGTTGGTTTGACTCAAAGACCATAGAACAGTTTGGATTGGAAGGGACCTCCAAAGTTCATCCAGCCCAACCCCCCTGCAGTGTTCAGGGATGTTCTCCATTAGATAAAGTTGCCCAGAGCCCTGTTGAGCCTGGCCTTGAAAGTCTTTTCCAGCTGAAATGGTTCAATGATCCTATTCTATGAAAGATACTCAAACTGCTATGTAGATGTGGAAGTATCATAAGCCAGGTAAATATGTGGATTTCAAAGACAAGCAGGCAGAAGTCCATCTTCCTGTCCAGAGAGGATTTTAGAAGCTCAGAGTTATCAAAAAGAAAAAAGAGATCTATGTCCCATTTAAGCTTAGTGGCTACAGAAGTAGAGCTCTGATAGTAAAATTATTGTTCCTAAGTGGCTCAGGCTTGATCCCGTTAAATTATTGCTGCTCTCCAGATCCCTGTCAGAACTCCATAACCATGGCTCATGTGGGCACATCCAAATGCCAGAGCCGTAAATCAGAGCACTAACATTCTAGTAATGGATCACTGACTATTTTCCCAGCGAATGAACACCTGCACTGATTTACAATGAGTCTCATGAAAGATGGAAAAAGAAAGGAAAACACACACAAAAAAAATAAACAAAACAAACAGGAAGAAAAAAATAATGAAGAAAAAGAACAGATAAAAAGAAGAAAAAGGAAGAAAGAAAGGAAAAAAGGAGAAAAATAATTTAAAAAACATAGAGGAGGGGAAAGAAGAAAAAAAAGAGAAGGCATAAAAAGAAAGGAAAATAAAAAGAATAAATAAATAATAAAAAATCCCCAAACAAACACAAACAACTTCTGCTAGGCCAACACAGCCCTGCAAAAGGAAAAGCTTTTCCCCCCAGCAGCCACACTTACATGAATGCACTGCACAGCAGAGCTGTGTGACTGAGGCCACTAAAGGCATCACTGAAAGCTTAACCTGACAGTCACAACTTTTATGGCACAAAGGACAAACACAGCTTCTCAGACCTGAAACTGGGTGGGAAGGATTGAGTGGTTCATATAGTTATTTATACAGAGGGAAAGAGAGTCACAGCTCATTTGGAGGGGTTGGGGCTTTTTTGCACAGCACAAGCAGTGCTGTGCAAATGTTAATATTGATTTTTGGTTTCTTCTTGCTTTAGGGTGAAACTGTGCTCTGCTTTATTTCAGGTAGGGTCAGGGCAGATGGGCTGGCAAGGGCTTCACCCCTCGATAGCTTCACCCCTACTCTAGGGTGGCAGAGTCATTGTAGCTCCCTCTTAACCACATAACCAGGCAGCTGAAGCAAAACCATTTCTTCCCTAAACAGAAACTGTTTCAAAGCTGTAAAAAAATTTGTTGATTTATTTATTTATTTATGAGGGAAGAAAGTTGCTATGTCAAAGTGTTGTTGAACTTGAACTGGAAGTAAATTGGAAGGAGTTCAGCCACAGCTGAACAAAATGAAACAACGCACCAGTTCATCTCCCAGCACATAACACTGTCATTCAGATATGGCTTCAGCCACCCTTGGCACAGTTGGAAGAAATGTGAGTAGGAGCAGAGACTAAATTCAGTCTGCTCAATTCCTGCTGCTGGAATCCTGCTGAACTGGGCAAGGATTTCACTGCATTGTAGAAGGGTGCTTTGTTGCTCCCCTGAGTAGCAGGATTGTGTGCCCCTGTGCTGGTGGTTTTTGCTGACTGCAGCACACACACAAGCCAGGTAGAGAGTTTGATTTACCAGGCTTACTCAGAGCATGATGCTGGGCTCCACTGTTAGCCCAATTCTGCTGATAAATTTGGCTGGATTGATGTCCAAACACTTGTAAAAATGCAGCCCCCATTAACTGCTGTTGCAGAAGACTGAATCTCCTGTCCATGAGTCAGGAAATGTCAGGCTAATGGCTCCTAGAGTCACAAAATTGCTCTAAGTGGGAAATGAGAGAAATGTTAATAACATAAACAGGCAATTTTTCAATTGCCAGGTCTTCTAGCCTTGCTTTTTCATTATTTTATTACATTGATATTCATAATAGAATTACTTTTATTTAGGTGTTGCCCATTAAGGAATAACTTTCTAAGGCACTTTCATGCCATATCTTCAGAGCAAGAGCCAGGATTATCCCCATGCAAACTGTATCTCTTGAGACAGTTCAGTGCTAGGTGGGGCATGCAGAGTCAGAGCTAAGGGAAGGATAGCATTCATCCATAGAAGCAGAGAGCCACACAACCATTAGAGTTGGAAAAGACCTCCCCAATGGTCAACCCAACAACACCAAATACACTAAACCATGTCCTGAAGTGTCATGTCCTCATTCTTAACTAACTCTAAGCTAGAAGAGGGCAGATTTAGACTGGATATTAGGAATAAATTCTTTACAGTGAGGGTAGTGAGACATTGTTGACCAGAGAAGTTGTGGATATCTCCTCCCTGGAAGTGTTCATGACCAGGCTGGATAGGGCTTTGAGCAACCTGTTCTAGTGGAAGGTGTTCCTGCCCATGGCAGGTCCCTTCCAACCTAAACTATTCCATGATTCTATGCCATAAATCTAAAAGTCCTTTCCTAAAGATGAAGAAATCTGGAAAAGGCTTTAAAAAATATGACAGAGGAAAAGGAAATTGGATCCATGGTTTGGTTTTTATTGTCTCTGCTGGGATTTACATTCCTCTTATAGCTAAAGAAGCAAGCATGAAAATGAACCTCAATACCTATAAAAGTATCCCAGAAAAGAGGAAGAATGAGGAAAGGAAAATGTTACAAGGCCAAGAAACATTTCCTAAGAGTCGAGAATACAGCTGAGAGAAGAGGCTGTGCAGTTAGCAATGAACAGACTAAAAGGAGTGGCTGAAGCATACTTGGAGGCTGATCACTGTTTTAATCTGGGCAGGTATAAGGCAGCTGCACCTTTATTCATTTGTTTCCACTTGTCAGAGCTGATTCTAAAGCAGGAAGGTCTTTGTTTTTAAAGAAACAGCATCTAGAAGTAAACCATGAGGTCATCCAGAATATTCTGCAGAATACAGAGCTGGAGCAAATGAAGTTGGTTTTGCAGCAGCTGCCACACTAAGGCTATCAATAAAGAAATGAGCTGCTCACATTTGTGATAAAGGGCAGCTTCTGCTTACAGCCAGCCCATCCAAAAACTCCTGTGAGAGCCAAGCAAACATCCAGCTCATAAACCTAGCTGTAGATTTGTTTTGGGAAATGGTTAGAGGTCAGCTTTGAAACTCTGAGCAGAGCCCAAAACAGCAGTGGTTGAGGGAAGCAGTGTAAATGGTGGCGTCAGTTCTCCAAAGTAGAAAATCCCCTTCCCCCCTCCCTGGTTTTGCCTGCGTGATACAACCAAACAGAAATCTGGACTCCTGCACCAGCTAGGGTAGAAAGTGCCACAACTTTCTTCTGTCCACAGTATTTTTCTGCTACTATCATATAAAACTTTTTATTGGACCTCTGGCTTTTGGCCACCATCTTGGCTCTGTCCTCAGCCTGTAGCTTTGTGATTTTTTTTTTCTTTGAGAAAATAAAAACTAGTCACTGATTAAAGGAATTGCAGTAATGGATCATTTAATGTTTTCCCAGCAAATAAAAACCTGCATAGACTGGATCTGAGGAAGAAGTTCTTCATTATGAGGGTGGGGAGATTCTGGAATGGGCTGCCCAGGGAGGCTGTGGATGCCTCCTCCCTGGGGGTGTTCAAGGCCAGGTTGGATGAAGCCTTGAGCAGCTGAGTCTAGTTGAGAGGTATCCCTGCCCATAAGCAAGAGGTTGAACTAGATGATATCTGGGACCCCTTCCAACCCAAGCCATTCTATGATTCTATGACACAAGAGGCAAAATATATTCCTTGGTCCCTTGGTTCTTTTAAAATCCTGGTTTGCTTGAATTTCCCAAGCATGAGGAGGTAACAATAGCATTTTTTTTGCAAACCAGTGTATAACAAATGCCTGCAGAACTAGTGACTGAACATCCTCATGTGGTGCATTCAATGCAAACAACCTGCTCCTGACCAGACAGTTTGCAAATTGAGAAGATTTAAAAATGTAATCAAACGGAAATTTTGTTTTCCTGTTCTGAAAGACTGCAGAACTTTGTGTACCATTCTGAAAAGCAGATGTTGCCAAAGCTAAGTGAGTGAGAGAGCTCTTAGCTTCTCAAATACAGTTGCACTTTTTAATCTTTATTAGAGTAGGAACACTCTGGTCATGAAAAGGCCATATTCAGTCACTCAGCCTACAATCAGTAATTAGGTGATTTATTTAGTACATGCACTCTGAATAAATCAGGGTAAGTGTTCTCTGGCACTCAGGGAAGGTGGAGGTTTCTTTGCAATCTGCTTGGGGAAGAAAAATGTCCTGATGTGTATACTCTTCATTTTTTTATACATTATTCATAGGTATACACTTCATTTTGCTGCAAGTTTTTCATAGAGTCATGGACTCATAGAATTTTTTTGGTTGGGAAACACCTCCAAGATCATCAAGTCCAACCATCAACCCAACACCACCATGGCCACTAAACCATGGCCCCAAGTGCCATGGCTACACACTTTTTAACACCTCCAGGGATGGGGACTCCACCACCTTAGGCAACCTACTCCAATCCCTGATCACTCTTGCAGCAAAGAAGTTTTTCCTGACATCCAACCTAAACCTCGTCTGGCACAATTTGAGGCCATTTCCTTTTGTCCTATGACCTGATACTAGGGAGGACAGAGAGAACCCAACCTGGCTCTAATCTCCTTTCAGGGGGTTGTAGAAATCCAGAAAGTCTCTCCTCATCCTCCTCTTCACCAGATTAAACAACCTCAGTTCCCTCAGCTGCTCCTCACCAGCCCTGTTCTCCAGACCCTCCACCAGCTTTGTTGCCCTTCTCTGGACACCTCCAGCCCCTCAATGCCCTTCTTCTAGTGAGGGGCCCAAAACTGAACCCAGTACTCAAGGCATGACCTCATCAGTGCTGAGTACAAGAGGACAATCCTGTCCCCTCCTTCTGGTCACACCATTGCTGATCCAAGCCAGGATGCTGTGGACCTTCTGGGCACACTCTTGGCTCATGTTCAGACCAGCACCCCCAGGTCCTTTTCTGCTGGGCAGTTTCCAGTCCCTCTGCCCCAAGCCTGGGGTTGTTATGACCCAAGTGCAGGACCCAGCACTTGGACTTGATAAACCTCACATCAGTGATCTCAGCCCATTGACCCCCACACCTCTCTGCAGAGCCTCCCTACCCTCAAGCACACCAACACTTCTAATTTTGGTAGACTGTGAGTTTGTAGAATCCCTTTTTACCCAAATCTATCAGCACATATTTGTATGGACCTAAGATAGCTGCTAAAAAGCAGAGCTGGCGTGAGTGCTGAATCACTGTACTTAGGTATGAAGATGATCTGGTGCCTCCATGCATGAGGAAGGGCTTCCAAATGCACACCAGTCAGATATCCCCAAATGTGAACCAAGCTGAGAACAGAACCATCCTCCATAAAGCACTGGTAACACCAGGAGCAAAAAAAGCACAGACCTGCAAATCTGATATCCTAACCTTATCCTGTGCTTTAATAGATGTCAGGATCAATGAAGATTTATCCTATGAAGTTCCTTCTGAAAGTGTCTAACAATGAAAGACATCCTCTTCTTGCCGCTGCTCATTTCAAATTGGCATTTTCATGTGGCAGATGGTGACCTTATCCCTGTGCTTTAGCAAAAATGATTTTTATTAAGCCTAAACAAGTGTGAACAGTGCTAATTTCCTGCAGCAGGCAGAACCCGAACGAGAGCACACAATGATGGGAAGAGTCCTGCCTCACCATATGGAAAAATGTGCATTGTGCCAACACAGTGGATTTCTAACAAGGCAGCCCCTTTACAATCATATCCAACTTTCCATTTGATCAGTAGTCATGAAGAACATATTTATTTTAAGGTTTCTAAGAGCTGCTGAGGGCTGTTTGCAGCTAGTTCCTATCCTAGAATCTAAACATGTAATAACAGAAGACTTTGGAAGGATTACATGAATTCTAAATTGTAATTAAAGATCACCAGATGAAGAGAACAACTGCTGGATTCTATCAAGACACAAAGGCTTAGTCCTTTGCTAGTTAAAACAGTGGTGCTCTCAGTAAGGATTATTTACAAGTACAGGAATTGTCTTGAAAGTGGAGGTTTGATATCTACATTCCTAAGTTATCAATAAATTTGGTATTATGGATAATGACCTTAGAATCATAGAATCAGTAACAGAAGCATAGAATCACAGAAGCATAGAACCATTTGGTTTGGAAAAGACCACTTTAAGATCATTGAGTCCAACCATCAACCCAACACCACCATGCCCACTAAACCATGTCCCTCAGTGCCACAGACACAGGTTTCTTGAACACCTCCAGGAATGGGGACTCCACCACCCCCCTGGGCAGCCTGTGCCAATCCCTGGCCATTGGATCATTGATGTTATTGCTATCTCTAACTGATCAAAAAGAAAGTCTAGAGAAAAACAAGCCCAGGATCTCCAGTGGTGGGGCAAAAAGGAATGGGCAAAAAGTAATAGACAGAAGTTGTATCAGGTGAAATTCTGAGTAGATTCTGATTAAAAAACAAATAAACAAAACTTCCTGGTGGAAATCCACAAGCCCTGGAACAGGTTTTCCAGAGAGGTTCTGAAATACCTGGAAATATCCAAAACTCAAATGGACAAGGCCCCAGTCCAGCTGCTTAAATTTGGCCTTGCTTTGAGATGGAGATCAGACCAAAAGACCTCCAGAGATTCCTTCCAATCTAAACTATCCTGTGACCCTCTAAGGGCAGGCATTGTCTTTTAAAACATCGTTAGTCTTAGAAGCAGCATGGCTGCCCCTGAAATCACAGACTTCACCCAAGGCTGTCTGACTCTATCTAATTAGAAGACCAATTAACTGATCTGAAGGAAGAAAGGCAATAATTAATGTTGTGAACGTCTTCCATCTTCTGAAAGGTTTCCTTACTTGCACTGCCCAGAACTTGTTTAATATCTTAGAATATATGATGGAAATGTAAATTGGATTTCTAAAAATTAGAAACCCTAGCAGGAATGAATTGAATCTATTAAAAGAAGGAGTCCGTTCCTTTACTTGGATAAAGATCTGAACTTCCAAAGTGTAAAACTAACCTTGTAAAGCTCAAGGTACAAGCAAACCATTGAGAGTATTTTGCCATCCACTGAGTGTGAGGATGGGAGCTTCTTAGAGAGGAAAGATGACCCATCTCTGTCTCTTCATAGGACAGGGAGCACAGAAGTAATGAAAGCTTGATCCCCTTTGCAATCACATTGCCAGTGGGATTTTTTTCCCAGCTGTTTAGTATTTTGTGAGAGAAAACCCAACATTACAAACATCCTAACATTCATTTCTGCAGGAACTCCACCATGGGTGTGACCTCTAGGTGAGAGCAAGGCATCTACTGTTTGATGAGGAAGTCAAAAGCACTCTTGAGGGCACTGAAGAAATTGAAGGCTGGGTAGGAAGCTAAAAGTCACCACCTGACTTTAAAATGTCAGTGAAGATGAAATGAACATTCCTTCAGGAAAAACAAAGCAAGCAGCAGGAGGGGAAGATAGAGAGCAAAGTCACCCAGGGGACTGTTCCCCCTGTGTGATAGTTGTTATTACTTTGATACACCAAGACAGGAACAGAAACATGTCCTCTTCAGCAGGGAAAAAATCTATTCCAGCCTTACATTAGCTTCATGGTTATGCTGCCTAAAAACCTGATTGGAGGTGCCTGAAAGAAAGAAGTTGTTCTGTGAGACCTTCCAGTGCAGCGTGCCCCACAGGACATTCCTCTCTCGCTTCTTTTAGGGGAAAGCTTGTGTGTGACTTTGTCAGAGCTGGGTTTATTTGTGGTTTGCACTTCAACCAGAAGAGTTGATGTTGTCTGAATACTCCTGGATATTAGAAAAAGTAAACTCCACCTCTTGCTTAAAGAAGAGACACACCAAAATATGTGGATGAGGTGCCAGAATGAGCACATGAACATTAACTGCTGAATAGATGAGACTTCTTGCAACAATCAGCTACTTCCCTTCTATGGCCATCCCTCAGCTCACCCTAAAGCCAAGCCTATTCCTCAGACTCCTTTTCCAGTGTTTATATCTCAGTCTCCAGTTTATCTCAACCCTTTTCTTCCTTACTTTATCCCAGTCTTAATGCCTGCTCTGCACTTCATCTCTTCCTTGTATTAAAATCCTTCTTGCTTGAAATTGCTGCAAGTTTATACAGAAAGGGTAGGAGAAACAACATTCCTGAGAGAACAAGAGACAGGCTTTGGTTGCTTGCAGAAATCAGTATTAAAAGTCAACCCTTCCCCTGTGTGTCTGCACCTCTGGCATCAGGACAGAAGATGTTTACTTTGTGAAAGAACTCTGTGTATTCATCAAGTGACCTCAGAGACACTTTGTGATGCCCCAAAAGGGTAGATTTTGGGGAGGTAACAGCTACTAAAACAAAGATGTTCCCACTGAGCATATTTGAGCTGTGGTTTGTTGATTGGTTTTGGGTTTGGTTTTTTCCCCCCTCAGTCTCTCAGCAGATATAGGCTGAAGGATTAACAGAGTTTATCTTGTAATTAATTGGATTCCAAAGCAGTTTGGGGCCACTCACTCCAGGAAGGACATTGAGGGGCTGGAACAGGTCCAGAGAAGGGCAATGAATCTGGTGAAGGGTCTGGAGAACAGTTCTGGTGAGGAGCAGCTGAGGGACCTGGGGTTGTTTAGTCTGGAGAAGAAGAGGCTGAGGGGAGACCTCATTGCTCTCTACAACTCCCTGAAAGGAGGCTGCAGTGAGGTGGGTTTGGTCTCTTCTCCCTAGTAGCAAGTGACAGGACAAGAAGAAATGGCCTCAGGTTGCCCCAGGGGAGGTTTGGGTTGGACATTAGAAGAAACTTCATTTAAAGGGTCCTCAAACACTGGCACAGGCTGCCCAAGGGGGTAGCTGAATCCCCATCCCTGGAGGTGTTCAAAAGCTGGAGAGATGTGGTGCTGAGGGACTTGGTTTAGCTCCAGCATCAGCAGAGTTAGAGAATGGTTGGGCTGGATGATCTTAAAGGCCTTTTGCAGCCCAAACAATCCTGTGATCCTATGATCCTCCTGCATGCTAAGCAGAGCAGCACATTTATATTCCTTTCCTAGCAGACTTCTCAAGAGCAATGCAGCACACAGCTTTATTTACACATGGCTTCAGATTGCCATGGATGAGTCCAGATAAGTCTATCAGCCTGGGCTCAGACAAGCATAAAACTTCTGTCTGACCAGACAAAGCAAAACAAAAATCCCCCAACTCATTACTGAAGGGATCTCTGCAAGAACTGTTTATAAGATGAAGAGAGAAGAGCAGAGTGTCTACCATAACTCAATATCCCATCACCATCATAGTCAACAGTTTTTAATATCCTTTTTCTCTGTTCAGGCTTTGCTGTAACACAAAGGAAATTCATCAAGACAGCATTTCATTTTGAACAAAACATTAAATAACAGGGAAAATTATATCAGTATATACATTCTGTGCCTTGGAGTACAACAGATGTGTCCGTGCAAGGCAGGTATCTAGTGCAGATATCATTGGATATTTAATTTTCTTTATTCTTAACAATGCATATTCACTGCCTATTCTGAAATCAAGTGATACTCCAGCACTGTAAAGATTTGTGAAGCTATTTATAGCATCAGTGGAATATAATTTTTTTTGTCACCACAGTCCCAGAACACCAGGTATTTGGATACCATCTTATTTCCCAGAGATTAAGCAGAAGCATATTTATATCCAGCTACAGAAGCCATTATTCATTCATTTCTTGGGGGGGAAAAAAACAGCCAAACAAACAGAAATGAGCAGTGAAAACTGAAGAGCCACAGAAGGGAGACAGCAGATCTAGAGAGGTGATTCTGCCACTCTGCTCTGGTGAGACCTCACCTGGATTACTGTGTCCAGCTACGGGGTCCCCAAAACAAGAGGGACATGGACCTGATGGAGAGGGTCCAGATGAGGGACACGAAGATGATCAGAGGGCTGGGGTCCCTCTGCTATGAAGACAGGCTGGGAGAGTTGGGGTTGTTCAGTCTGGAGAAGTCTCTGGGGAGACCTTAGAGCTGCATTTCAATGTCTGAAGGGGACTGGGCATCAAGAGGAAGTTCTGCACAATGAGAGTGGTAAAATACTGGAATAGGTTACCCAGGGATGTGTGGTTGGGTCCCCTTCCCTGGAGACATTCAAGATCAGACTTGCTGTGGGCCTGGGCAGCCTGCTCTATTTGGAGGTGTCCCTGTTGCCTGCAGGGGGCTTGGACAAGATGACCTTTGAGGGTCTCTTTCAACCCAATGCAATCTGTGAATCTCTGAACATGCTGCTGGTCACAAATTCCAACTACAGGTGCTCCTCTTTTACTTTTCCAGAGGAAAACAATCATTAGGCACTCACAAAACCCAGCAATCACAGAGTCCAGTATTAGTGGGAAAAGGCTAAAATCCCCCTTTTCATGGTATTGCACCTTTTCAGTAATGTTCATTTTAGTCCTGAAAGATACATGTTGCTACCTTCCAGAGCTAGAAAAAAAAACAGGAAATGCTGGGGATTTTTTTTCCAGTGTGAATACCTGATGCTGATCAATCCCCACAACATTCAAACATTGACAGATCTTGTAGCAAAGTTATTTGCTGGTTTGATCTACAAATAACATCAGTTCAAAAATCAAAGCTATTGATTAAACACAAGCACCCACACAGGCTAAGTCAATTTAATGTTGGACCATTAATCAGCCATATCCATTTACACAGCATAAATCCACAGCATTTCCATCTGACTTTCAAAGTGCCACTCAGGGTTGAGGGGGAAAAAAAGCCAAAACAAAACAAAAAATTAACAAAGATAAATTAATTATTTTTTTTTTACTGTCCATGCAAGCCAGGGCTGCACTTAGGAACAATAAAGAACTTCAGTCTCCACATCTGTTACTATGGTAACTGTAAATTGCCTTCAAATCTATAGAAACAGAGGACTGGAAAGGACCTCTCAAACCTTTTTCATCAAACACTTGTCACAGGAATACTGACTATTTTTATTTCACTCTACCCTCAACACAATTTTGTTGTTTACTCCACTGTTCCTATGGAAAGTGAATCAAGAACCCCTAAGACAGGCTCTGAGATCAGCTGTGCTCATCTGCTGGCATTCTGCTCTAAGTCAGGGAACAGCCTCCCAGAAACTTCATTTGGGGAGGTGTTTAGAGATCACAGGTTTAGCTTCTTCCCTCAGGAACACTTTGCAAGGCTAAAGCTATCCTAGTTTCCTCTTTCAAGGTTGGGTTTGACTCACTGACCCTCCCTCTTCCTTTCTTTGTGCTGCTTTCCAGTTTCTGTCCATCTTCATGGAACATGAGTGACCCTAACAGCCTATCTCTCCTCAAGCATCCTCCCTGTGCTCTGGTAGTCCCTTCCCACATCTCCTTATTTCTTTTTGCCATGTATTCATGCCCTGTTACATCTTAAGGCACTCACCAAATGCACCTTCTGAATTTCATCCCATTTCTACTTCTTCAAGTATTTCAGCATCAAACTTTTTCCATAATCTATGAAGGTGCCCTTAATTTTTTTTTAATCACTTGCATTTAATTTCCTTGTAAGAAAATATCATAACAAGCCAGAAACAACAACTACAATTCCTAATCATTAGAGTATGGCTTCTCTTAAGAGCAAAGTTTATGCTTCAATGCTCTCATGTAGCAGTTTGCATCCTCTAAAAGCAAACAACATTTTCTGTGTCCTTCATAAACATCAAATGCCATTTTGTTGTTATATTGATCATTTTAAAGGCAAAAATCTACACAGAGGATTGATTTGCCTCACACAGGAAGTTAATTTGGCTGGCAGCAGATTTATTCCTGGCTTAGGAATGTAAGTAAAGAAATTCCTGTTCTGTTATTTTACAGAGTCACACACTGCAAGGGGTTGGAAGGGACCCTCCAAGGTCATCTTGTCCAACCCTTCCCTGCAGTCAGCAGAGACATCTCCAGCTAGATCAGGTTGCTCAGGGCCACAGCAAGTCTGATCTTGAATGTCTCCAGGGATGGGGCCTCAACCACATCTCAGGGCAACCTGTTCCAGTATTTCACCACCCTCACAGTGCAGAACTTCCTCCTGATGCCAGACTTGCATCTGCCCTGTTCCGGTTTCAAACCATTGCCCCACTCTAGAGTGCTGTGGAGGCACAGCATCTTGTAGACTCCTTTTGCTGTTCCTGTGCTGCTCACCTCAAGGAAATCTCTCAGCCTCACATTTATCTATTATTTAACTAGTTCTGAGCTCCTTTCCCAGAAGAGATAACCCTGGGGTTTGGTTTGTTTGTTTTGCTAGAGAAAGGAGGGTTTTTTTACCTGACTGTCAGTATCATTTTTATATTCATTCTTTACTCCACACCTGGAATTAAACACACATTTCTCAATTCCATCTTCAGAACACCACACACCCAGGCTATAGGATAACCTGGATCCTGTCTAGACATAATACAGAACTCCAGAGAAGCTGTCATGTGCTGCACTCATCCCTATAATCTCAACTCAAGCATCTGTGTGAAACTGATCTACTATTTTGACGCTCTTCAGTGCAACAAATCCCTTAAATCATACTCTGGGATCTTTTGTGCTGCACTGATTTTTTTTTTAATTTATTTTTATTCAGACCTTAACATAAAAAATAATTATAGCTTGATTGCTTTATGCTTTTATAAGTCATTTTCTTATCAAAGGTAATTTTACTTGTCACCACTACCTTGGGCTTAAGGGGTTTTTTTTTGCCTTATGGTTTTTAGTAGCTATTTCTCATATGGTTAATTTCTGTAATGCTTCTCTGGAAATCAAGTTCATCCCAGCAGCTGGAAACATGCAAGCAAGTAACTAGAACTCTCAGCCACTCAGCAGAATGGGCAGAGATGTTGACTGAAAGCCATGGGGTTTGGAGGCAGAAGGAGAAAGAGGATGAAATAAATATAACAAATACAAGAAAAAATAATTTTTTTTTTTTTAGTGTTCTCAGTGGGGAAAAAAAAATAACTGAATCAGCCCCCAAATAACCAGTGCTCACCATAGTGATAATATTAAGCTATTAAACACCTTGTAGAGTCCTCTGAGCACAGACAGAAAGAGGAGCATTGACAGCACAGTGACAGCAGCAGGACAGCACAAGCAGCATGGATCCTACCCTCCAGGAATGCTGCTTCTACACAGCTAAGAGCCAAGGCTGTGCCTGGCTGCACAGTTTGTTTGCTCCAGAGGGCCAGGGTGAAAAGGGGATCACATTACCAGTGATAGGGTGTTTACTGGAAATTAGCTGAGCAAGAGGGAAAGGCCAGGCTTGTGCATTAAATACATATATAGACATCTATGCACACATCAGCCACTAGCAGCAATCACTGCTCCAGCTTGTAGATGCCACCAGTGTGCTGCTCCAGCCTTACACATTGTTTAGAATTTCTATGCAGTTACACAGAGAGGAAATTAAAGATTGTATCTGAGAAGTAGTTGAAAAGATGAACATAATGTGAATGAAATGAAGCATCCTTTAAAGATGCTGGGCAGGTTCTCCTCTGATTTACAGCAGTGCTGCTGTCATGCCTGCAATGACATTACCCTGCTGGAATGAGGAGGGGATATGACCCAGCAAAACAGCATGCAATTTGGAGCTGAGATATAGCTAAGGGTTGGATCTACACAAGGATTTCAGAGCCTGGCCTCAGGGTGAAGTGCACATCAGGGTGAAGTCCCAGTGCAGTCTGTGATCCTGTATGTGCTCTCGTGTCCCTGTTTGCAGCTGCACTTCATACAGGGTCACAGAATCACAGAATGTCAGGGGTTTGAAAGGACCTCCAGAGAGCCTTGAGTCCAACCCCCCTGCCAGAGCAGGGTCACTGAGGGCAGGTCACACAGGAGCCCATCCAGGTAGGTTTTGAAAGTCTCCACAGAAGGAGACTCCACAACCTTCTCCCTTAAAAGATCTTTAAAGATCTTTTCCAAGCAAAATAATTCTCTGATATTTTCCTCTTTGGAACACTCCTTTTCCCAAATATTTTTCCACTTAAAATGTGTTTTCTTTACCTCTGTAAACACCACGCTGGCATCATGCCAGGAATTTCCCATGACTTCACCCCTGAATGTATCTCTGCTCATAAAACAATGAAGCCCTCCTGCCTTACACAAAGTTCACAGTGGCTATCAATGTAGGCTATGTGCCTGACAGTTCAAATACATTTTTCGGCCATAAAACAGGTTTGCAAGTCTTAAATGGTTTCACATTCCTCTAAACCACACTAAGAGCATCACATGAATATTTTAAGCAGCTTAGCTTTGAATTAAATATATTTGCTCAGGATATGCTGGCAGCATCCCAAAATGCAGTGTAATACCCTTAAAGCTGACAATCCCAAACTCAATTTAAGAGAGCAGATAATATGGACCAGTAGCATTAAAGCAAATAAAGTCAATTAACAGGGTGGGCTTTTTTTTTCTTAATTTGTTTTCTCTAGCTTGAAATTGCAGAGGATGGATAAAGCTGTGGGATTAATGAAGAAAGAAATTAATGGAAATGGAACATAAAACAACAACCAAAAAAAAAGGAACTGAGAAGTTCAGGCTCTGTTATTCATTACTCAGCTCTTAATGTAGAGTAATATTCATTTATTTAAAGTAGCCACAGTGCAGAAGGGAAATTCCACCATTAGAGTCTGGGAAACATTCAGCAGCATGGTACAAGGGAAGCTAATGTGAAAGAATTTATGAAAGGATGGGAAATATACATGGAAAAATCAAGTGCTTAGTGTAAAAACCCTTGCCAAATTAGCTGTTCCTAAGACTCCCCTCATACATAAAGACCAGTTCAATTCATTGTCAAGTGAGTTATGCAGGCTGCAGATGTTGGCATACTGAGATGTTGGCACTTAGGTGTTCCAAGAGAAAGATAAGAGGGAAACAGCCAGAAATAGTCACAGAAGAGTAACACATTTTGCTATTAAAAAAAAAATGCTTGTATTATTTAATTACTGCTTGAAAATATTTCATATTGCAGCTGGAGAGCATCAAAACCAAGTCCTTTCCAGATGATGCACAATGGAAACAGGAGCAGCTCTGCTATGAGGACAGGCTGAGGGAGCTGGGGGTGTTCAGCCTGGAGAAGAGAGAACTCCAGGGGGACCTTAGAGCTGCCTGCCAGTACCTGAAGAGATCCTACAGGAAAGCTGCAGAGAGACTTTTCCTGAGGGCGTTTAGAGACAGGACAAGGGGGAATGGTTTGGAGCTGAGGGAGAGCAGGGTTAGACTGGAGCTGAGGAAGAAGTTATTCAGTAGGAGGATGGTGAGACTCTGGAACAGGCTGCCCAGAGAGCTTGTGGATGCCTCCTCCCTGTGGGTGTTTAAGGCCAGGCTGGATCAGGCCTTGGGCAACCTGGGCTAGTTGAGAGGTGTCCCTGCCCATGGCAGGGCGGTTGCAGCAGGTGATCTCTGAGGTCCCTTCCAACTTAAGCCATTCTAGGATTCTATGAATTTTAAAGTCCTCTTGAAGCAACTTCCCTGACCTTACATTTTAAAGTATTTTTTTCTTTTCAAATATCTATTTTATTCCTCCTGATAGCTAAGAAGTCAACAGAAGTCACTCTAGCAGTAGAGCATGTTGTATTTCCCAACAATTATATACCAGGGCTCGTGAGAGGTTCATTCTAAAAAACACTTGAGCATATGTATACCCATATGCTTTGTTTCTGGATCCATCTGGTTTGGTTTGATATATACACTTCAAAATACCATTTATTTTCTGAAACAGATACATTAAGTGAAGCAGAGTCCAGAATCCCTGCTTTCAACACCATGGAGAAGCTTTTAGAAAAACAGTTTTATTAGTTGAAAATTCCCCCATGAATTGGGCATGGCAATTCCAGAGCCTTTTCTGAAGCTGGAAATTCCATGGAGCTTCTAATAAAGGATTTGAAAGTTAAGATGGAAGCAAAAATATTAATAATATTGCTGTGAATATTTAACTTGGATGTTACTGAAGGTAAGCAGTGCAGCCTTTAACTGAATGCCCTACAATGCTGAGTAGCCAAGTCCAGCTGCTATATCTCCAGTGCTGTCCAATTTCATCACCAAACCACACTTTTTGTTGTTGTTTGTTTGAACTTTGTCCCCTAGGTCTGGAAATTTCTGCCTCATATTTACTGAATATGTGTTAGGTAGACAAACTAGTCTGTAGGACTTGGAATCATAGAATCATAGAACTGTCAGGGTTGGAAGGGACCTCAAGGATCATCCAGTTCCAACCTCCCCACCATGGGCAGGGACACCTCACACTGCATCAGGTTTCCCAGAGCCACATCCAGCCTGGCCTTAAACACTTCCAGGGATGAGGCTTCCATCACCTCCCTGGCCAACCTGTTCCAGTGTCTCACCACTTTCATGGGGAAGAACTTCTTCCTAACATCTAATCTAAATCTCTCCTCCTCTAGCTTGGATCCATTCCCCCCAGTTCTATCACCTCCTGACAGCCTAGAAAGTGTCTGCCCAGCTTTCTTGGAAGGCTACAATAAGGTCTCCTCAGAGCCTTCTCTTCTCCAAACTGCACAACCCCAACTCTCTCAGCCTGTCCTCATAGGAGACGTGCCCCAGCTCTTCAGTCTTTACTGAATCCAGTGTTAACCAGGACCTTTAACCCTCACAGGTGGTGTCCTTAAACACAGCTCTGTAACAACTCTTCTTGTTGTGCACAAAAAAATGTCAAATTCTACCTAGTTTCCCTTTCTAGGACATTCTTATTCCACAGCAGTAATGTCCCCACAAGGAGTTATGTAGTGACACATAATACCTTCATTTACAATTCTCTACGGCCTGGAGTTCCATTCAAATGTTCCCTCAGAGACTAAGAAAAAATCTGCCAAGACATTTCTGAACACTCAGAATGGTTGAAAACTAGGATTGCTGGTTAGGTTTCTCTCATATTCACAGTGTAATTTATGGGTTTCTAATAATGACAAGTTACTGTTCCTCTTCCAGCAGTGTGAGAAGCAAAGATTATTTGTGCAGACACCAAAGAATAAGTTCTTGTAACCAGAATGCAAGAAGCAAGCAGCAGAGTTCGGTCTTAGCAGGAACTGGACACCTCATTCATACTGACAGAGCCTTCAAAATGCTGCCTCAAAACCAAGCTCACAGAATGTCAGCTAATAAAGGAAACATTATTGCTTTACTGTGGATTAAAACCAAAGCAAGACCCAAGTACACACCAAAACCAGCACCCACTGAAGATTTCAACCTTACATAAATTCTGAAAGGCAAAAGTTCCTAGAATTCCAAATCCAGATGTAAGGTCAGGAAAGAAAAACTTCATTTATTGAACAGATTTTATGAAAAAATGGTTTTATACCCAAAGAAAATGCTATATTTAGGAAAGGATGGTTTAGAACCTTCAAAGGCATCTTTCAACTCAAAACATTTTATGATTTTATGTTTACGATCTTCCCATGAATGAGAAAAGTGGAAAATGCTCAAAAAAAAAAAGCCCCAAAAACCAAAAAAACCCAACCCACACTGTTTAGAAGAGATGATGGTGGAGTCTTTCCTTATCTGTTCCAACAAATGCAACATTTAATGAACATGAACAACCACAGGGGGATGCAAATGCAGGCTTAAATGTGAAGCCTCCAACAGCCAGACACCAAAGGTCACGAATAGGGAACGCTGAAGACTTTGTCGGTAGCTGAGGTTGATTTGATCTTTGAATGTGATTTGCCATTGCTTAGGTAGGTTTGAAAAGATGTTAGGAAATTGATTTAATGCATTTTTGGACACATTTTTCTTAGCCGTATCACACTCACCCAGTAAGTTTCTGGAGGCATATTGAATGTCATGAATGATAGAGTCTGCCAAGATCTGAAGAGATAAGTCTTAATAACAGTCATCTTTTATAGTCTTTCTGTCTCAAGGACACCCAAACAAATCCATGCAGCAGCACTGGAAGGAAGTCACATGTATCTACCACAGATCTCCAGCTCCTTCCCTCAGCTGCTTACAGATGAGGCACACACAGGGCTCACCACCTCCCCTGAACTCACCCCAGGTAGCTTTCCTTCAAGGCGAAGAAATGATCAAATCTGGGCAGAAACAGATTAAATAGAAACTACATTTCTGCTCCTTATGTAAACATTCTGGGTACAACAACAAGCAAAGGGATTTAACTGAGCAAATTCTCAGCTCACAAAAATAAAGCCACACTTTATTTTTTATATTATTGGATCATTTTGCCAAACACCATCTTAGTTTGGTTTTGGCTGAACAGGAGCAAAAAATGTTATTGTTTGCACAGTCCTGTATGGCTGTTGTAGGTAAACAATGCTGTTTGGGGGATTTTTAATTAACATCACTCAATTCCTGAGTATTTTGTTCATAGGATTGCAGAATGGCTTAGGCTGGAAGAGACCTTAGAGATCATCAACTCCAACCTCCCTGCCATGGGCAGGGATACCTCCCAACCAGCCCAGGTTACTCATGGCCCCATCCAACCTGGTCTTGAACATCTCCAAGGAGGAAGCATCCACAACCTCTCTGAACAATCCATTTCAGAGCCACCCTCATAGTGAAGAAATTCTTTCTAAGATCCAATCTAAACCTTTTCTCCTTCAATTTAAATCCATTTCCTCTTGTCCTATTGGTAGACGCTCTTGTAAAACGTCCCTCTGCAGCCTTCCTGTAGGATCCTTTCAGGCACTGGAAAGCAGTTAGAAGGTCCCCTTGGACTCTACTCTTCTCCAGGCTGTATAATCCCAGTTCCCTTAGCTTATCCTCATAGTACAGGTGCTCCAGCCCCTGCAGCATCTTGTTCATCACTGATGCCTTGAATTCACCTGCAGGGTGGTTCTCAAACTCCCTCATTCCTACCTATCAACTTACTTATTTATTTTCTTTAAAAAATAAATAAATAAAAAACAAACAGTGTAGTCAGGGATATCTGGCAGCATGACTATGTAGCTCAGTGTCTAAAATAAACCAGCAGCTCAAGGTATGAAGAGAAACACCAAAAAAACTGATAGCCAAAAAAAAAAACATATATAGTCACACTGCTCTGAAAATGGACTGAGTCAAAAGCATAGTTGTTAAAAATGAGCAAAACACACTCCCTCAGTGCTTATTATATCTTCTCTTGAGAGGAAAGCTTCCACATTTGGCATCAAACCAGCTATGACCACTCACTTGCCTTACATTCCCATTCTGCACAGCAATCTTTTCAAACACCAGCTTCAGGAGGGAAAAAAATCAAAGGCTCTTTGCTATCTGAACTAGAAAGAAGCCCCACAGCATCCTCCTGGAGGCATTTCACTAGAGAAAAAACTGGCTGCACGTCCAGGCCCACGGGACCTTGGGGAAAGAAGGTAAATCCAGGTGGTGGCTGGTCACAAGTGGTGTTCCCCAAGGCTCTGTACTGAGGCCAGTTCTCTGATATCTTTATCAGTGATTGGGGTGATGGGATCAAGGCACCCTCAGTAAATTTGCAGATGACACCAAGCTGGGAGGAAATGTTGATCTGCTTGAAGTTAGGAAGACTCTGCAGACAGACCTGGCCAGGCTGGATTGATGGGTGAAGGCCAACTGTATGAGATTCAAAGAGGCCAAGGACTGGGTCCTGCACTTGGGTCACAACAATCCCAAGCAATACTCCAGGCTTGGGGAAGAGTGGCTGGAAGGCTGCCATTTGGAAAAAGATCTGGAGATGTTGGTCAATTGCCAGTTGAATATGGGCCAGCAGAGTGCCCAGGTGGCTAAGAAGACCAACAGCAACCTGGCCTGTGTCAGGAACAGTGTGACCAGCAGGGAACAGTGTGACCTGCTGAGGCACAATTTAAACATTTGCTGACATCTTTAAAAGAAAAGATGAAAGTCAGAAATTTGATAATTCTGAGCTACAAGGTTGTTTTTTTCTCGTGAATGTTTCGTGTCCTAACTGTGCAGCTTTTAACTAACAGCAGAAACAGGAGTTGCCTGCTACAGCCTGTATCTGTGTAGCTCCTGAGCTGACTGAAATTTCTGGTGTGTATTTAGCTCCTGGATAAAGACAAAAGCCCAAAAGAATGGCAAGTTCAATTACAACATAATCCTTAATGAATTTACCCAGATTATTACCTCTTAAGTGTGTAATATGCACATGAATGAGCATTTCAGTGCAAGTGGTTTAAATTCAGTATCAGTTACCTTATGACAAAAGCCACTTGCAAGTTAACAGCTATCTTTGTATTCAGAGAGATGTGAAATATTTCACTGGAGACACAGGAAGAGCTGGATGTGAAGCTGGGTGTGTTCTTGCAGACAGGAAGCAGTTCTGACTCTTCAGAAGCAAGCCTGATAAATTTCATAGAATCCTAGAATGGCTTAGGTAGAGTTAGGAGAATGATTGAGCTGGATGATCTTTAAGGGCTTTTTGGACCAAAGCAATTTTGTCAGAAAGCAGAGATTCAGCTGATGTGGATGAATGCATTGCCCCCAACACAGAGATGAAAATCTGTAAGATCCATAAATGAATTAATCTTGTGATGTGCTGATAGCAAAACCTTGTTATCTAAGGACAAACACTGTTATCTGAGCACTAGAGTGCAGCTGTGCTTTAAGCTACCCCCATCACAGACGACAGCCACAACATGAGCAGGGAACCTGATTATCCATAGCCCAGGCAGGGAGGGAAAGACTTTCAAAATATATTTTCTAAAACTGTGCATTTCATTTGAAGGGTGCAGCAAGCAAAGCTACTGAAGACCTTCCTAGACGAGGTACTGTACTTCAATAGCACCTGGCAAAGGCTACACCAGAAACATGTTCAAGGAATGGACGCGCTGACCCATGAGTGACCCAAATCTCTTGCAAATTTTAATCCAGGTGATTCTAAACACTAATATGAGAGTGGTCTTTGACTCTCCATGTTCCAGTTCAGATGTGAGAGCATGATGACACGATGCTGTCATATTGTTTACTCTAATCTTCCAGCATACATTGCAGCACTCAGGAAACCCTGATTTTCCTTGCAGAGGGAGGAGTGTGAAAATAAGGCACCTTCCAGTTTCTCTTTTGCTTTATTGACAGAACTCCTACTAATTATTCCTCTGAAGAGATTACAGAGGATGAAGGTGAAAACTCAGAAGCAGGAAAGGTAAATATATTAAGTAGGGGACAAAGACCTGCTACTATCTGCAATGGCTACAATATATTTGAGGGTGTTTTCCACATGGAAGGGGTTTTCCCTTGTAGAAAATACAATAATAATAAAAAATATATTATTTGCAATGGCTACAAAATATTTATCATGGGTTTTTTTCCCTATATGGAAGGGATTTTCTCTTGCAGAAAATACAATAATAATGGTAAAATATTATTGGCAATGGCTATAAAATATTTATCTTTTTCTTTTCCACATGGAAAGATTTTCTCTTGTAGAAAACACAATAATAATAATTTAAAAAATCTAATATTTGAGTTCAGAAAAATCTCTTTTTCTCTGGTTTCTTATCTCTGGTGACAGAAACCATTTTCACTCAGCAGCCACATGGAAATGCGAGGTATTACTTGAACTTTGCATCACTTCAAAAGACAAGTAGCAGTCAGTAAGAAGCCAGTTCCACTTCTCAGCATCCAGTCCCTAGGACAACTGCGTGGAAATCATTTTACAAGGCTATTGGTGTTCCAAACACAGACTGAAAGGATCTGGGGATATTCCAGAAAGCCCACACTGCATGAAAAGCTTTCTTAACCTACATTAAATCTTGATAATGCAATAATGAGTCTTTCTAATTCCCCTATCCAATGCAATAAGAACTGTATACAGCTAATCTGCTTTGCCCTTTCAATTAAACTCACCCAGGACATTCTCTGTAGTCAGCACCCTGAATGAGTCATTAAAATTCTCCTTCTGTCAGACTTGTGTGCAGCCCACCGTTGTTTGCAGAAATTCCATTAAATCCAAGCGGTCTTTATCGCCCCATGACCACTGTGACTTCAATCAGCCAATTTAATTACCTTCCCAAATTGTCAGCAGAAGCAGCAAAGGAAAACAGGAAGGGCTGTAACGTTATCAAGACTGAAATCTTCCTTTGTGCCTTTTCATCTGGAGCAGTCAATAACAATGCTCCTCACCGCCTTCCCGAGGCTCTTAACCTTCCTCTTCTTTCAAAGATTTCTGATGTTGTTTGTAAGACTGATTTTGAACTCCTCTCACTGAGGATGTTAACACATACAGAGAGCTTCAAGTCCTTGGCAGTAAAACTTTCATTGGCTCTAAATACAGGAATTACAAAGGTAGGGACCTCTGAGGGCTGCCACATCATCCTTTCTTTTGTGGATTTCCATCATCTGTAGGCAGGTTGCCTTCTCCCCTGAAACCAGAGACCTACATTTGCTCCTTTCTCTCCACTAAAAGGGTGTCAGCACGAGACCCAAAGGAAAGAAAGTGCACATCCAGTACAGGCCTAGTCTAGGAAAACTACATGAGCCAGCAGTGGGCCCAGGTGGCTAACAAGACCAACAGTATCCTGGCCTGGAACTAAATCAGTGTATTCAGCAGGAGTAGGGAAGTGATTGTGCCCCTGTGCTCAGCCCTGGTGAGGCGACAGCTTGAGTACCAGGTGGAGTTTTGGGTGCCACAGAATACAAAAGACTGAGACACTGTATCATGTCCAGAGAAGAGGGATGGGGCTGGGGAGGGGTTTGGAGAGTGTCACACGAGGGATGGCTGAGGGAGCAGGATTTGTTGAGTCTGGAGAAGGCTGAGGAGAGATCTTATTGCTCTCTGCAACTTCCTGAAAGGAGGTTGGAGTGAGGCTGGTGTTGGTCTTTTCTCCCAAGTAACCACCAATAGGACAAGAGGAAATGGACCTAAGCTGTGCCAGGGGAAGTTAAAGTTGAACATTAGGAAAAACTTCTTTACTGGAAGTGGTGGGAGTTGGAACAGACTCCCCAGGGAGAAGGGAAAGTCACCATCCCTGGAGATGTTCAAGAAGGATAGTTTAAGACATAGCTTAGCAGTCATGGTAGTTGGGTTACAGGTGGACTCAATCTTAAAGGTATTTAACAACCTTAATGACCTATGATTCTATGTTAGAGGAAACCCATGCAGAACAATCCACCTCTGAGAATCCCACAGTGGAGCTGAAGAATGAGGTGGGTTTTTCTTCAGCCTCGAAGATGGCATGACTATATGCAGCTTTGTCTTCGTTATTCTTACAACTATGATGATGTTATAGAGGAGAACAGGAATGTGCTAAGCTTTGCAAGGGTTTGGGGTGGGTTTTTTTAGAAAAGAAGGAGGAGGGAAAAAAAAAAAAAACGTGTTTCTAGTACTAGTTCAAAACTCCCCCTTCATTCCTGGAAAGGCATTTCCAGCTCTCTCAGCTTTGCTTTGTCTTTCAAGCTGGAGGCAGACACCCCTCCACTCCTCTTCCCCTGTAATTCATTGTAACCCGCTTTCAGTTCATCTGCTTGAAGCCCGCTCCAGAGCAACAAAACAAAAAGCCAGGACTTGGGCCTTTCGGTTTCTCTATTCTTCTTATCGAATGTGCCAAAGAAAACAAGAGCATTCCACAAAGCCAGGAAACACTTCTCAGGCCAATGGCCCCCCGAGGACAAAACACTATGGCTGTTACCTTCCAGTCACTGGTCCCTCTTCACACCTTTGCTGTGAGAACAAATTGCGGCAGCAGAAACAAGGGCTGAAGCAGGCGATTTAAAAGAAGTGTGCTTGGGAGTGCTGCGGAGTTCCAAGGGCTGAGGTTCACGCCCCAAGAAGGCAGAGATAAGCACTGAGAAGTTTAACACCCTGGGCTCTTATTGCCTCGGGCAATGAACCATCGGTACCTGCTCCACCTGTGCTGGCAGCAGCTTGCCCCGAGTTACCAAGCCCTGAAGAGCGGCTAACCATCACCCGGGGCGAGCAGGGACCGAGGGTTACAGCTCTTCGGGACTTGGTAACTCCTCAGAGCGCTGGGATGCTCCCAGCAGGCGAAGGCAATACCGAGGCTGGCTGCTGTAAGTCGATGGCTGTAGATTTGCTGAGCTCCCGGAGAGCTGCTGCTGCTCTTCCGCTGGAGCAGCGAATCGGGAAAGCTACGAAGCGGGACCCACCGGCGGTTTTGGACTGTGGCTTTTGCACGGTGCCAAGCGATAAGGAAAAGGTTTCCATCACACTTAGCACAGCGGAGAGACAAATACTTGGCTACTGCTTTTTTCCCTCGTCAAGCTGGGACCTGTCCTTTTATCGGCAGCAATGGTCTGGGAATGTTCCCGAGGGTTTGAAAGCCTGGAGCAGCCTGGGCACACTCCTCACCCTCAGCGTTTCCTGGTCTTTTTATGGAAAGCTATTCCAAAAGGATAACGGAGGGAGCTTGGGCCATGTCCCACGGAGCAAGGTGTCATTTAGGAATTTGGCGAGATGCCCAAATGCTGTGCTGCTCTACTCCAAGCAGCAGGCAGGAGTCCAGATGCCCGAGTGAGTGGCTCTGGGAAGGGACTGGTCCACCCCACCAGCTTCTCCCAGCAAAATCCCCTCACGCATTTGGCAGCCAAACGCGGGCAGCTCAGAATTCCCGAGGTGGCTGCTAAAAGGTAGCTTGAAAGGCAGGGAGAGAGGACAGGCTGGCTAGTCCCAACAAGGAGAGGAGCCGTGGGAAGGACAGTGCGAATCCATGGTGGTTCATTTGCACAGGAGGAATGAGGGGGCTGGAGCTCTGGCAGGCTCCAAGCTCTCCCCTGTTGCCATAGCGCTGCTGGCTGAGGAAGAGGAGCGGAGGCTGGCAGGCTGCCTTCTGGAGGGGATCTCCTCAGCTTTCGCTTCTCCTGGCGAAGGACTCCACGGGAAGGCATCGGCATCCCGTCCTCCTGGTTGCAAGGACATCCCGAAGGGATAGATAGCCCGGGCAGGGGGGGGGTGGGGGGGTGGTGGTGGAGGGATTTCCCCTCTCAGAAACCACAGCTTTCTCCCTTCTCCTTCCCTCTTTCCAGCCATGTCCGTGGGCAGAGACAGAGTCACTCCATGGCTGGACAGGGCTAAACGCAGACTTCCTAAGGCAGGGATGTGCAACAGGCCCGGCAGAGCAGGGAAAAACCTTTCTCTTACGTCTAACATTTTCCACGTTAAAATAAACTAATCAGCTGCTATCTACCTGTTCCTAAGCCTCAGAGATGGACTGAGGACCATTCTACTGAAAGGCCGAAGAAAACACGAGGTGACTCAGAAGAGGATTCACACTTGGGTGGTACAAACAACGGAGTGAAAACAACCTGTCCACAACTTGTGGGACCAGGAGGGAGTTGGGAAGTTAGCCTAGGAAAACCCACACGTGTGCGACTGTGTCACTGGGCACTGGTGTCCCTGAACCACCCTTCGGTCTCAGGATGATTATTCTAATCATTATCAAAACGCGGCTCTCCAGGGCTAGCTCCGAGAAAACACTGATTTGGAGATGCTGTGGCCAGGAGGATGTTTGTTTACACGGCCACGCTGGAAAGGAATTCGGACTCCTGGAGAGTGACCCTGGGCACCGGTTGTGAAGCCCGGTTCGTGGCAGAACAGCCAGCCGGGCAGTGCTAGCTCGCAGGCAGCTCTGCCGCTAATTTCACGGCCATGATAAGGGATCAGAGTGAACGCAAACTAAAGCCGGCAATGATCTACGGACCCGCGGAGCTCTGTCCAGAGGAACGGCATTCCTGAAGACGGTTGCTAAGAGCAACGTGCCTGAAGCACCACCTTTAGACCAGATGGAAGCAGCAAAGAAGCACCACTAAGAATTCAGCACATGAGATCGGGAACAGCCTGGTGACTTTTTAATCATTACCCACCTTCCCCTCCGGGTAACAGCGTCTACGGGAGCGGAATTTAAACAAAATTTGATACAAATCAAGGCACAGCTCCCAGGCGAGGACAGACAGGAGCTTTCCGAGCCTCGCAGAGATGGACACAGCAGCTGCTACATCTCGTCTCGGACAGTGGGAGATCTGCACTTGCCCCTTCCAGCCCTGCTGTGGGTAGACAAGGAGGAGGAGGATGCTCTGGGGAAGCAACTTTTGGACCGCACCCCCCCACACCCCTTCCCCTTTCCCTGCTCCTCGCCAGGGCTCAGCCGCGGGACCCGGGCAGGCAGGAGGCTGTGGGGCTCCTTCTGTAGCTCTCCTCGCAGGACATCCCCAGAGGACATTCCCGGGACCCTCGGACCCACAGCGAACTTTGGGATCCTTCGTGCCCTTCTTCACCGCCAAAATTCCACAGGGGATGCGGCCGCGGGTTTGCGTAAACGTCCGCATAGACGGGCAGAGCTGCTGGGGTTCGTGCCACGGTCCTGCTGAGATAGTCATTCAACTGCAGACCCACTCTACTCTCCTTGAAACCCCAGTCTGATCCATGACATTTTACTCTTCTTGAAATTCCATTCTGATCCGTGACTTTTCGGGGGGAGGGGAAAGGGGGGGAGTTTTTTGGGGTTTTTATGCGAGGGTAAATGAAACTCCCACAACTTTCCTGGCGTGGAAAAAGCTACGGCTTTGAAACGCATCTCAAAGACTGTTCCTTCATCGCCGCTCAAGACACAAATCATCTCCTCTCTAACCCTAAACGCAACCGAGGTGACAAACCCTAAATGTCACTAAGGTGACAAGCAACCAGGCAGAGGCTTCAAGGGAAACACCAGTCCAAAGATCTTAAACCACAGCGTCGCGCCCACATGGGATGGGTTCGGGTGGAGCAGAAACTTAACAACTAGTTGACAGGTTGTTAACTGATCAAGCACCAGTTTAGACACTCTCTGAACTGCTATGGAAACCCAAAAGGTACATTACGAGGAAGCCAAGCGAGCTGCGCAGAGCCCTTAGGCAAAGGCGTTTGCCCGTCATTTCCCTCTCCATTGTTATTATAATTATCATCATCATCATCAACAACATCGTGCCGTTACTACGGCTACAATGAGCTGCAGCGACTGGAAAAAAACAAAACTAAACCCCGACAAAAAAACACCCCCACCAAACAACCCAACACACAACGAGTCATCCCTCCGGATGCAAAATAAAGAGAGACTTCGGTGCCTGACTTCGGTAGCACGTCTTAGCTCCCCCCACCGCCCCTCAGCAGCCCCTCCTGAGTCAATCCCGCATATCTCACATTCAGCCTTCAATGCAGAATGGGAAAAAAAAATAAAACGGTCGCGAAATCTTACCGAATCTTAATACATGTGTGGTTCCTTGAGAATATCCAATCCACAGGAAGCAAAGGAGGACTCCAACGGTGCATCTGAAGACTGAATTAGTTAGAATAGGGGAAATAATCTTCATGATGTTCCGATGCACACACGCTTCTTTGCTTCCCCCTTCTAAGCCGTCAGGTTTCCCGGTAGGGTGAGAACGAGGATACGTAAACTGGTGGCCCCCAGACACGATCACGGCATGGTCACAGAGAGAGGAGAGTCTACGCTTCCCAAACCCATTAGCAATCCCTGCATGTTCTTCATTCACTGCGCCAAGGAGCAACCTTCAACTGCAAGGAATGGTGGGACATCCATGTTAGTCGGGGGGGAGAATCCTTGAGAAATCCAAACACACCCAATGTCCAGCCGAGTAAAACCTGGGAGGCAAGAAAGGAAGGGGAAAAAAAATCAATATGTAATCCAGCTGGAGAAGCCGCGGAGACACCGGCACAGAGCGGGGGAGTCACGGAGCAGCCGCCGCTCCACGGCGAAGCTTGTGCCGTGCTCCCATTCTGCTGCACTGCTGCACAGCTCCTGACGCCAAGCCAAGATTAAGTGAGAGAAATTGAGATGGCTCTTCTCTTCTTAAGGCTGCCTGCCAGACACAGCCTTCCCAATCTCTGTTATGCAACCGAGCTGATCGCCTCGCTCTGCCGGAGGAGAAGGCAGCCCGGCTTTATTGACAGGCTCCGTGGTGTTGTTAGGATTTGGGTTGTTCTGAACAATAGCTATAAGGGGCTGGAGCGGGGAGGGACGGCTGGCGGTTTGGGGGGGTGGGGGGAATGGCTGGGGGTGCTACGGGAGAGAAGGGAATCGGTTGTGTAAAAATCAATTCATGCATTTTAATAGCTGACGGTCTGCGTGGAAATCACTCAGCTTTGGATTGGGAAAGAGAACGCTGACAATAAAGTCATGCGGGTCAGCAGAGTAACATTTTGGCTAAAAGAATAATAATAATTTAAAAGAAATCCCGATATTTACATTCACTGTTACTCACGGTAATGCATGGAATAAGGAACCACACGGGCTTGTACCCTGCCTGTCCTTAGGAACGTGCTCCAGACCCAGTGATCCCGGAGCACCAGCCTGCTTTTGCAAGATCCAGAGGAATCACAGCACAGGCAGAGCCTTGTTGAATGCACAGACCTGTTCCACTCAACTTGCTTGGAATTGCAGTGCTGCTCACTAGGCAGTAACTCGGAGATGTACTAGTTTTGTGTTTTGCACTTTATTCTGACACTCTCTTGTCTTGCACTCTGTTTTCCCTTCACTCAAGTATTATGGAAATATTGCTGTTCCTCCCCGGATTCCCTGTAGTTTGTCATTTTGGAGTCCTTAGTGAGAACAATAGCACTTCCCAGTTTGATAATGGGATACTGAGCTTATATCTGCAAATGCAGCCACAGACTTCTGTCTTTGGGGCAGGCGTTCTGAAGAAGATAAACTCATTCTGTGGACTACTGTGGATTTTCCTTGGAAATACAATTAGCTGTGTGCCTCATCCATTAAAATACATTGAACAAGGACTGTCAGACTTTGAAATCTAAGAGAAGCTTTTACTGAACCTCCTTAAGCTTTGTTACAAACATTAAAAGGTAATTCCTTGATTCTCTAGCAGGAAAATGAATTTGGTTTATGCTACGTTCTGCCTACAGACATCTTTTGCCTCCTTTATCTCCCTCTCTGCCTTTTCTTACTAAAGAAAATATCACTGAGAGGCTTCCCCCACAGATGCACCCAGATGAACACAGAATAAACCTGACTTTACAGAAATAAATACAAGTGATGCCAGGATAATGAGAGCACAGAGTGGAATCTATCAGAGGTGAGTTACAGTTTGTTCTTTTAACTAACATCTGTGTAAGGCAGACATGTAAATAATTAAGAGCAGCATTTAAATTATAACCTGTAATGCTGGTGCCTTTTGTCCCTAACTTTTTATCATGATGGCTCTCTGATATCCTCTGCACTCATTTACTCAAAACCCTGTGAAATGCTGATGAGAAGAAGTGTACATTCTGCTAGGGGATTATTAAAGATAATCAATTTCTTTTCCCCCCTCTTTAAGATGGAGGCATAACCGCAGTGTCAAAAATAAGTATCATGAATGGCTAGTTCTGCAGTCTAGCAGGGAATTCAATCAGACGATTTGACTAGTGGAGCACTTTAAAAAGAACACCTAGTGCTAAAAGCAAGGATATCTAGCGACTCCTTCAGTTCACACTTAGAATATCTCTCAGGAAAAATGCAAAGAGAAGCTTTTTGTTGTATTTCCCGTTGCTTTTATTCTCTCTACTCAGATGTATTTGGTCTTAGTCCCAGGAGAAATAAAACTGACCCACATGAATACTGTAAGCTTTCAACTTTCTTTGCTCCTCTCCTCTTTTCCTTACTGTTGCTGAAATAAAGGTCATTGAGATACTCTTTTTGTGAATCTCAGATATAGCTTCCCGTCTAAATGGTTTGGGGATTTTTTTTTTTTTTTTTTTGGTGTGGTTTGGGTTCATTTGGGTTTGGGTTTTTTTGTTGTTGTTTTTGTTTGCTTATTTGGGTTTGTTTAGTTTTGGTAAACAGTTTTGAAAATATGATATTCGTGGCTATATTCATCACACTAGACAAAGACATAAACTTTGGGCAGAGCAACTTAGTCTGATTTCCTAAGGTCTTTTTGAAACAAAACCCCACAGCTACCTGTAATGTCAGCCCAGCACAGCTCCTAATCCACTGAATCATCAAACTTGAGATTGTTTCCTCTCACTATTCCATCTTTAGCAGTGCTAGATACTATCACCTATTTAACAATGCGATCCCTGCCCAGGACTCAAGCCTAGCTCCTTTCCCTATCATGCCGACACATCCCAGGGTCACCGCCGGCCTCGGTACCGCGGACAGAGTCCGGTCTCGGCCCTTCAGCACCAAGGAGAGCTCTCGGCTCCAGCCCGCCGCCAGCGGCCACCAGCAGCCACCTCCCGTGGCCTAAAGCTACGTTTATCCCTTCCAGTCCCTGAACAGCACAGAAAGGAAATTGGAATCTTTTATCGGCTTCCTTAAGGACACATATACCACCCTCGGTCGCGGTAGCTGGCCAGCTGTTCTACGGCGTTTGTGGGTTCAGCAGGAGCAGCACTCTCCTCCTCATCTGCCATCAGATGTCTCCCAGTGCTCTGTTAATATCCCTCCCCCCTGCCACCTCTTTCTTCCACACCTGAGCTCCCACCCTGAAGGGAAATCATAGTTAATCCAGAATTATTTTGTCGAGAATATCAGTTCCTCATCAAAAAGCAAATCTTGCCAGACATCAGAGGTTTAGGACTCACTGAAGATCTCTTATAGACCATACAATTAACTGAATCCTCAGGTTGCACCCCCACCAGACTCCTTTTCTGGTAATTGGAGTTTAGCTTTATTTCCCCTTTGGGGGGAGGAAGGGCAGAGGAAGGGTAACCTTTATAAAAGATACTTTTTCTGCCCTCCAGAATTATTTCAATACAAAGCAGGCGAATGTTTTTAATGCCTTTCACATTTCCTTCCCTGTGAGATGTACAGTTCAAAAGCTTGGAAATGCCTAATAAAATGTTAAACTGGTGAAGCTGATCTTGTGCTTTGGGGACTTCTCACCACTGTCACACAGTTCTTTTCAGATTAAGGTCATTCTGAAATGACCCACCATACTTCTGTGATCAGCAACGGGGAAATCTACAATTCTTTGGACACACATTTTGATTTGGGTTATATTTTGGTCGTCTGTTGTAGACATGGTGGTAACACATCTTTAATGCACAACGATCAAGTGAAGCTGGTATGAAAAATAGTACTCCATCTGTAGACAGGGAAAGAAGAATAGACAATCTGAGGCCTTTAAATCTTCTCTGGGTAATAAAAGCCTCCCACACCTTTAGGTATGTGTCAAGTATAAATGGTGATCTTATGTACATGATGTTTCATTTGGAAAGGGGAGAGATGTGATTCTAAT
Source organism: Indicator indicator (assembly GCF_027791375.1). Taxonomy (NCBI): domain Eukaryota; kingdom Metazoa; phylum Chordata; class Aves; order Piciformes; family Indicatoridae; genus Indicator; species Indicator indicator. The sequence continues at coordinate 12,951,666 of NC_072036.1, forward strand.
TACCTTATTGTATCAGGTGCTCTTTTTCCCCCAGATCTTATTTTTATGTGCTATTACCATAATAAAAGTTAACCCAGCTGGCTGCCACCTACTGGGATGTATAGTTTTACCATTTGCTTTACAAAGGGAACAACTTTCATTTTCAGGTCATAGCTGTGTCTCCAAGAACTGATTATAAGATTTTTTCTATCACTTAAACTACTGTTTTGTCCCCTTCCCACCACAACTGATACAAACGCAGTGTGTGTATAACAGTCCCCAAAGCTTTGTTTCTCAGGCAATTTTGAGGTGAATCCTTGCCACCTTGCCTTCACATGCCACCACAGCCCTGCTGCTATTGCAATCTGCTGTGAGGAGAGCTGTAGCTCGCCGCAACACCTGACCAGCATCCCCAGATCTCCAGAAACAGGCACTGCAGCTTTGCTGACCAGGCAGTAACAAGTCCTCCCTTCCGAGCACTTTGCCAAAGCATTCCAATCACTGTTGATATTATCATTTAAAAGCACACTGCGGCCGCTCCCACGTCACTCTCCCCAGCTCTGAAAACCACAGGTTCTCCTCTGCCTGGTAAGAGCTCAGTCCAAATTTACAACGCAGTTTCTGCTGTGTCGATGATTAATGACATTTTAAGATGGTAATTAAGTTTTACCTAATGGAATGACGTGTCTTTTAATTAACGAACTGAGTATGCAATAGACTTACTCGTTCAGGCACTTTTGAGCACCACAGCAATGCACTCTTGCATCAGGTTACAAGCAGCAAGAGCAAACATTTGTGACATTATCTACAGAACAGCCTTTCACCCCTTCAGTTTGCTTTGGGGATAGGGAAGCTGTGAAGGATTTGGGGAGGGGAAGGAGGATGTTTAATGATTTCCATATTCTACCCCAAGAAAGTTTCTAAGCAAAACGTGAGGACAGGTTTTCGTTATCATGTTTCCGTTGCTTCCCAGGGCACACAGGGCTCCTGCCTCCGCTCCGCGGCAGGGATGTCTCTTCCTGTGCATCAGTGTCAGCACCCCAGGGCTGGAGGCTCCCCCAAAGAATGCTCGGTTTGTTCTTAAATAAAGGACAGGAGCTCTGCCAAGCCGAAGTGGGGGCTGGCTGCGGCTGCTGGGAGCAGGAGAAGACCTCACGGGAGCAGAGACCGCTGTCCATCTACAACTCCAGCGAAGTTCGAGACCGTTTCTCCCCGAGGAGAGTGAGAGACAAATCCTCAAGGCTGCCGCTTTGGGGGCAGCGCTCCGGCTGCCGAGGGCAGGTCGGGACTACCCCTAACACCGGGCGGGGGGCATCGAGGGTGGGAAATCTTCGCTGCCCTGGCCTCTCGTCCCTGCTTCCCACCCCTCCACCTGCAGCGTGGGGACAGCGACGGCTCAGACGGTGCGGAGCAAGGCGGGGAAGAAGGCGACGGATCTGCCAAGCCTAGAGGAAGAGCAGACCCGGGCGGCAGCAGACCTGAGACCCCGGGAGAAGGCAAATCGCCGTCTGCTGCTCTCGCCAAGACGCGGACACGGTGCATCCTCCCTCCACCCCGCTCCCCCTACGCCGCCATCTCCCGCAGCCCCTCACTTGCATGCAAACCCCTCCGGCCGTGGCGGCCAGACGGAGACCCCGGGACAACCTCCTACCTTGAGATGCGGGCGGGGAAGCTGGAAGGGTGAGGAAGGCGGAGGGAGAGGAAGGCGGAGGCTGGGGCTGGGTGGGAGGGGGGGAGGAGAGGAAGGGCGGTGGCAGGACGCCGGGGACTGCCCCGGCTGCGCTGAAGCCGCCGTCCGGGCACCACTGAGAGCGGCGGCGGCTGAGCGAGGGAGGGAGGGAAGGGGGGTGGGATGGAAGAAGGGATGGAGGGAGGGATGGAGGGAGGGATGGGGGGAAGGAGAGAGATCCGCCTCCCGTCGGGAACGTTGCACAGCGTCCTTTAAAGGAGCCGAAACCCGCTTTCCACGCCGCCGGCCACCGTTCAAAGTCCGACCTCGCACTCGGGGTCTCCGAGCCCGTTTTGTCACCACGGAAGGGAATCTGGGGTGAACGGCTGGGCTCTGTCTCCTGCAAGCAGTTGCTCAGCGACCCCCGCCCTTCCCCGCTTGGCCCCGTGGGTCCTTCCCGGCTCCTTCTTCATGCTGAGGACCGCCTGGCTCCGCTCCTTCCCGGCACTTGCGGACGAGGATCCCCAGTACTTTTTCCCCCACCCCATCCAGGCTGGAAAAGGGCCCGGAAGGGTGTGAGGGTGGGCGAGGAGGGAGAGCCCCCTCCGCCGGAGCCGCGACCACCTCTGTTTCCCCCAAGCCCCGCTCCTAAGCAGCAGCGCTGCGTGAGGGGGTCTCTGGTCCCCAAGGCCTCCCATATGAGCTGGGGTACGAGCCCCCTCCCCTTGCTTTCCCCTCTCTCCTCCGCACAGGTATCCGTCTCTTCTCCCCGTTTTGTTTGGCTCGGACTTGCTTAGAACCTGGACAGGATCTCCCACCACCTCACCACCAACACCCCCCCCCCCACGCAGCCTTCGCAGGTTTCCTCCCCGAGCACGCGGGCTCTGCAGCTTTGACAAGGGAATCCTCGTCCCTTCGCTTTTCGCTCCCGGAAATTTCCCGTTCCCGCATCCGCGGGGCAGCGTTACCCGCACCCTGCAAAAGATGCTCAGGGGCTGCCCAGAGGCTGCCCAGACTGGGGAGCCCTGGTTACGGGAGGCTGGGGGCGGGAGAGAGCGGGGAGGGGTGTGTGTGTGCTGGAAGAAATAGGGCTGGGGGGGCTAGAAGAGGTAGGGCTGTGAAGGGGGTTGGTGACTGAGAAGCTGCTGTAATGAAGCGAACAGCGGAGTTGTTGTGCGGAGGCAATAAATAGTCAATGATGCCTTTGTGGGGCCGAGCGCAGGCGGCACAGACCGCGACGGGCATGTCGCGATTGGGCTCTGCCCGCTGTGACTTGCAGCTTAATCGGCCCCTCAGAGCTCGGCCCTGATTCCCCGCAGCGCTCTGCCATGGCCGGCAGCACGTTCATTAGGCGGTTAATTGGCCTGAAGCTGGCACGGAGACAGCTCCGGGAATAGCCAAACGCCGGTAACGCCAAGCGCTGGGTGCCCACCTGAGGAGGGGCTGGGGGGAAGGCACCGCACCGGGAGTACGCGGGGGACTACTGGGAGACTGTGCAGAAAGCTGAGGTCGGGGAGAAGCGAGGGGTGGCTTGCTGCAGGAAGGGAAGGAATCGAGGGAACCGCCACCAGGGTGACCAAGGGCTTGCCAACATTTCCGGGAGGAGAAAAGGATTAACACTGCGGGCAGGAAAGGGTGGGGAGGGATTGAGGTGGGATGGGCAAATATCAGTGCAAGTGCACAAGCACAGGTATGCAAACAGGGCACAGCTGGGCAAACAATTCACAAGTGTGCAAGCAACTCACAAGCACAGGTGTGAAAAAAGTTCACAAGCACAAATGGGCAAAGTTTACAAGCAGAAGTGTGCAAGCAGCTCCTCTCTTAACACTGACAGGTTGCCCAGGGAGGTTATGGATTTACTGTCCCTGGGGATATTCAAGGCCAGGTTAGATGGGGCCTTGAGCAACCTGGGCTGGTGGAAGGTGTCCCTGCCCATGGTAGGGGAGTTGGAACTGGATGATCTTTGAAGTCCCTTCCAACTCAAACCATTCCAGGACTCCATGACAGCGTTTGGCTGCAGTGACAGCACAGAGTTTTCTGTACAGAGCACAAACAGAACAAGGCAGACCCAAGAATTTGTGCCTCAAAGGTGTCTTTCTAAGAGGAAAGGAAAGAAAGGGGGGGGGGGGGGGGAAGGAAAAAAAGAGGGGGTGCATTTCAGTCCCCAGCCTGGTTCTATTTCTGCAGATGGATTCTGTAATAGCCTTATGCAACCATTTTACCCCCACTACATGGATGCAGGCTTTCCCCCTGTTGCCTGGGTTATATTTCTGTCCAGTACTGGAACCTTCAATATTTTCTCAGCAAACAACAGTTTATGCAAAATCAGGTCCTCTCTCAGGCAGGAAAGAGGTTCCCAGTGTCACCAGTGCTGTTATCAACAAGTATCCCTTGGGATATTTAGGGACTTTGCATATGTCTCATTATTACTAGACAATGTGGATTTGGCCCATTTCAGGGGAGGCAAGGAAACTGCTCCACTATTCAAACCCAAGCAGTCTGTTAGCTATGGAAAACCATTTCCAGTAGGTGAAAGTAATCCCTGGGGCATATTCCTCTACGATGTGTGTTTTACGTAACTAGGAAGTCACGCCAGAATAAAGATCTACTTCATCAATGATCACCACAACTGAAATAATGGGGGCACAAATAATATGTAAAAATGAGCTCCTAGTTATCCTCTGATCCCAAATTTGAAGCCTTTACAAGCACCTTTGCTTCCTTAATTTCTTTGCTATCTCATTCACTTGCTGGGAGGAAGCATCAAGTTTTACTTCAGTCTGAGTTTTTAGCAGACCAAAAGCCTTAGCTTCTCGGAGAGCAGCTTAATCACTGAGTCAGCACAACTTGGAGGTATCTTAAATACCTTGTCACATTAGGACCTGACTTGGAGAGACCATTTAAAGCTGTCCAAGGCCCCTCTTTCTCTGGAGAATATCTTTAGTACCCATATGTGGGCTGAGAAATGATGATGACATTTCAGTGATGAAGACTGCTTAATGTCCTGGCTTTGGACAGCCCTGAAAATTATCTTGATCATTTAATTGCAATATATTGTTGAAATCCATGGTCCATGAAAATCTTCTAGAAGTGAAAGGGACAAGGGAGAGTTTATTTTTCATTATTTGAGATTGCTGAAACTGGGATTTTCAAGTCATTGTGAGAATAAAAGCTGTTGGACATACTATTGTGAGAGAAAGGACAGGGCAAACAGGAGATGATGAAACCAGGGCTGTGAAGAGCAGAACTTGAAACTGAAACAGAAACTAAAAATCAGGAAGGATGAGAGAAACCAGAAAATGTTCCTGAGTTGACAGGCCCCTGGCTGGGAGGAAAGGAGGAACTGAAGGAAGTGTCAGAAAGGAAATGGAATGTTTTATACTTCTTGAAATTGCTGCAAAGCTGAGAGAAGACCTTATGCTGGGTCAACTGCCAGAAGGACTGAAGCCTTTCTGAAGATGAAAAGAACCACACAAACTATTCTTGAGTAATTTAGAAGAGTTTGATTTTCCTGATCACTATGAATAATGCAAAGCAACGCCAGGAAAGCATTTTAAACTCCAATGCCTGCAATCTTCTCATTGGTTAGAACATTACTCCTGATTTGGCCTGTTTCTTTGTCTATAAATGATGAGCACTGAGATCTTGAGAAGACAGAGGACCAGGTTTAGTCATTCTTTATCAAAAATCAAGGTCCAGTCTAAAAAGAAGCTGAGAAACTTTCCACTCTCCCGGGTTTACTGGAGAAAAAAAAAAAAAAGAAAAGACTAAACAGAACAAAAGGCAGAGTCCTTCCACTTCCAGTGCACATTTTTCTCTTAACAGGTTAAGAGGCACTAGCCTGCTATCTCTTGATGCAAAAGAGAAGAGATGCAGCTCTTTTCCAAACTGAGCATTCCCTTTAAGAAGTCCTTCAAGAAGAATATCTAAATCAAATGGAAATTCTTATCTCAACAGGGTGAATTTATAACGAGCAGTGAGAAGGAGGAGGCAAGCCCATCAGATCAAGACTTAATTTGAAGTCAAATGCTTTGCTGTTTTTGTTTCTTCTTTCAGACTTGTCACGAATCCAAGAAGGAAGAACTAGAATTCATGGCATTCTCATCTTTCATGTTTTATTAACAAGTCTTCTATGACTGGAAAACAACAACCACCACAAAAAAAAAAAAAAAAAAAAAAGGACATGGGAAATTCTAAAAAATATTGGGGAGGGAATTGAACCAAAGCACACAGAAAATCAAGTGAAAGCAAGCTCTTGCTGGCAATAACTTCTCATACATGTGACTGCAGCTTAAATAGCTGCCACACACATGAACAGGCCCAGTAACTCCTAAATTTCCACTTTTAGGCAGACATGGGAACACTTGCCCAAATTCTAAGCACATTTTCATGTAACTCCCTACATTTTACAGTAGATAGCACTGTGAGTCAGATGATTAAATGAAATTCAGAACTTTGAGCAGTAGGTTTTTTCCCCCCAGGTCTCATAGGCATAAAGAATGGAGCTAATAATTTCAGGTAGACTTCTCCATGGAGGTAAAAGGTGTTCTTGCACCTGCCTAAATCAATTGGTCTGTAACACCCACAGGAGCAGAATAAACTTGGATTAAATCACTGAGATGATACCTGCAATCTGAGGAATCCACACAGCTGTAACTAAAATGAGGACCTGCCCAGCCAAGTAGCTAAAGAACCAGTTGATGTTTCTTAACTTTCTTGTCTGCACATAGATCTTGTAGGCAGTATTATCACAGAATCCCAGCATGGTGGGGGTTGGAAGGGACCTCTGGAGATCATCCAGTCCAACCCCCCTCCTAAACCAGGGGCACCCACAGCAGGCTGCCCAGGATCACCGTGTCCAGGCAGGTCTGCAATGACTCCAGAGAAGACTCCACAACCTTTCTGGGCAGCTTGCTTTCTCTAAGTGGCCTTTCGTATCTTAGTCCCTGGTTTTTAACGCTAAGGATGCAGATTGTGAATAAATATTCCTAAGGGAACAGAGACAAATGCACACTAAACTAATGCTGTGTCTCCTTCCAAATTTATCCCTAAATCTCAGGAGATAAACAGCCAGTATATCAGCCCACGAAGAGTTTGATTAAATGAAGGCTTCCTCTTATTCTGTGAGACAGTAATAAGGAAGTAATAAGAAATAAGTAATAAATTTTAGTAATGTACCTGGGGCTGGGTTGTCTTCAAAGACAGATGAATAAGAATTACTTGTTTTCCATAATGAGAGATGGGAAACTTTGTATTTTATCTGTGGGCTTGACAATATATGTCAGGGAAGAGATTTCCCTGACAGCCCCAAAGCAGGTAACAGGTTAGAGGGAGACATTTTTCATGACAGCAGTATTTCAAAGAGGTGCACATCCACCATTGTCCTGCTCTGTATTTCTGTTGAGCTTCTAATGTCCAATATGCTCTAAGAATTTTTCAGCCACTTTGAGAATGAGAGGAGAAAAAAAAATGCCAGGCATTTAAACCAAAGCAAAATTCCTAACACCAATGATCACAGAGTCATCTCTCTTTTAAGTCAGTGGAACACAAGTATCACTTTTTAGATACCCATTTGAATCACATCCCATCAGAGAATATAACCCCCCTCAAACTGCATCAGCAACAGTGTGACCAGCAGGACTAGAGGGGTGGTTGTCCCTCTGTCCTCAGCACTGGTGAGGCCACACCTTGGGTTCAGTTTTGGGGTCCTCGCTCCAAGACGGACATTGAGGTACTGGACTGTGCCCAGAGAAGGGCAGTGAAGCTGGTGAAGGGTCTGGAGAACAGGGCTGGTGAGGAGAAGCTGAGGGAGCTGGGGGTGTTCAGTGTGGAGAAGAGGAGGCTGGGGGGAGACTTCATTACTCCCTGAAAGAAGATTGTAGAGAGGTGAGGGCTGGTCTCTTCAAACAGGTCACAGCTTTTTGGCTATCAGTATCTAAACCCCTTATTAAAATGCAAGCATATTCCTGTACTTCAAAGCTTTAGAACTTGTTCATAGTTGAGTAATTCTCAGTGACAATCAGAGGCTCATCACCACCACGCTGCCCACCGCAGCCATGTCCCAACTTGCACAGTCAAAACAGCCTCACTCCTTCACACTGCTTCAGCTTTTGTAAATCATTTTGAACTAAACTGGAACGGGACCTCTCCCTCCAAATATAGACAGCAGCATCCAAAATAGTTGTCTAGACTCCTTTACTGTCAGTCAGGAATGAGCAGGCTTTCTTAAAGTGAGTTGCATCTGACCCATTTACTCAGCTGCTGTAGGATGAGGCAACTGAAAATAGGTCTTCAAGTACAGACTGACTGCAACAAAGAGTTCTACTTTTTTTCTGAATTATTAAAGAAGTGGGAGGATTTAATATTAAATTGAAATTTAAATATGGGAATGAGAGATGGTTTGGGTTGATTTTCTGATCCTCCATCCTATGATTCTATGGTTTTATAGTGCAATAAATGTGTGTGCATACAATGTGTGTAAGACAGGATAGCTTTACTTCCCTCACATGTTAAAAAGGGCAGTGTTCAATAGAGGAATTCCATTCCCAGTTGGATCCTGGATCCAGAGTATAGAAAATAACACCTTTCATATGAATGTCATCACAATCATCCAGTTCTGTGCTATAGGTCATCTTCTCCCTTTTTTTATGTTCTTGGTAGTGATTTCCAAAGAACACCTTGGAAGTGTTCAAGGCCAGGTTGGATGAGGCCTTGAGCAACCTGGGCTGGTGGGAGGTGTCCCTGCCCATGGCAGGGGGTTGGAACTGGATGATCTTTAAGGTCCCTTCCAACCTGAACCATTCTGTGAATCTATGAATACATAAAACTCTCCTGGTTTATACTGATCACAACTGCTGTTGTTAAGGTCTCAGTGGCAGTTTACCTGGAAAGTATACTTAGGATATAGGTCACACGATGGAAAAAGTAGATGTTGTCCCCCAGCTTTGTGGCACTACAGGATTACTTCTTGTTTCATGTTTGCAAGCACACAGGCACAGCAGATCAGCACCACACCACCTCAGCTTGCTGACAGAATCTTTATTCCAGTAATGGAGATGTCTAATGAGAAATTATCCAATCAGCTGTGGACAGAAAGTAGGCATCACTCTGAATTCCACGGAAGTTCCAGGTTCTGCTTTCTTCAGAATTTATTTTGGCAATTTGCAAGGGTGCTTGGATTGTCTTAATGACATTTGATTGATTGATTGATTGCAGAGAGTACAGCTACAATAACTTTATGAATGTAAACAGCTAGATACACTTTAGCTGAAATGCCTGTCAAACCTTCCTGCACGAGATAAATAACCTTAAACCCAGGAATGTTTAAGGACTGGAGTGCAAAGTGCTGTGCTAAAATCACTTTGTTTTATTTCTTCTGCAGACACTTTTCCTTCCAACAAGCAGTAACACCCAGATGAATCATTCAGGTTAATCAGACCTAACAAGCCTTTCAGATACCCCCTCCCTGGAGGTGTTCAAGATCAGGTCGGATGAGGCTTTGAGCAGCCAGGGCTAGTGGGATTTGTCCCTGCCCATAGCAGGGGGTTAGAACTGGATGATCTTTAAGGTCCCTTCCAACCCAAACCATTCTATGAATCTATGATTTTCTCTCAGAGGAGAAATCAGTGCCAGGGAGTCTGATCCTTTATTGTTTCACCATGTTCACTACACCTCCAACAGAAATGGTCACCTGTACCTTCAAGTTTGACTGCATCTAGAGAAGCTGTCTCTAGGTAATACAAAGGGAATCTGCTCGACTGAAGTAGTCACCTTGCTGGAGCTTTCTCTCTTCAAGTGTTTTAAAGCCATGCCAGTGAAGGGGCTCATCAGTTATTTGTGTTTGATGGTGCTTTAGCCCTGACAAAGCCTTTTTGAAAACAGATTCTCAGGTTCAAAGAATAAGTGACAAAATCATGTGCAAGCTGAAGCAATTGCTTCTCTATTTCATGGCACTTTTTGGTCTCTTTTGCTTTTAAATGAGCCTTAGAACTTTGGCTGTACCAGGGTAACTGTTGTGTGGCAATGCCACTCATACTCCAGAATCATCCTTGGATTGAATTGCTACAGTCCCCATCCTGATGAAGTATCTCAACAGCAGATGATTTATTATTATTTTTAATAACGTTCAAAACTGTTTTGTTGTGAGGATTTCCCAAGCTATCCAGAATCTATAGTGGATAATCAGGTAAATGATCCATGAAACTGTAAGGAGGTGGGAGGAAAGTGGACAGAATACTGATGACTTCTGTTCTGAGAAACATTTCCTGGATGATGTAAACAGCTGGACCTCAGAATGCCTGTGCTCACAGCTACTTTGTTGGCCTTTTTTCCTATGTTTTTTTAAGTAAAACCAACCTCTGAAATATCATCTGCAAGTATGTTATGAATCATTCTTGACACACAGACAGAAATGTCTCATTGCTGTGGTAAACAAGAGTGGCCAAAGAACTGCTTCAATTTCTCTCTGATAACAGTTAGGTCAAATGTGGAAAAGCTGAGGAATCCCTAATAAATGTAGATACATATATATGTGTGTGTGTATATATATATATATATATATATGTATATATATATATATATATAAAAGATATTCAGTGAGCTCCAGGTGGACTTCAAGACTAAAACTTGAAGCCAAATTATCAGCAAATTAAAATCTCAGGTACTGAACTTCTAAACATTGCCATAAATTAATCTACAGATTGCAATACTATGTCAAACCATGAGAGACATAAAAGTATAAAAACAGGTGCTGATCTCCATTCATATTCTATCCTCAAATCATTTAACTTCACATAGACGAGGTGAGAATACAGAAAAGATCCACAAAGCTTTCAATAATGCCAAGGAGGCATGAAAAAAATATTTAAATACCATATGAATATGAGACAAGAAACAGAGAACTGAAACAAAGGCAGTATTTAAAGAAAAAAAAAAACCAAGCAAGCTGCAATTGCTGCTCAGTAGAAAGCTGTGGATTCAGTTTCTCAAATTGCAATACAGCTGGAATCAAATTAAAAAAGAAAACAAAAGAGGGAGACAGAGGAAAATGAAGGAGGAAAAGTATGATCAACAAACCAGATGTAGTCATACAGATTGAAGCTTCACTCATAAATGCTCTTACAGAGGAAGAATCAGAAATGCTCTTGGTATCACCCCAGAAGACAATGTCAGAGCCTTGAGTAAGGTTCTCAGGTTTAATGTAGTTCCCAGGCCAAGGATAGGAGTCCCCTGAAGTGCATTCTCACAGCTCTCCTCACAGCAGTCAGGTCTGGGACCATACAGCTCTGTCACATCTGAGCTGACCTTTAATACAGGCACCTCACTCTGGACTCTGAATATCAGATATTAGGCTTGAGGCACAAACTCAAATTTAAAATGAGCAAAGAAGAGTTCAGACCTCGATTCCTGTTTTTTAAACCTCCCAGGAAAGATGGCACAGGTAAGAAAAACAAGCAGCTCCTCAACCTGTTCTTGAAATACTTATCCAAATTCCAGTAATATTTATCCAGATATTATTATCTAATGTTATCTCTCCAAATTCTAATATCATTCAATTTCTTCTGGACTCCAGAAGGAAATTTTTCACCATGAGAACAGTTAACATTGGAGCCATCTCCCAAGGGAGGCAGTGGGGTCTCCTCCATTATTGGGCAGTTTGAAGCCTCAGCTTGCCAGGGTGCTGGGCCAGCTCATTCCAACTGCACCATCACCTAGAAAGGTTGGAGCAGATGATCCTTTGGGTCCCTTCCAACCTGGCATTCTGTGTTTCTATGATTCCATGAATTTTTTACCTTCTGCAGGCACAGTCCAACTGTAGCTGATACTCAGTACTTGTGAAAAACAGAATTGCCTCAAGTCTTTAGCATGATTGGAGTAAGGCAGCTGGTGAAACACCCCAAGCTCAAGAACAACAGCAGAAATAAATCTGAAGGAGAAGCAGCATGTGCATTTGGTGCAATTATGAACCATTCTCTTCTCATAATGGGCTCCAGCTGTGATTCTACATAAACTGGAAAGACAGGCAGCTAGTTTGAGAGCACTACACTCACAGGTCAGCATGGGTTTGCTATTCAATGTTCAGTGCTAACAAGCACGCAGAAGCCACAGTGGAAAACCTGACTAACTGGACAGTATTGGAGATATTATGTTGTGAATGGAGAAGTATAGTAATTATGCAAGTTCAACTGATAAAGAATTAAAATTAATAGAAAAGAACAAGTAGTAAGTCCCTTTAGACTTCCCATGTGGAAGGGAAGCTTTTGAGGAGTACACTGGGTTCATTAGATGAGAGAAAGCAAGAGTGTGAGAGCCATATAGCCAGTGACAAGATATTAATTCTGAGATGATAATTACATTCAAAGTCAGTAGATCAAAGAGGAGCTGTGTAAACAAATCTGGTATGGTTCCCCTCTTTATAATAGCTCTGTCAAGATTAGTTATTGGCAAAATTCAGAGGTGTAAAAGTTCAGCAGCGAGACGCATTGGAAATTTTAAAGGCTTGCTTGAACTTTAGTTTCAAGCTTTAATGCAAAAACAAGGTGAATATTCCAGCAAGTGATTACCCTTTATTTCCTAGTCTCACACACCAGAGAAGAGCCAAAGCTGCAATAATATTTCATATCCATCAGATGCCAAGTGGTCACTCTCTACAGAAACCTGCTCTCCTTCTCTTTACTTAATCTTCACATGGCTCTCACCCAGCTTCCTCTGGCCATTGTTCCCATCAACATAGCCCATCTCTTTTGTTATTTTTCTTCACTTTCTTGTCTTTCAAAAGGCTAAGAAAAATATTTGATACACTTTAGGAAACACTGTTGGACATACACTTGAGCCTCATCTCTCTGCTCCATTAGATATTTTGATAGTCAAGGAAATAAGGTTGGGGGTTTTTCCATTTCCATTTCCCTGGCACAATTTCAGGCCATTTCATCTCATTCTAGGACCTGATTCTACGGAGAAGAGACCTCACTGCAACCTCCTCTCAGGGAGCTGTAGAGAGCAATGAGGTCTCCCCCCAGCCTCCTCTTCTCCACACTAAACACCCCCAGTTCCCTCAGCTGCTCCTCACCAGCCCTGTTCTCCAGACCCTTCACCAGAGCATCCTTTTGTTTAATCCAATAAGGAGATTGAAGGAGGAAAGGAAAGAAAAACAAAGTGCACATTTGAAGGTATGGTTGACATTGTAGATGAGCAGCAAAATGTTTGATGCTTGGGGGCAATTAAAAATAATCAAGTCTGCTTGCTGGCAAAGCCTACACTGAAGGGGGAAATGAATGATAGGAACTAGGTATTGCACTTCTGAAATGTAGCTCTCTCCCAGGCACACACATATTTTACTTTCACACTGATGCACTGCACCAGTAGCTCCCAGCAGCAAATGACAGAGTGCATCTCATACAAAACAACTCAACTCTTCAGCTATTCCTTTCCAAGAAGAGCCTGGGTAAATATTCCACCATTGTAAATTCAACAGTTATCAAGACAGCAGCAGCTGTAGATTTATCCTAGAGGATTTGATGTGTTTTGCAGCAGCATGTCTCATAAAAACTGCAATAAATATGCTAATTTTTAATGTCTTTATACTTCAGTTTCATATTTTATCAACTTATAAAACAAATATTAAATGTATATGAATATGATCCTCTTGGATATTGCTTTCCAAAGTGTTATAATTAGAATATCAAGATGAATATTTTCATAAAGGGTGAACAATTATTTTCCGTGGAGTATTTGGAATGGCTGAGTCTTTGGTCACTAGATGCTCTTATCAAGGGACCTTAGTGGAATTAGTCTGATACCTTGGCTTCACCTTCACTTTAATCTTTTGGCAGTGGTGGTTAATGATCTTCTATAGATAAGTTTGTATGAAGGCATTTGGCATTCATGTTTGATGCTAAGAAATCCCAATTCCCAGGCAGAGGGCTAAAAAGTGGCAGGATATTTGACAGAGGTGGAAGGGTGATGAGCAGAGGTATTCTGTTTATCTTTCCAATTATCAGCTATCTAAGGAGGTGAAGAGAACTTTGATCCTGCAGGTGAACCAGGAGGCAAAGCATTAGAGGGAGGTAATTAATAGTCTCCAAACAATTTCATGAAGAGGTGGCAGGGAATGTCTGGCATTACCTTCACAAATGTTACCTGTGAAGGCCAAGTGTTGCTTTTGGGATGTCCACATGTTTGCAGCAAAAAGAGCTGAAGTTTAATTTGCATAGCTATTATGTATCACAGTCAAAATTAAGCCTGTGGCAGGCTGCCTGCTTGCATGGCTCATGCCTTGACAAATGAGCAGAAATTGTTGAATTCAATCAGTAATACAATCAAGGACCAGGGACCTCGTGTTGCTGGGTCTATAGAAGGAACACACATGGAACCATGGCAGCTTCCAGGCTTGTTTCACTGGTGTGAGCAGACAAACAGCCTGTGTGGTGTTGCTTTCACCAAGGGTAGTGATAGGCACTGTGCCCTTAGGGAAGTCACAGCCAGCCTGAGTGTGTTTGTCTGTCTTGCTTTCCATCCACAAAGAAACAGTTTCCAACTGCAATCAAATCTTCTTCATTTCCAATAATTTACCACTGACAAGTAACAGCCAAGGAAATAGCTTTGAGGGTTTCATCCAGCCTCCAGATGCTCCCCCAGTGATGTGTTTAATCAGTACACACCTCTGCCTGTGGTTAGTCATGCTCAGAACCACTGCAGTCCTTGGGGTACTGGTGGAACATATGGACCAATCTGAGTCCTTTGTACTATGCACATCCTTTTAAAATTAACTTTCTCCTGTTTCATCCATGACCACAATTTTCATGTGCTTGGAGCACCTGTTCTAGCAGCTGACAGAATTCCTGGGCTTCTCAGGAAGCTGCAATATGCTACACAGCTAAAGCTCATGTCAGCTCTTCATACACAACTTTTGAAAGAGACTATTGCCTCTTCCATACCTCTTGCAGAACTAAACTTTGAATCATTCAATGATTCATTCAGTGCAGATATATTATGTATAGCTCTACCAATAAAGCCAGAGAATCTGCAAAGCTAGTATGGGTTTTGACAGGTTTATGTTGATAGATTGTTTTTTGTTGTTTTTTTTTTTTAATTTTATTTTTTATGGATAGCCTCAGTGCAGAATCAAGCCTCTAGGTGTGAGATGCAGGTATTGCCCAGAGGAGCAGTTCCAGCAGGACAAGCATGGCAATGCCCATGGCTTGCAGCATCCTGTCTGTCTGCTGAAGTGTTAATATTGAAAGGTCAGCTGCATTGAGCCAAGCCTGTGGTTTAAAGCACATCTGAGTCCAATTCAGCAGCCAGCTCTTCTGAATTTTTAGCCACAAAAAGATGGAAATGAAGGATAAATCTTTCTGGAGGAAGATGTCATGGCTAGGGTCAGGAAAAATGGGCAAGACAGGGATGGAGTAAGAGGTGACCAGCTCATACCAGGAGGGGCAGAGCTAACATGTTCAGCATGCACAGGACTGTACAGCCACTGACCCTGACTCACAACCAGACAGGTGGATGTTTAAGCAACTCACAGCAAGGACAATGATCAAAAAACCTTCCAGGGATTGCAGCAAATCTCCATGAACCCAAGTGGGGACAATGTGTTTACATAACTCTACCTGTACCCACAGCTGGCTTGCCAGATAATGCAGCCTGTCAGAGGAAGCCATCCGAGGCATGTGGTAGCATTTACTAGAGAAGAGGCAGCTCCTGGTCCTTTACTAATCACTCAGCTCCACTTGAAAAATAAAACAGTAACAGCTACACTTGAACAGTGATGTTACATGCTGGGAAGTGCTTTATTGGAGCTGTAAAATTACCTTGGAGAGAGCTGAGGCTAAATGCAGACAATAACAGAGTCATGGATTTTTAAAGCAGACTTTTATTTGGAAAAGCAGCTCTAAAAATGGCATCTTGTGGAGGTTTTCTGTTCATTACCTCAACCACTCCAACTTAGCTCTTCTTAAGTGTCAAGTAAAAAAGATGTTTTCCTCACAGTTCCTAGCTCTGTAAACTCACCCTTATGACTGCTTTGACAGCAAGTCAACCTGTGTTGCTTGCTGCTAACATATCAGTGCCAGTTCCAATGACCCAGTGGGAAAGCTGAATTATATCTAACTGTAAATAGGCAAAGAAATTTATGAAGCATCTCTTGGTTTCAACTTTGTCATTGGCCTCTGTCCAAAATCAATCTGGAGCCTAGATAAGAGAAGAAGGGAAGTGACAGAGAAGAGGCTGTCATCACCAGGCAGCACAAGGAAAAGTCATGAAGAAGTGCTCAGTGAAAGATGTCAAAGTGCAGGGGGGATGTAGAGAAACCAGGGATGAGGCAGGGCCATATCTGAGCGTGACAATGTCAGGCTGAAGCTGCAGGCACAAGATTGTTGCTGGATGGAGAAAGGCAAGCTGAGGATGGCACAGCAACATCACAAAAGAAACAGAAACAAGATGAGAGGCAAGAAGGACTTTTGACAAGGGCTTGTAGTGATAGGATGAGAGGGAATGCATGGCAGCTTGAGGAGAGAAATTTAGACTGGAGATTAAAAAGAAATTCTGTGCAGTGATGGTGGTGAGACACTGGAACGAGTTGCCCAGGGAAGTCATGGATGTTCATCCCTGGAGGTGTTCTTAGGAAGAAGGTCTTCAGCAGCAGGGTGGTGGACTCTGGAATAGGCTGCCCAGGGAGGCTGTGGATGCCTCCTCCCTGGAGGTGTTCAAGCCAGGTTGGATAAGGCTTTGAGCAATCTGGGCTCATGGAAACTGTCCCCCACAGCAGGGGAGTTGGAACTGGATGATCTTTAAGCTGCCTTCCAACCCAAACCATTCCGTGATTCTATTACTCTGCTGAACATCAGCCTTCAAAACTATGGAAAATCACTGCTCAGGCATCAATGAGGTCTCCCAGGGCTGATGGCAGAGGGAAGTTTTCACTCCCAGTGCAATTGTTAAGTGCTTGGTAAGTGTAAGGAGTATAGCTTCAGCCTGGCAGTGTTTTCTGTGATAAAAATACAAACAAAAGGGGAACAAATATACAGTGCCAAGATATTTTGGAGGGAAAGGGGAGAAAAAAGAGGAGAGAGAGCTACCAAGCCATTGAGTTGGGATGTTTACACTCAGGGGAAAATAAAGAAGCTTTTTCCTTAAATCTTACTCAGATAAAATAATCCTGAGGAGTGCAGAAAGAATTGCAAGATGTGGTCTTTTGATAGTGCTAAATTTTAAACTTTCTTTTTATGTGATCTCTCACTTTAATTTGAATTGGGGAAGCTTTTTTTCTTTTCTTTTCTTTTTTCTAAGCATAAACCAAAAAAAGCTATAAAGCATTTCGGAAATTACACTGCATTCTGAAAGTACACAAATGGATTTAAGTAATGAATTCTGATGGTTGTGAGTCATGCCATGCCCCCCCTGGTATCTACACTAAGGTGATAACTGGTAGAAAGGAATAGATATTTGGGTTTAAAAGATGAGAGGATGAATTCTCTCTCACTGATTTTCAAAGTGCCCCAATTGCTGCAGAGGGGCAGTTTCAGCCAGCCAAGCACACCATGTAACACAGAATCTATCAAATAAGGAATTAACAGCTCTTATTAGTTCACTTGCCAGCAGAACGAATTAAGATAATTGAGCCCAGAGTATCTGTGCAGTCCCAAAGCCTCCCTTCTGTGGCCAGGCAACAAACTCCAGCACAACTCCATGCCAGTGCAGAGGGAAGTTTTGAGTCTGATCCAATGAGCACAACAAGAGCCAATGGAGAGAGTGGACAATGCACCATCCTTCAACAGTCACTAAGACCCAGCAAGCAACCACAGCTACCAAATGGGGATGTGTTTGCCCAGATATGCAGTGCTGTTCCCTCCCAGTACTCCAAGTCCATCTTTAACATCCTAACTGCTGTATTAAGTAACTGCTACCCCCCTCTTACCCTCTCAAGGCTGCAGCAAGTGAGGTATATTCATTTTCCACAAACATTGATTCTGATTAAAAAATGAACTCCTTTCTGCTACACTTGCATCGTGTTTATGATCATTTTCTGCACATATTCAAGACATTGGATTTCACTTGCAGAAGTGCCAGGAGGAGCTAATCAATTCCCATTAAAGCCAGTGACAGACTTGCAGCTGCCAGTCCCATGTCAATATAAATTGAAATACACACCCTCGAGTATCTGCGTTGGAAATGGTGGAGCTGTGTGCAAAAGGAGAGCTGTTGAGTTGACAAAGGAGATGAGATTCTTCTGCAACTTCTAAGAGAGATGTTGAGGAGATTAAAATTCCACACAGGTAGAAAAAAAAAAGTTTTTTTGTCTTTTTTTTTTTCAGCTGTGTCTGTATTTGTGCCTTTTGGTGTGTTGAAGACCCAAAGCTGCTTATATCAAAGATAAATTGCCAGATTCTACATCACATAGATCACTGAATGGTAGGGGTTGGAAGGGACCTCTGGAGATCATTGAGGCCAATCCCCCTGCCAAAGCAGGATCACCTAGGGCAGGGCACACAGGAATGCATCCAGACAGCTCTTGACAGATTCCAGAGAAGGAGACTCCACAACTTCTCTGGACAGCCTGATTCTCACCTTCATCCCTCTGGGGCAAGTGAGTGCGTGGCTGTGTGGGGCTGAGCTGCTGGCCACAGTTAAACCATGGCATCCAATGAAAAAATTAAGGAGAATTTGGAGAAAAGAGAGCAACAGAGATGTTTTCTTTTGCGTAAAACATCTGCAGAGAAGCTATAATATCTGAAAAGATGTTTGACTTTGCCCAGAACACACTCTCTGCCTTGCCCAGCATCACCTTTTGCCGAACTGTTCATCATCCATAAACTGATTGCATTTATCCTCGGGCTTGGCCCGAAGATTGTGGTTCTCTTGTGAAGATGTCATCTGCTTTTTACTGGCACTGCAGTCAGTGCTCTGGCACCCTCACAGAGATGGTGAGTTCAGAAAGCAGAGTGCTCAGACCTGGAGTGCAAGGCTGGGACAGGCAGGCAGCACCAGAGCAGCTGCCTTGTCTCCAGGAGGCTGCTTTGGCTGTTGCCTCACAGAGTGCTGGGGCTGGGCTTCCTCTTCTGGGACACTGCCTGATTCCATTACATTTCAGCAGCATTTCTTTTTTCCCCAACCATCTTTCATGAGACAGAAAAAGCACATTTCTGTGGATGATGTCCTTGATGTACAAGGCAAGACAGCAGCTCTCATGTGAGGACAGTTTTATCAGGAAGATCAAACACAATCTGTCAGGCATGTGAAAAAATATTTTAAGACATATTTTTGTTTCTGACAATATTTTTTTAATTGCTTCTTTAAGTACCCCCAGGATTGTATTGACAGCTCCCAGGATGATAAAACTAAAAATATTTAAACTTGAAGAGTTTTTGAGTTGTCTTCAGGATTGTAAGTCATTGTCTTAAGATCATCCATTGGACTCTGTCTTGAAGGTCTTTTCTAATCTAGGCAATTCTGTGACTCTGTCTGCAGTGGTTTAGCTGCTGCTGGATTTTCTCACATGCATACATGAATTAATTTGTCTGATTATAGAATGTTTTGGTTGGAAAAGACTCCAAGATCATTGAGTCCAATCATCAACCCTACACCACCATGGCCATTAAACCATGTCCAAAGTGCCATGGCCACTCCACTTGAACACCTCCAGCCACACCATGTGACTCCTCAGAATTCTCTATTTAGTTACAAG
Source organism: Indicator indicator (assembly GCF_027791375.1). Lineage (NCBI taxonomy): Eukaryota > Metazoa > Chordata > Aves > Piciformes > Indicatoridae > Indicator > Indicator indicator. The sequence continues at coordinate 12,970,997 of NC_072036.1, forward strand.
ACAAACATGGATTTGATATCACAGAATGCCAGGTTGGAAGGGACCCCAAGGATCATCTGCTCCAGCCTTTCTAGGTGATGGTGGAGTTGAAATGAGCTGGCCCAGCACCCTGGCAAGCTGAGGCTTCAAACTGCCCAATGGAGAGGTCTTATTGTTTAAAAGAAAGGGTTATTTTTTTGTTGCAGCAAGATGATTCCTGCTAATTCAGATGATCTCCCTACAATTTATGTAGGTTTTGCTCCCCACACAGCCATGCACAGAAGGAACAAGAGAAGGTTTCACAAATGACATTTATTTGTCACCACAGATCTCTGAGTATTCACAAGGCTGTCTAACCTTTCTCTCATTCTGGAGATTGCTCAGTGTTTCGTGGTTTGTTTCATAAATTCTTGCTTCCAGCTTTCCTAGGTGTGAGGATGACATTTTCCATCTCACAGACGCATGTGATTATGTTGGGGTTTATAAATGAAATTGCAGGCAAACCAGTTTGTCCATTTCAACCAGGATAAAAGCATTGCTTTGTTTATATAAACAACAACATCCACACTCAGGACTGAGCAAACACAAGCTTTTAGGAAAGAAAAGGAAGGTGGCAATGCAATCAAAGATCATCTCTTAAATTGCTTTGAAATTGAGAATAAGGCACTTGGAACTTGTTACCTTTGGGGCATTTGACAGCACAACTTGAAAACTCCTTCAGGGTTTGGTTTTAAAAGGCTGTTGATGTTGATTTACAAGTACAGATTATTTTTATCTCAGACCTTGTCAGTTGAAAGCACTTCTAGATTTTGGCATTATTTCATACATTCATGGAATGAGTTAGGTTGGAAAGGACCTTAAAGATCACCCAGTTCCAACCCCCCTGCCATGGGCAGAGACACCTCCCACCAGCCCAGGTTGCTCAAGGCCACATCCAGCCTGGCCTTGAACACCTCCAGGGAAGGGACATCCACAGCCTCCCTGGGCAACCTGTTCCAGTGTCTCCCCACCCTCACTGCAAAGAATTTCTTCCTAATCTCCAGTCTCAATCTGCTCTCCCCAAGCTTTCCTTGTCTAACTGCCTTGTTACTATATTTTAGGTGACCATTTGATTTTGCAGGTGTTAGTCCTTCGAGTGCCCAAGAGCAGCTCAGTGTGCAGATAGAAACTACAGGACACAGGAGTGTCTTCTGCAGCCAGACTGCCTTCAGCTGTTTAGAGAACTTCCCCTGTGGCTGGTTCAGATGAATGAGCATAATTAACACAAATCTCCAGTGGCACTGCAGATGACAAATGGATGATTATGCAGTGAAAAACTCTGCCTTTATGTTACCAAGATCTGCTGTTGTGATTGTTAATTCTCTCTCTCTCTTTGTCTCCCTTGCTTTGGGGTATTTTTAAAATAACAAAAAAATTCTTGCTCACAAAATAACAGCAAGTCAGTGAGTGCTGTATTAGGCTTATCATTAAATTCAGAGCCTTCATGAGTAAGGAGTTCTAGCTAATGAAATAGAAAGTGAAAGATCAATACCACTCAAGTAAATACGATACAGGATCCAATCTACCACTGCTGAGGCTTTGATGGCAAAAATTCAAATTTTCCCCCTGCCTGCAGGAGTGGGATGAGAGTGAACAGCCTAGATAAATGTTCTGTAAAACAAGGGAATGGCAATCTGGGTGACTCCATAAGCAGCACTCAGATTTTTCTTGTCACACACCTAATTAAAGCAGCAACTGAGTCCAGCTCAACGAATCAAGATCTGTGGAAGCCACATTTTTATCACAATCACTAGGTCCTACAACAAGGACACCGCTCTGCATCACCTCATGTAAGTTAACCCTTCTGGGGGAGGCACTTTGGTAAGCAGAAGTGTTACCTAAGCATCACTGCTGTGCTCAGGAAGGCTGGAAAATGGAGTTTAGGAAAGGTACCAGAAGCAAGGAAACAGCTGACAAAGACTCATCCTAGCCAAACTGCCCAGATTTGCCTCACATAATGTACAGTGCAGAGTCCTGACCAGCATCAACTCTTGTGCCAAACTGAGTATTTCAATAAAATATTTGCCCATGAGGAAGGAATTGAGAATACTCTGTTCTTGCTTAGGAAGCTGTGCTTTGGACCTGTGCAAACAGCACTGTGCCATAGGCCAGAGGTTTGGCTCAGCTTCATCAGAGGTATTGAAATCTGCATTCTGTGTTGAGCTTTGAAGGAAAGATGATTTTTTTCATGATTTTTCCACCTCTGAAGGTCATCCTCCAAAATCCCACCTAACACTCTGCTTGCTGCAGGAGTCTTTTTGCCAAAGGACACCCACAGTGTGCTTGGACATTGCTCTTTTGGAACCACACAAGTTCTGATTTACAGACCTGATAGTCTGTCCAGAAATAATTTCACTCCAGACATCAGTTCTCCTCACTGTGCCTAATTTCTTTTCTGAATAATCTAACTTTCACTTCTATGAGATCAACCACAGTGAAATATTGCAGTATCCATTGTCCTAAGAAATGAAAGCAAACACTTTTCTGCTTGGAGCAGCTACATGGCTGCAGCCACATCCCCTAACACAGGAGGACAGGCTGCAGCAGCTGGAATTGTTAGAGGGCTCTTCCTCTTTGGAGCTTCCTGTTCTCCTCATCCTTCTTTAACTCAGCAGAGTTGAGGAACATCAGCCAAAAAGCTCTGTGAGAGGATTTCTATCAAGCTAATTCCCTCTGACCACTGCAGCTCCAATTAGGATATCCCCACTGTACATTTTTGACACTGCAAGTCCTGGTCACAGCCTAAGGGCCAACCATCCACAGAGTTAACAAGGACTTTAATATGTACACATGAATGCATTTATGCATTCAAGTAACCTAGAGCTAAGTTTTTATAGTCATATCATTAGCAAGGTCACAATCTTCTTCCAGCTGCTGCCACACAGGCTGAAAAATTACTGTCCCCAGCCCCAGAGGCAACTGTGGTGTCTCTGACCTACTACTCAGTATTCCCCAGGCCTTTCTATTCACAAAAAAACAGGACTGCTTTAAAAAAAATAAATAATATCTCCATGCTGATCTGGTTTATATGGATTGAAGTGATCCCACAAACACCTGAGGTGGCAGTAGCTCTGTAGACACACAACTTCAGTTGTCAGGGTAGCAGCAGGAAGAGAAAATGTGGTGACACTTTGTGCCTCTTTCCCTCTGTAGGTCTGAGGAAGCAAGTGTCTGCCCTGAGAAACTCATGCAATCTTCTACTTACTTACTTAGCTACTTCTTGATAAGCCTAGTAAGAATTTTGGTTTAATTTATTTAAAAGGATCCTGAAAGGAGGTTGGAGCCAAGTGGGAGTTGGTCTCTCCTCCCTAGTAACAAGTGATAGGACAAGAGGAAATGGCCTCAAGTTGCACCAGGGGAGGTTTAAGCCATGAGGAACAATTTCTTCCCCAAAAGGATTATCAAGCCCTGACCCAGGCTGCCCAGGGCAGTGCTGGAGTCCCCATCCCTGGAGGGGTTTAGAAGCTGTGCAGATGTGGTGCTGAGGGACATGGATTAGTGGCAGCCTAGCAGTGATGCGTAAAGGGCTGGATTTGATGATCTGCAAGATCTCTTCCAAACAAAACAATTCAATGATTCTATGCAATTTCCTTTTACCCAGCTGAGAGAAAAGCCCTGTGACACCCCCTCAACAGGTTACCAGAAACTGGTACAACAATCTGAATAATCTTTATTGTGTAGAAATGCTGCAGGATGATTATGCAAACACAATCATTTATGGTTGTCAGGCTATTGAGAACTATCAATAATTCCTAAAATTATGTCCTTATCTCATCTGCATGATAAACCAAGGAATCATTTAAGGAATCCTCAAAATGTAGGAGGAGGCCATGCTGAATTTCATGGTGGCAGATTGTAAGGCTCACTATGCATTTCTGGGCATGCATAGAATACTTTATCCATTATCTCATCAAACATTCAGGCTTAATTAAGAGGAAAACATTTTGGCAGCGAGCCCAATTAGTTTTAGCTAGAACATAAAGTGATAGTATCTCTTCTCTAAGGAAAGAAATGCCAGACAGAAGCATTCCAAAAAAAGTTTTGTTGCACTGCTTCTTCTGAGCCAGACAATAAAATATTAGGAAGAGAGAAAGTTTGAGTAGCAGATTAAAAACAATCTCCAGGTAACAATGCAGAATGCTCAGAGACATTTAGATCACCTGAGAGACACACCTGTGCTTCAGACTATGAGAGAAATAAATCATAAAGAGGAAACCAACAGCTGTGTTGTTTTGGAGAGATCCATGTAGCATCAGAGAATTGTTTCAGTTAGCACCTGGAATACTGTCTCCAGTTCTGGGCTCCCCAGTTCAAGAGAGACAGGGAACTGCTGGAGAGAGGCCAACAGAGAGCTATGAGGATGATGAAGAGACTGGAACATCTCTGCTGTGAAGAAAGGCTGAGAGCCCTGGGGCTGTTCAGTCTGGAGAGGAGAAGGCTGTCAATATCTGAGGGGTGGGTGTCAGGATGAAGGTGCCAGGATCTTTGCAGTGGTGCCCAGTGACAGACAAGGAACAACAGGTACAAGCTGGAGCCCAGGAGGTTTCACTCAACATGAGGAGAGACTTCTTTACTGTGAGGGTGACAGAGCCCTGGAGCAGGCTGCCCAGAGAGGTTGTGGAGTCTCCTTCTCTGGAGGCTTTCAAGACCCATCTGGATGTGTTCTGTGTGACCTGCCCTGGGTGATCCTCCTTTGGCAGGGGTGTTGGACTGAGTTCAATACCTGTAGGAAAAGAGGCAAGAAGGAAGTTTAACAACTGTAACATCTGTCTTGGGGATATTCTTTTTATACAGAAGCAAGGAAAATTGGTGGTACAATGTGAGCTCTTTAATTTGCTGTCCTGAAATGAAGGCTTTTTATCTTGTTGGAGATGCATTAAATCTGTGACAGTATAGCAGGCAACCACAAGATTTCTATTACAGAATTAACATGCTGCTTTTCTTTTTTTTTTTCTTTTTCTTTTTTCTTTTTTCTTTTTTTATTTTTTTTTTTTCACCATTTGCCACCCTGTACCCAGGCTGTGGGACTCATAGAATTGTTTCAGCTGGAAAAGACCTCTAGGATCGAGTCCAACCATCAGCTCCATCCAGCAAAGCCTAAGATCCAGGTCAGGCACAGCTAAATTCAGCCCCTCCATCAGCCAGCAGCTGTGTGCTTCAAAATGACAGCTCTGAGACACAGCACCTCACATGTCAGCTGTCCTACATCCCTCCCAACCATCAACTTCACGACAAACCTTCACCTTCTGATCCTCAGACAGATGTACCCGTGTTCTCTTGCCTTCTCACTGTCTGCTGCTCTTTTCTCTAGCAAACCATCCCCACTTTTATGCTAGCTGCCTGTAATTCTACGAGCAAGAACACCAGTAATAACCAGTAAATCTCTTGTTCATTCATCCTGAATTACCCAGAGTGGATACCAGGAGTAAAGGAAGCCGGGAATAATTTAGCACCTATTTATCATGGAAATAAGAGCCCTTTATAATCAGACCTTCAGAGATCAGAAGGATAATGAGCTCAAAACAGGGCTTCAAAACATACCATTACTATGCATCTGGCTTCAGACAGATCCATCATTAAAAGATATTACAATATCTATTACAAAAATTTCATAGCATTGATCCAAGAGACTTATCAATCATCATGACCTCAAAGGGCTACTCAAGGATACCTGGAGCAGAACAACTGTTGCCACCAAGGTGACAAATTCATCAGTGAATGAGAACTTGGGAGTGACACACATGAAGTTTCAGGTGTTCCTGAATAGAAGCAGGCTTGAAGACTGTCCCTTCATTCCCTCCTCTACTGGACACTGGCATCAATGAGTCAATCAGTCAAGATTATCATCTTCAAAGCTGGTAACACATTTCTGATTTTGCAGTAATTCAGTAAAGCTGTATGGATTTTGACCAAGAAATTCACCCTCACCTTTTTCTATCTCTGCAGTCACAGACTTGGGGAGAAAGGAATTGTCTCTGATCTCTGAGAGCATCTGAACAGTTTGCATTGAGTTGGAAGGGACCCTCAAAGGTCATCTTGTCCAAGCCCCCTGTGGGCAGCAGGGACATCTCCAACTAGAGCAGGCTGCCCAGGGCTACATCCAGTCTGATCTTGAATGTCTCCAGGGATGGAGCCTCAACCACATCCCTCGGCAGCCTGTTGCAGTATTTCACCACTCTCATTGTGCAGAACTTCCTCCTGATGTCCAGCCTAAATCTCCCCTGCTCCAGTTTCAAACCATTGCCCCTTGTGCTGTCACTCCAAGCCCTTCTAAGCAGTCCCTCCTCAGCCTTCCTCAGCCTTCAGATACTGAAATACAGGTCTAAGGTTTCCCCAGAGCCTTCTCTTCCCCAGGCCAAACAGCCCCAATTCCTTCAGCCTGTCATGCTCTGAACACTTTCCCAAAGAGCCAGACTTAGCCAGCCTGTGGGGTGTGCTACATCCTCTTGCCTTGGCAATGAGTAGAGCAAAAGTCTGCTGTGACCAGCTGAGGGGGCAGGCTTCTGCTTTTCCTCAAGCAGGTTCAGAATGCACATGCTCACTGTAGGGATCTGGTACTTGGCTCCACACAAGAAATGGTTGGCTAAGACTGGGCTGTGGGGAACTAAATGAGCCATTTACCTGATTTTTGTGAGATAAGCCAAAAATAGTAGGTCATTAAACACTCAGCTTGGGGTTAATGGAGAAGGTCAGAGGGACCACCCATACATAGCCTTGCACAAGGGGTGCTCAGCAATCCTTTGAGCATGCATTTCATAGCATCAGGCTCTCTGAAGAAACAGAGAAACCCTCCGCAGGGACAGGACCTCTCCAGAAATCCTCACAGGGGAGGAGATGTCACCTCCTGTGGATGGGGAGCAGCCTGAATGCCAGGCACGTATGCAGCAGCCCTGCTGCTCACACTGGGAAAATATCTGACAGCAGTGCAACATTTGCTGAAAGAATTCAGCACCAGGAGTTGAACACAAATGTCCTGCTGACAAATTGTCAAGGCACACCACACAACACTGAATTCTGAGCATCCACTTTGGGTGGCTAAATTAGGAGCCCCAGCCTGGTTTGCTTCACAGCGTGGGCAATAGGGATTGCTCTGATCTCACCATCAGAGAATCATAGAATGGGTTGGGTTTGAAGGGACCTTAAAGATCCCCCAGTTCCAACCCCCCCTGCCATGGGTGAGGTCAGCCTCTACTGGACTGTCCAGTGGAGGCTACAAGGATGCTGAAGGGACTGGAACATCTGTCTGATGAGGACAGGCTAAGAGACCTGGGGCTGTTTGGCCTGGAGACGAGAAGACTGAAAGGAGACCTTATTGAAGTTTATAAATATCTGAAGGGTGGGTGTCAAGAAGGGGCCAGGCTCTTTTCAGCAGTGTCCTGTGATAGGACAAGGGGCAGTGGGCAGAAACTGGAACCCAGGAAGTTCCTCCTCAACACGAGGAAAAACTTCTTTACTGTGAGGCTGCTGGAACTCTGGAGCAGGCTGCCCAGAGAGGTTGTGGAGTCTCCTTCTCTGGAGACTTTCAAGAGCTGTCTGGATGCATTTTGGGTGACCCTGCTTTGGCAGGGGATTTGAACTTGAAGATCTCCAGAGGTCCCTTCCAACCCCTAACCTTCTGTGATTCTATGATTATATTAGCTCTAACAGTGTTAATGTGAGTAGAATGCAGGAAGAGGCTGTAACCTATTTATTAATCCTGAGTTATGGAAGTGCAAGGTAACAGAAATAGAGCTGCTGTTTTGAATCAGATAATGGCTACAGCACTCATGTTTTGATGGGACATGTGGCTAATCTGTGAAGTTCCCCATTTGCATGCTGCAGGAGTTTTCATGGTAAGAATAATGCACTTGTTCATCTTTGTTGGTAAAATACCAGCAGAAACAGAAAACTGAAACCTTCTTAGAAAAAAAAAAACCATACACAAGCACCGCACCATAGAAGATTCAGTACTTAACAGATGGCTACTTCTGCAGAGATGCTTTAACAGATGGCAAAAAAAAAAAAATTAAAAAAAATAATAATTCTACAAGAGTTTGGAAGTTAGAAACTTCCCAAAGCAGTCTCTGCTGTTCCCATGAAGCCAATGTCTATCTGCAGACTGCTGCAAGGAAAGCAGGAGCCTTTAGCTGTTCCTGGTGACCAAATTTAGTCCTTTCTAAAGCCCAGTACAAGAGAATAAATGAATAATAAATCATACAATGCTTTGGGTGGAAAGGGACTTAAAGATCACCTGCCATGGGTAGGGACACCTCCCACCAGCCCAGGTTGCTCAAGGCTTCCTCCAGCCTGGCCTTGAACACCTCCAGGGAGGAGGCATCCACAGCCTCTCTGAGCACCCTCACTGGAAAGAATTTCTTCCTAACTTCCAGTCTCAGTCTCCCCTCTTCCAGTTTCAAACCATTCCCCTTCATCCTATCTCTCCAAACCCTTCTCAGAAGTCCCTCCCCAGCTCTCCTGTAGCCCCTTCAGGCACTGGAAGGCTGCTCTAAGGTCTCCCTGGAGTCTTCTCCTCTCCAGGCTGACCAGCCCCAACTCTCCCAGCCTGCCCCCAAAGGGAAGGTGCTCCAACCCTCTGATCATCTTCGTGGCCTCCTCTGGACCTGCTCCAACAGTTTGATGCCCTTCTTGTCACTTCTTTTGCAGTGAAATAAAGTAATGGCCAATTTGATTTTATTGTTTCTTTTAGATTGTATTTTTTTAAATAATGACCTCAAAGGTGCGTTAGGCACAGTAAAAAAATTAATCCTTCTGTGCTTTGTTTTCTTTTGTTTTTTTTGTTACATCCATGGGGACTTGATTTTGGGTTTAAATGTTGTTGCTTTCCACCTGCCAGAGCTGAGGAAGAGATTTTCCCTTATAAGCCTTCACTGGCTGTTTCCTAGAGAGATACTTACTAACTTCAGTCTTCTTTATTTAATTTTATTGATTGATTTATTTCTAAAGCAGACTTGAATACATTCATGCAGGTGCAGAACACATTCATCACAGCATTGTCCAGCTGGAGAGGTCCTCAGCAAAATTTCCTTTTCCTGTTTTTCTTCTTTTTTTTTTTCTTTTTTTTTCTGTAACTGAAATTACAATCAAATATTTCAGCTTGGAAGCACTGCTGCTGAACAGTTTTAGCAGTCCTTCATTCTTTTTTCTTCTCTCACCACCCCAACTTTGAACAATTTATCTTGTTGCTAATGAACATCTCTTCCAGTAAGAGGGGAAGTGTATTACAGGAGCCTAGGGCTGTGTGCATCACAGAGAACACAGTTCAGGTTGCAACACACAAGCCATTTGTCAAAAGTTCCACTTATTGCATTTCCTTATAAAAAAATGTTCACTTTCTAACATTTTTCTTCATTTCAAAGAGACATCTTTTGTAAGACCTTCTGCAGAACTAACAACCCCCATGGAAATTGGTCACCTAGTCATAGTTTTGCTCCACCCCCCCAAAAAAAACCCCAAACACTTCAGTTGACTATGTCTGATATAAGTGTTTGTGCCCAGAAGAATATCTGCAGTTTGACACAGAGATAATTGTTCAGGTATCAAGGGATTGACCTAACAATTGTGTAGCAGGGATCTTGATGTTTGTAGAACTGGCTGCACTTCTGGTTGGCCTCTGGAAATAGCTCTCTACAGTTTCATGGCTCATAGAATACACTGAGTTGGAGGGGACTTTTAAAAGTCATCTAGTCCAAGCCCCCCTGAAGTAAGCAAGGACAATCCCCAACTAGACCAGGTTGCTCAAAACCCCATCAAGCCTGACCCTGAACGTGTCAGTGCTGCTGAAAAGCCACAATCTGTAAATGGATAGGGAAAAAGGAGTTGCTCCTGTGACACTATTTTGTCCATGGCCTTCTGAAGAGAGAGTGGAATTAAGAAAGGCAAGGCATGTTTGATAAGAACTTTGCTTTGAGGCTCCAAGGACGCTGTGTAACATCCCACAGCAAACAGCTATAATATTTTAAAGCACCACTCAACCACATTTCAATTGCTCTACAAATGTTCATTACAAGGAGGATGCCAATGTAACAGCCTCGTAAATGTTCTCTTTGAGGTGACTGTCACAGGTGAGACAAGGAGCACAAATAAGCCCAGCATGCTGCAAGCTCTGGCACTGAAAAGGGTAAACAAGGCATAACTTCAAACTGTATTTAATAAATTACTCTCTTCATGCCTTTTCCAAGCAACTTTCTTACCCACCAGCCCTGTTCTGTTGTCCCTCAGGACGCTTACAGCCTGCTCAGCTCCAAGCCCAGACTCACCAGTCCTATTCTATGCCCCCCAGGATGCTCACAGCCTGCTCAGCTCCAAGTCCAGACCCACCAGTCCTATTCTGTGCCCCCCAGGATGCTCACAGCCTGCTCAGCTCCAAGCCCAGTCCTAGTCCATGTTCCTCAGGACACTCACAGCCTGCTCAGCTCCAAGCCCAGACACACCAGTCCTATTCTGTATCCTCCAGGATGCTCACAGCCTGCTCAGCTCCAAGTCCAGACCCACCAGTCCTATTCTGTGCCCCCCAGGATGCTCACAGCCTGCTCAGCTCCAAGCCCAGTCCTCGTCCATGTTCCTCAGGACACTCACAGCCTGCTCAGCTCCAAGCCCAGACACACCAGTCCTATTCTGTATCCTCCAGGATGCTCACAGCCTGCTCAGCTCCAAGTCCAGACCCACCAGTCCTATTCTGTGCCCCCTAGGATGCTCACAGCCTGCTCAGCTCCAAGCCCAGTCCTCGTCCATGTTCCTCAGGACACTCACAGCCTGCTCAGCTCCAAGCCCAGTCCTAGTCCATGTTCCTCAGGACACTCACAGCCTGCTCAGCTCCCAGCTCAGACCCACCAGCAAGTAAACCTACTCTGTTTTTTAAAGGTACTCACCAGCTTGATTTTAACATCTCCACAAAAGGCAGTGCAAGACAACTGATCAGTTAGAAGTTTCTAGCAGGTTGTTACATAAGAGACTAAAGATAGCTGTCAGGATTTATCAGGTCCTGATTCCTTTGGGGCTCTTAGAACTCCAAAGAGAAATAAGAGCCCCTTTGGAAAAAATCTCTTCTTTTTGTGTTTATCTGGCAAACATGACAGCAGCTTTATTATTTCCTCAATAACCCATGAAGATTGTTATATACTCATCTCATAATTTGGAGCATTAAGTCTGTAAACCACACACACTAATGGAGAAGTTTCTAAAGAGAAGGAATATATATACATATAATATATTTTTAAATGTTACTTGAGGCAAAGAAACACATTTGTAATGCAAACTGGTAGAGAATAAGCAATTTGGAGCTATGGCAGAATATCAAGAATGACACTCTCCTTAATGCATCTCATTACAGCCAGATGCTGAAGAGCACAATGCTTAATATCATGCACTCATCTCAGGCAATGAAGATTGAAAGCCTGAGCCTGTAATCCTTGAGGCAAAACTTTCCTTCTCTGAAAGACTGCAGACTCAAACCAAAGCTTTCACTGACACTTTCTTCTGTGGCTCTGCTGTGTTTTGTTTCCTATATTATGTTAAATCAGATCTTTATGTCCTGGAGGCAGTTTTCCTGACTGTTCTCCAGCTCCAGCAGTCTTTCTGTGCCTGGCAGGTCCTACATACAGCTGGGATTAGAGAGGGGCACTCTTTGAGAGAAAAACTCATCACTGTTCTTTGGTTTCCTAAAATGAAGAAAGGGGGGAAATCCAACAAGCACATCTACCTGCTGAATCAGAGAACCATTAAGGTTGGAAAAGACCTCTGAGGTCATCAGTGATCAGAGGGCTGGATCACCTCCCCTGTTGGGAAAGGCTGGGGCTGTTCAGCCTGCAGAAGAGAAGACTCCAGAGAGACCTTGGAGCAGCCTTCCAGTACATGAAGATGGATACAGGAGAGGTGGGGAGGGACTTTTGACAAGGGCTTCTAGTGATAGGATGAGGGGAAATGGCTTTGAGCTGGAAGAGGTGAGACTGAGACAGGAGATGAGGAAAAAATTGTTGAGAGTAAGGGTGGGGAGACACTGGAACAGGTTGCCCTGGGAGGCTGTGGATGCCCTCTCCCTGGAGGTGTTCAAGGCCAGGCTGGATGAGCCCTTGAGCAACCTGGGCTGGTGGGAGGTGTCCCTGCCCATGGAAGGAATTTGGAAGGAAGGAATTTGGAAGGAAGGAATTCAGAAGGAATTTGGAAGGAAGGAGTTATCCTTCACATAAAGGATAAATATTTTTCAAACACTCCTGACATCACTCAGTGTGAATTTAGGAGCTGTCAAAAACTGCGGTCCAAAACTGAGAACAAATGAATCCAAAGGCTATCTGCCATTTCTAGGGCACTCTAATCACAGATTCTCTTTGCAGCTTCTCCTAGCAGCAACTCACCTTTGCCAGTTTCTCTTGAAGTACCAACCACAGCTCACAGTAACAGATCTGATCAGACCAGATACAAATCAAGCAGTAATTATCTATTCATAATAATATTTAAACTGTGAGCAGAAAACTCCTGGCACAGCATATATGCCAGTCAGAAGGAAAAGAGCGGTAACCAAAGCCAAGGGAAGCTGCAGACTGAAGTTTGAAGCAATGAAAAATGGCTTAACAGCCAAGTGGAGGTAGCACTTCATGGAGAAAATCCTGTAGCATATTTCACACCAACCTTTGCAGTGGGGACAACACCTGGAGCAGCACAGCCTGGTTAAGGGTAACTAACAAGGACTCTGGCAGGTTGCTGTCATGCTTATCTAGATCTAGCCTGCGGGAGCTCTATGAAGATATTGCCATTGTAAGAGATAAGGGAAATTCAGTGGATGGAATGTACTCAGATTTTCAAAAGCATCTAACAAGGTTCCAAACTAGAGATTAGTGGTTGAGGGAAAGAATGGGCTGCTGGATCAAAAAAACCTGGATCAGGTGCAAAGTACAAAGTGCTATGATGGAAGGCAAGTTCTTACAAATTGGAAAAGGGCTTGAGGTCAGTTGGGTTAATTGGCATGTGCAGAAGTCTAGAAATACATTATTTATGGCCAAGGCCTTGTGAAATGAATTGCCAAATGTCCACATCAGCTACAACTGCATGCACAGTGAGCAATGACAAAACAATCTAGAAAGCACCACGAGATGGGAGTCAAAGTGAAATGGAAAATTTTCACAAGCAAGTGAGAAAAAAATTTCAGACATTTCAGTGGGACTGCTGACAACTACAGCAAATGCTAACCAGAGTAAAAAGAAATTTTTTTTTATATATATACAGGAGTAAACATCACTGTCAAGAATATATGGCATGGAAAGAAAACCAACAAAAAAGTTACTACTACAACAGATTTTTTTTTTGGGGGGGGGGGTAAATGAAATAGCAAATAATTATGGCAGAGATCATCCTACTGCCATAGAAGGTAGCAGGCAACAAAGCTGGATGCTCATGGCTCTTATTTCCTTAACTCTTTAATCTCTTGGCAGGGTGAGGGTACACTTCCAGGAAAGAATGAAATCTGGTTTGAGGTTCTGTGTCTTCAGCAGTGACAAGAACAGCTCCTTGGTCTTTCTTGCTTGACTAAAATGTGGGTTGTCCTAATATTACACTTTTATCCTTTGTGTGCTTTTAGCAGGTTATCCACAAGAACCTTCCCTACAGCAAGGGTGGGGAGATTTTGGAACAGGCTGCCCAGGGAGATTGTGGATACCTCCTCCCTGGGGGTGTTCAAGGCCAGGCTGGATAAGCCCTTGAGCAGCCGAACCTAGGGAGGTGTCCCTGCCCATGGCAGGGAGGTTGGAGTAGATGGCTCCCAACCTGAGCCATTCTCTGATTCTATTAGCTTTCGGACCAGACAAACAGCACAAAACTCTTCAGTTCCTCATTTGTAGCCTCTGCATTCATTCTATAACTGTATAATCCTAATTCATGCCACACATCATCACCTGCCTCCTGACTATGCAGCCAATCCACTGGGTCCAAGAAGATTGCAGATATGATCTTATTAATGCTCCATAAGGCCAGGAATGTAAAATACGTAAAAATAGTGAAATAAAGCACAGAAAACCTCAGCAGCTCTTTTCCTTATTAGCATCAGTAGCTGCAGATTGCATATGGTTAACTTAACAGGCCTTGAATTTATTCTGCTCAATCTTTGCTCCCTAATGAATGCAAATGTTGTTTCCCATCCCAAAATACAGAAATAAGTTGTATGATATACTACCCAACGCACTCAGCTCTGTTTGTACTGAGGTGTTTTATAACCCAATCCACACGTTTTAAATCAAAGCAAACCATTTCCAAAGGCACTTGCAGGAGCAATGACATAAACAACATCGTAGGGCTCTTTATTTCTTTCATATCCATAATTTCTGCATCCACTTTATTCAGGTAATGAATCAGGTTTTGTTCATTTTTAAATTGGCTGAAAAGGTTCTGATTGGTTATGAAGGCTGAGGAAACAAAAAAAAAGATCACATCACAATCTTCCAGACATTTATTTTACTTTTGCCACTAACAGAGATGCTGCAATTAGGATTTAGTTCCTGGTACTCATAGAATCATAGAATAGTTTGGGTTGGCAAAGCCCTCTAAGATCATGGAGTCCAAACATCAACCTAACAACACAATGGCCATTAAACCATGTCCCCAAGTGCCATGTCCACATGGTTTAAATGCCACAGTTATGTTGGGTTGATGGTTGGACTCCATGATCTTAGAGAAGAACACCGTTAAAAGTAGAATCAGAGAATCACAAAATTGTTTGGGCTGGAAAATACCTCCAAGACCATCGAGTCCAACCCTTGACTAACACCAGCATGGCCATTAAACCACATCCCCAAAGTGCTGTGTCCACATGTTTCTTGAACACCCCCAGGCTTGGCAACTCCACCACCTCCCTGGTTAACCTATTTCAGTTCCAAGTAGGATGTGCATTGCCCCATCTTTATAGAGATAATACTTTAAGACAATTGGAATAATAATAAAACAACCAACACTAAACCACCAATGGAATAAAGCAGCAAGAAGGGGACAAGCACTAGTTATGGCCCAGAGATCCTGCAGTTGAAAGATTCCAGGCAAGATTCTTCACTTCTTCACCTCTAGTGACTTTCTACTACATCTCTATCATATTCATTTTTTGTCTTCTTGACAGCACATACCACACACCACAGCTTTGGGTAACAAGCAGAACAGAGATGCTGCAATTTAATCCTATGGTCTCATTAATCCTTTTGCAAAGACGAGGGAAAAAAAAAAGGCACAAAAAACCACACTTGCTTGAATTCTGTCCAAACTGTCTGCTACCATGGAAATAGAAAATCATCTTGGGAAGAAAATGCTACATTATATCTACTGATATTTCAGCCAGAGCGCAATCTGGAGCAGTAGGGATTTTGGAAGAACTTCATCCCATGGCCTGAGAGCTGCTCAGTCCATACTGTGAGATAATTAAAGCTCTCAATTCCTGCTCACTGAAAACCCAGAAGTTTGTCACTTTACAAGAAGCACTTGGTACCTCTGCACTGTTGGGTCTTAAAGCAATACCTAAGAACCAAGCTCGTGCTCCTTCCTGTAGAAGCATCTTGCATGTTGAGGACATAGAGTTGTTCATATCGATGAGAATAAAACAAAAGCCCAGTCCAATGGCAAAAATAGCTTCTTCTTGGTTGCAGTCAAGATGGATTACCTTTGGAAAGTCTGGAATGAGTTGTTGATGTAATTTAATGAGCCATAAAGTTTTGGGAGTTCAATCTCTTGGCATTTTTATAGAGGAAGCCTTGTCTGGTCACTCAGTGGAAAGAGCTTGTGCGGTTTGCATTTGTATTTCAGACTAGACAAACTCAGTTTGTCCCTAACATCTAACATCTAGGATGACCTTTTTTTTTTTTCCCTCCTCCTTTCCATTTAAGAAAATATATTGATTTCTACAGTGGCAAAATCAGAACAGACATCTGTTCCATATTACCCAAACAATGCAGGACGCAGAAGGATTGTGTCTGCATACAAACGACTAGAAACAGATACAAGAATTAAAGGCTCAGAAGAGTAGAAAGTATGAAGCAAGAGTCACACAGCAACTGCAGAGGGATTGTAAAGTGGAAAATAAATGTTCACACACATTTAACCATTGTTTTAAAAGAAAGACAGACTTGTCAAGGCAACAAATAGATCCTAGAATCCTAGAATGGCTTAGGTTGGAAGGGACCTCAGAGATCATTTACTCCAACCTCCCCTCCATGAGGAGGCAGACTTGGCTGCTCAAGGCCTCATCCAGCCTGGCCTTGAACACCCCAAGGGAGGAACACCCCAGGGAGGAACACCCCAACCTCCCTGGGCAACTTGTCCCAAAGTCTCACCACCCTCATACTGAAGAATTTCTTCCTGAGATCCAGTCTAACCCTGCTCTCCCTCAGCTTGAAACCTTTCCCCCTCTAACCAATTTTTGCCCTTTGTTTCACTGCGTAGGGATAAATCTGAACATCAGACTGTTTATGGGTATTCAGAGGAACCACTTCTGACTTCTTGCACAGTCTTGGATCGAAAAGAAATCTTTCCAAGGGGCCTTCCCTTCACTATTATTCCTATTTCAATGAGGCTAAACTGAAAACATTTGCAGTCTAACTTCTAAAAGCTGTAGGGTTTGTCAGGCTTCCAATATTTTACACCATCTCTCCTGGCTGCTTAACAGAGGCAGATGTAAAACTTTCCTCAAGTGTGCCTCATGTGCTAGCTCATTTAAACCTTGAAACAGGCAGATGTCAGGGGAAAGCACGAGGGTAGAACTCATCATCTTGCTGACAGCAATGTTAACATTGTTCCAAAAATTCAATAGGAGCCTAATTCTGCTCCCATTAAAGTCAGTCAGGTTTTGGCTCTGGACTTGAGTGGATGTAGAAATGGAGCTTAGGAGAGGCCCCACAAACAGCTCTTGGAGAACAATGACATTTTAGCTTTTGAACACTTGGACGACTCCTCGTTGCCAAATGAGGTCATTTTCTTTAGGCTCTGCTAGCTGCTGATAGCAGTTTATCACACACTGTCTCTGACAGATGAGGATCTCCACTTATTTGCTGATTTCCTATCTGGTGAACTCACCACATGCCAGCATTTCACAGCAGAGCCAGAACCAGTTCTGTTTTGCCTTCCTCCTGAAGGTCCTCGATGTGACAGCAAATCTCAGCTGTCTCTTCTCCTTCAGCCACCTTTAATGAGAAGCAAACAGGCTTCCTCAGCAGTGCCAGGGAAGGATTATGTTCTGTTTCTGATACTATTTCAACCCTCTTTTAACTATGGAGAGCAACAAGTGTCAGAAGTATCCATGAAGAAGCAGGCATTTGGGAGAGGAGCTGAACTTCATTACCCTGTAAGTGTTAACAGCTTGCTGCTCCGCAAAATGTGCTCCATCAGCAAGGTGCATTGGAATAATAACACCAAGGTGTCACCCTGGAGCATGACAAAATCAGAATATGGAAATGTGCATCCATCACAGCTCGTTTGAGTCACTGATAAGGCTGAAAATGATAGCATGGATAAATTTGTCACAATGAGTCATAATGTTAAATACCCAAACGGCACCTGAGTTTTGTTCTAACATGGCTCACTTTGCTCTTTGCTGGTATCTTTGCACAAATTTCCTTTGTTTTTCATCTTCCCAAGATCCTGCTGCAAACCATGTGCTGGTGAACTGCCCATGAATCAAACCCCAGGATTATTTATACCATTTCAGAGATTGTATAATGAACGACATCAAAAGAGATCTCCAGATGGAATATTAGAGAGAAAATGGGAAACAAAGTGGGATGGAGGTGTGGGGGGTGAGGCAGTTAAAGATATTAATAGCTACATGAATATAAAAAATAGATATTCCTGGATGCAATGTTCTTTGTATTCCCAGATGCTAATGTATGTGACTGCAAACTGATACCAAACTAACAGAGGAAATTCATCAAACAGGAGAGGTGTAAAACTGACCTACTAGTAAAAGACTACTAGCTGCTTTAAGAAGCCTTAAACAGCACCACAACTGTGTCCACCAGGACCTGGGAATCCTGGTGAATGACAGGATGACCACGAGCCAGCAATGTGCTGTACACAAATTAATCATCAACATTTTGACTTTGCTGTCTTCATGATTTAACAGATGACCTAAAGTACTGTGTCCAGTTCTGGAGACCCCAGCATAAGAGGGACATGGAGCTGCTGGAGCAGGTCCAGAGGAGGCCATGAAGATGATGAGAGGGCTGGGAGAGTTGGGGCTGTTCAGCCTGCAGAAGAGAAGGCTCCAGGGAGACCTTAAAGCAGCCTTCCAGTAGCTGAAGGTGGCTTCAGGAGAGCTGGGGAGGGAATTTTTATAAGGGCTTGGAGTGATAGGATGAGGGAGAATGGCTTTGAGCTGGAAGAGGGCAGATTAAGACTGAAGATTAGGAAGAAATTCTTTCCAGTGAGGGTGGGGAGACACTGGAACAGATTGCCCAGGGAGGTTGTGGATGCCCCATCCCTGGAGGTGCTCAAGGCCACGCTGGATGAGGCCTCAAGCAACCTGAGTTGGTGGGAGGTGTCCCTGCACATGGCAGGGGGCTGGAACTGGATGATCTTTAAGGTCCCTTTCCACCCAAATTACTCTGAGTCTATGACTTGCCCAAAAGCATACAGCAGCCTTTTCTTCATCACTGTGTTGCCACTTTTCCCCTGCTACATGCATTTACAGACCTGTGCAGAGCTCCAGCAAGTGTTTAAAAGGCCACAAAAGAAAAGCAGACTGTCTGTAATCCTGATTTACAAAGCACCTCTCCAGTTCTCACCTCACTGAACGGTCACCTTAGTCTTTTCTTTTTTTTCACTTTGATCATTAAGGGCCTCTCAGTGGCCTCAGGTACATGTTCAGTCAGAGAGGAGCCAGAATTAGCTGTACAGTGTGAGAGAAGAGATTCTCATTATGCTCCAGCAAGTTTTATTGGATAACTGTGAGTGATTTGAGTTTACCTAACTTTAGATACCTGTTCTAAGTCACATCAAGAGCTCAGGAGTTGGTTTTGCTTGGGAGTTTCAGAGATTCTTAGCAGACTGAAAAAATACTGACCCTGACATTTCATCCTTGTCTATATCCCTGAGGACACAATCCATCAAAATAAATGCCATCATCTCTAGGCTGCTTACATTAAGACTGGAAGAGATCCAAGACTTTGCAATGTGTTAGGAAGAGCTGCATTTGGCCCAGAGGAGCTGGAGAATGAGGGTAGGGAAGATTGATCCCCCATTAAATGGGGATGAAAAACATCTATTGATGCTAGCTTTATTATCCCAGCTGATTAGAAACAGTTACTGTCAATGAAACAAATTGGAACAGCAGAAAGGGCTTCAAATTCACACAAGTAACCATAATCTACTCTCCTTGTGGTATCATCATGGTGTTCAACTATTGTTTGCTGTACAGTTCCTGACAAATTAAAACTGAGAGAAGTTCTACACCATCATGCACCCAAACCAAACTGCTATTACAAAGCTTTCACATTTAAAAGGGGACAGCAATCAAAGATAATTACATTCACAATTTGTTCTGATCACTCCTGCCACCTTTATATATCCATCCTATATCCATTTTTTTTCTCTACACTTCCCCTTTTGTCAAGTGATTCGAAATATATCAGCTGCTCCAATCACATTGTAATCACTTCACTTCACAATGCAGCCCAGCATGATGTAATGGAGCCTAAACAGTTCTGCTCTGTGTGGCCACACAAAGAAGTTCTATAGTATTTTTCTAAAGTGGGGCTGCAGGACTCTCAGTGTATCCATCTCTTTCTTTTGTTCCTTTTTCTAGGGCCATCCATCAGAGAGAAACCCTCCATGACACCAGGAGGAGAGGACAAGACACTCTTCTCCTGCCCCAAGCAGCTGTCATTTCCAAGTGAAGTAGTCCTGATTCTACTGGACTGAATTAGTTAGTAATCCAAATCAAAAACAAAGAGGTTCTATAGAGATGGAAAAAACATCTGAGCTGAATGACAAAGGAATGCAAAAGCTGAATGTATTAAAAATTGGTTTTCCAGACACATTTCATCAAAGCAAAGCTGCGTTCCTGGGCAAACAGCTAGAGTCACAATCCAGACAGATGCACAAGTCACGGGAAATAAGGCTGCCACTGGACTGAATTATTTAGTTGTTTGCTAGAGACATGATCAAATTCAGCCTGCTGTAAACAGCCACATTTAAACAGGACACAGCTTGAGGTGTTCTACATCCTGACGGAATGCGATTCTCCCTGTGCAGCGGAGCTCTGGCAGTGCCAGTGGAAGAAGGTTGCCCTTGGAGTGACTGCAAATTTGTGGCTATGCCTTGGATTAAATGTTCCAGAAGACTTAATAGCATCATTCAGGAAAAAAAAAAAATCAATCATGGATGGATAATGGAGCTTGGAATTCCAATGTGGTCAGTCTGTCAAAGGTAGAGAGCTGAGTGCCATTGCATTTCCAATAACAAATTTCTTTCCTTGGAAAAGTGAAGTCTTTTTGTCATCCTATCTCCAGACCTTACCAATTTCCAGCCTCCAATATGAACTGTTTAAACACACTTCTCATATCCTGACTGCATTCAGACCTTCTTCCTCCAGATCCTTCTGAATTTTAGAAAACTTTGCCATTTCTCTGGGGCATGTTCATGAAAGCAACAGAAGAGACTGGACAAAATTGCTTTCAGAAGGAAGGAAGGGATGCTTGAACGGTGTAAACGTATTTAGAGCTTCCCAAATACCCTTAATTTATGCTAATATGATATTTAAACAGTATCTGAATAGAGTCTTTTCATATTGAGCCAGCACATTGCCTCTGCTGCAAATGAATTAATGGCTGACTGCTGTCAGCAGCCAATCTTTTCATACTTGTTGCACATTTTCCTCCCTTTGTGTTGACAATTGCATTCTCTGTACCATATACCACATCATTTTATTTGCTTATGATAAGAGCAATACCTCCCTTTTATTATAGTTTTATTTTTCAGCTCTTCATTAGCCAGAAGAGCATAAAATGCAAGAAAACAGAGTGTAAAACTTTACAAAAAGCAATGATCTTGTCATTTTCTCCTTATCTCCAAACCACTTCTCATAAGTTTGTAAGAAAACAGACCCATAAACATAGGAGGTTTACATTAGAACAGGACTTTAATTAGACTCCTTACAACCCAAACCAGTCTAGAAGTGTCCAGGGTGGTTTTGTCTTTTTTTTTTTCATGATCATCAGGATTCCTAGATTGGACTCTTTCAGGTTTCAAATATACTACAAGCAAATTCTTGTCCTCTCATGGGCATGTTTCCTGTTGGTCCATAACAAGATTGTGAGGGCAGCATGCCACATCCACAGCTTGGTGCTGCTCTAGGTGCTGAGACTCTGGAATAGGTTGCCCACGGAGGTTGTGGCTGCCTCCACCCTGTGTTGACCAGGCACGGGGCATGGCCAGCCAAGTGTGCCAACCCTGCTTACCTGCAGCTGGCCCCTGCCATCCCCTTACCTTTCAATTGCCCTGGGACTGCTCCTCCCTGAATCCCCTTGATTCATTTCCTTCCCTGTCCTCTTTCCTTCCCTAAACATCCCAGTTTAAGTCTTGTACAACCCATGACACATCCCACACCCCTATGCATGTGACCTCCTCAGTCTGAAAGGTTCTCTGGAGCCAGCCTGGCCCATGGCTGAGGCTCTCCTGGCAGGGGTCTGGGCAGAGTGTCTTCCGAGTCCATAATCCCAGCAGCCCTGCCAGCCTCACTCTTTCTGGGCTCCTTTCTGTGTGCACAGACAAGCTTTTCACCACAGAATCTAACAAAAATACGTGAGCAATGTGACCAGAAGAGCACCTTCAAACTAAGTATGAACATTTTAAACAAGACCCCTCCGCCAAAGGGCCTTTCTGCTCAGTTCATACAACAATTGTCTCCAATACCAGTAATTGGTTCCCTGAATAGTCTTCCAAAGGGTGAAGGGGAAAGATGATTGCCTCAAAAGTATAACCATGCTTATCATGTGCATTAAAGGACACCTGGACAATTCTCCTCAATCCTTTATGAGGTACAAAGACATAATCTCAGCAGGCGTATCTCTGCATCTTTTTCAATAGAAGCACTTAGAAGAATCTTTTGAATAAAGAGGTGAAAAACTGTGGCGTCCATAACAAAGACTTACTACTGGAAACTGCATTTATTGACTACTTTATGCCAACTGGCTTAAGTCAGAAGTGAGCACAGCAGCTTCATCCATTTTGAAGAAGATGTTTACTGGGGCATTGGAACAGGCTGCCCAGGGAGGTGGTGGAGTCACCATTCCTGGAGGTGTTCAGAAAAGGTGCAGATGTGGCACTTCAGGACATGGCCCGTGGAGGTATTGGGTAGAAGGTTGGACTTGATGATCTTAGAGGACTTTTCCAACCTTAATGTTTCTATGAGTCTATATTTCTCATCTCATACTGGGACAGCTCTGTCGTTCAGTGTCCTCAGGCAGCATCCTTCTGAGTGTCTCCCAGCTTCAGTCTGTTTTTCCCTTCTATTGACAATTCCCTTTCCAAAGAGGGCAGCTGTTGGTGTCTCTGTCTGATTAGATATGTTGGAATATTATTATTATTTTTAATAGCTTTTGAAATTATTTGCCTGAAGTCATTCTCCAAGTTAGTGACTAAGCAGGACTTAGAAAGTCCTAGCTAGAAATTACTTTCTTGTGTCTCTGGTGCCTCTGCTTTGCTCTGGTAGGAACAATCTCCTCCTCCTCCCCTGTAGTATATGTGACATGAATCCCAAGCACCACCCCACCTTGTGTCAGCAGAGCTTTCAATAACAGCATTTTGGGTTTCTTCAGATGCTTCATGAGCCTCTAGATAGAACCCAAACTAAGTTTTTAACAAAAAACTTGTACAAAATTCTGAGTTTCTTTTTCTCTCATTGTCTAAGCATTGGGTAAGCATTGAGGGAGAGGGAAGTGCTGCTCTTTTTTCCCTGGGATTCAGTAATAGAGTGCATGGGAATGGCTCAAAGTTGTGCAGGGGAGGTTTAGACTGGGTGTTAGGAAGCATTCTATACCATGAGGGTGGTCAAACACTGGCTAAGCCTGCACATGTGGAAGGGACCCATGCTGGAGCAGGTTGTGGAGAACTGCAGCCTGTGGGAAGCACTCATGTTGGAGAAATTCATGGGAAAGACCCCATGCTGGACCAGGGGAAGAGTGTGACAAGTCCTTCCTCCCCTTGAAGAGGGAGCAGTGGCAAATCAGAGCCAAACTGAGATCAACTGATTGAAGCCCCCACTCCCTGTCCTCCTGTGCCACCTGGGGGAAGGAAGTAGAGAACTCATGGGGAAATTGAACCCAGGAAGAAGGGAGGGGTGGAGGAAAGGTTTAAGGTTTGGGTTTATTTCTCATTATCCTACTCTCATTTGGTTGGTAATAAATAAAAATTAATTTCCTCGAGTTGAGTCTGTTTTGCCCATAATGGTAATTGCTGAGTGACCTCCTTGCCCTTATCTCAACCCGCTGGGCTTTTGTTGCATTTTCTCTGTCCAGCTCAGGAAAGCAGTGAGAGAGCAGCCTTGGTGGGCACCTGGTGTCCAGCTAAGGTCAATCCACCATGCTGACTCGTAAATAAGGTATCAAAAGTCATGAGAACAAGACTGCTGTAAAGAATTACAGCTTATGTGAATGACAGCAGCTCCTGCACACTGGCTGCTGCCAGCACTGCAGTTGTGACCATGCACAATATGCTTACTTTGTAATCATGAGCAATAGAGATCTTCGGTGTTTGCTGAGGAAGCTGCATTATCCTCACATAATAACATTGATTTAAAATTCTTCTCCTGGTGTTGGGAACAGTAGCATCTGCAGCGAGCAGTTTAGCTTTGGATGTTTGATACTCTCCTCACAGCAGAGATCAACAGTGAGTCTAGGGTGTCTGTCAGGTTCATCTCACGACTTCAGCAGAGGCTGAATTTGTCTAATCTTTTGAAGCACGGCGATTTCATCACTTTTCTATTGTCAAAGTGAAGGCAAGGTCGCTCTAATTGTCCATTTGTTTGCTGAATCTGGAGTACACTTCCAGTCACGCTTCATGTATTAGCATTGGGGTTTAGGTATTAAAAAGAAACAAAAGAATCCGTTCAACAGCCCACAAATGACAATTTATTTGCAGCTATTAATTCACCAGCTGGCAGTACTAGCAGTGACCACAAACTAGGGATCAGTCTTGTGAGTACCCATTGCTCTCCATCTGAAAACCCCTTCTTTCACCCTGACTGCAACGCTGCTCGGCCCTTCACCAGCTTTGCTGCCCTTCTCTGGAGCCCCTCCATGCCCCTCAATGTCCTTCTTTGGATGAGGGGTCAGGCAGCAGCACTGCCAGGGGCACGGCAGTTCACAGCCCGGCGAGGCGCAGGAGCTGCAATAGCAGCAGCGCTGCCAGGGGCACAGCAGTTCACAGCCCGGCGAGGCGCAGGAGCTGCAATAGCAGCAGCACTGCCAGGGGCACAGCAGTTCACAGCCCGGCGAGGGGCAGGAGCTGCACAGCAGTAGCACCGCCATGGCCAGGGCCACCCCCAACTTCGCCTGCTGACTTTACGGCAGTGTCGTGCGGCGCCGGCTCTTCGCGGCAGCGGCACCGGCTGGCCGTAAGGCAGGTGCCAGCCGTGCTCGGCCGGGCGGGAGGCCGGGGCTGGGCGGGAGGCCCGGGGCTTGCCGGGCTGCTGGCGTTCCGGTGGATGGGCAGAGTTTTGCTCCTTTCCGCTGCTGGTGCGGAGCCGCGGTCCTGCCCTGGGTGAGCGGTGGGACTGTCGGGTTCAAGCTGGCTCCCGCCGGTGCGCAGGCGTGGGGTCCGTGGCTTGAGCACAGCAGTTCCACAGTTCATTGCCATGCCTGTGTGATTACAAGTTAGTTATTTTTGCCCAAGTGCATGTCATGTCCCTTCAGCCATCCTGGGTGAGATGCAACATGCATTACTTAGTTGCTGTTAGCTCACAGTTGTTGGTTTGTTTTTGGTTTTTTCCCTGACTTCACCATTTGTCATCCTCCCTTATTTCCTTTGGAGAGGCAGATCCTAATTTGCCCTCCGTACACGTCCTGCTTCTCCTTCAGTGACAAACTTCCCTGGAAAGGAGTAAGATGAACCAGCTGGGGTTGTTTTGAACCTCTTGTTGATGGAACAGAGAGGCATTGAGAGCCCCCTGATAAACTAAAGCAAAACCAAATGCCACCTCCACCCACATTTTGTGTTTGTTGCCTACTATTTAAGTGAGCACAGAGTATCATAGATCACAGAGTGGGTTGGAAGGGACCTTAAAGATCATTCAGTTCCAACTCCCCTGCCACGGGCAGGGACACCTTCCACTAGCCCAGGCTGCTCAAGGCAATGTTGATTGACTCAGCCTGTTTCTAGGCTTGAATTTGATCATGTCCTCTCTATCCCCTTCACAGTTAAAGATTTTATATTTCCACGTTTTGTAGCTTCATCATTACAACATTTGTCTTCCAAAATATCAGTGATTATGATAGCTTTTCCCTGAAGAGCATCTTAATGTGAGGTGAGGAAACAAAGAGACCCAACAAGTCAGTGACATTTCTCTGCCCATGGCTGCAACACTGC
Organism: Indicator indicator; assembly: GCF_027791375.1. NCBI lineage: Eukaryota > Metazoa > Chordata > Aves > Piciformes > Indicatoridae > Indicator > Indicator indicator. The sequence continues at coordinate 12,996,557 of NC_072036.1, forward strand.
ACCTGGGTTTGTTTTTGTGCTGCATTGCAAAGCTGGTAGCTAAAATACAACTGCAGTTGTTGCATGAAGACAAATGTTAAGGATAATTGGATTAACGTAGGGTGTTCTGTAATGTATGTGAATGTTGGGACTGGAAAATAAAGTAATTTTATTAACTCTGCTTGAAGTTATTTAGATTCTAGATGGCCAATGGTCTTCACTCATGCTAAGAATGATGCAGATCGTTAGGTCTGTAATGATATCATTAATTGCTTAACAAATAATCTGAATCTTTTATCTGTCTGCTACCATCAGAGACTGTAGCTGTTCTTTAGAGTTCATTAAACAATTCAGCTTGTGGCACCTTTCAGAGGGAGACAACTTTGAGAAAAGTTTCAGTAAAAGGCTTGGAAGGAGGACAAGTTCAGAATGGAGAACAGCTGTGGTTTGCTATACAGATCTGAGCCTGTTTCACAGAGGAAATAAGGCCATACAGAACCAAGCTGGAGTCCTGGAGAGAGCCTCATGCTTCCAAAAGAAGCATGTTTGGACTACCTATTTTTCTTTAGTCCTATAAATTTTTAGGTATGATTATTGAACCAACGTTTGCATGGCTGGCCAGCTCTCTAAAGGCCATTAACAAGTTTCTTAAACTGTGCTGTATGATGATCTACACTATTAAAAATATATTTCCTATTGGTGCAGATCTTACAGGGGATATTTTTTTATTCATATGAATTTTGAGGTATGATTTAAAAAAAAAACCCACAATAACGATGTTGCAGCACTAGTACAAATGGGGGATGTCCCTGTGCTTGTCTCAGCAGAGCATGAAATCTTTTCCCCCTCCCCAAAGATCTTCACCTGGCCACTGATGGAGTGCCTCAGAGTCATTCAGTTCATAAATATTGTTTACAGCAGCTGCAAGAGAGGAACACTTTGTGTCCAGCAGTTTCAAGAAGTGAAGCAGGCTCTATTTTAAGCAAATATGGTAATTATATACTTCCCCCCACCCTTCCTCTCCTGCTTTGTTCTCAAAATAGCAAAAGGGTGAAGGATGACTCTAGTAATAAATATGCTATCCTCAGAGTAAATATACTGCAGCATCTAATGGAATCTGGCACACTACTATTGCAACTTAGAAATGGTACCAGGTTTATTTAGTCCCTCTTTCAACAGGAACCTGATTGCATCCTCTTCAAAAGCTTTGTCAGAGCACAATTCCTCACCCAGCACACTATGCAGAGGGTGCATGTATAGCAGCAAACACACAGTGCTCCAGTGTGGAGTGGGACCTCTGCAATCACAGAATCATTACCATCATAGCATTGTTTTGGTTGAAAGAGACCTTTAAGATCATTGAGTCCAACCTTCAGCCTAAGACCACCATGGCCATTAAACCATGTGTAGTACATGCAGCAGCCCTGGCTCAAATCAGGTGCTATCAACTCAACAGTGAAATGCATTTGGCTCTTAAAACATTTGAGGGAAAAGAAAAAAAGATTCCTCTCCAAAAGAAATTCTTTCCCATTTGTATCTGTCCTTAAAAATATCCAAAGTAAAATTCTAGCCTGGAGAAAGAGGAACTTTGCAAGTTGTTCATAACTGCATAGAAAAAAAGTCAAGCTGACATCCTTTAGTCCTGCAGTCAGCCTAACCCTGCAAAACACTGTGCACCACATTTCTCATTGCAGGATTACCTTCATTTGCTCTGCTGTGGAATTTCAGCCCAAATCTCAAATTGTTCAGCTAATTTCCTGAGGGAAACAAGCAAGCAAACAAACACAAACACACACACAAAAAGAACCCCAAATCAAACCAAAACACTTCCTTCCAGAACACTAATTTGGACAAATTACGATTGTACAACCAATCTTACCCACCTGTACTTCTGCTTTTCTGTAACTATCAGGCTGGCTGGATTCCTAATCCTGGGTGGAGAATATGCTGAACATAAAGGACAAATGTCCTTTAATGTCTTGTAGTTCAGTTTAAGACCAGCTGCTGTGCACTGGAATTCTTTGTTGTGCTTGTTTTGCACCAGACAGAATGTGGGATTTACCCCAGAAAGTTATCCCTTTAATGATTTTCATCAGCCTCATAAATCCTTGCTCCATTTTTTGTCTCGTACTCTCAAATTTCATCCTTGGTGTAAAGTTAAGAGACACTCACAGAGAAAACCTCACACCAAACACTTTATGGTTCACAGATTGCATGAGGCTGGAGGGGACCCTCAAAGGTCATCTTGTCCAACCCCCTTGCAGTCAGCAGGGACACCTCCAACTAGAGCAGGCTACCCAGGACCACATCAAATCTGATCTTGAATGTCTGCAGGGATGGGGCCCCAACCACATCCCTGGCCAACCTCTTGAAGCTTTGTCAAAGTGCAGTTCAGAGGTCTCCAAAGAAATTTGACTCTGAGTTCAAACTTAAGTTTGAATTGAAAATTCTAACTTAAATAGGAAAAAAACCCAAACCAGTAACAAAACCCCCAAACCCAAGAAAAAAGGAGGTAGCAAATTTGGCCTTGAGAACAAAATGTGATCATTTGAAGGAAAATATCAGCCTATGCTAAGGAGGCTATCCACATCCCTGTTTTAAGTGTGGACAAGATCAGGTGAGAGGATATCCAACTGATTCTATTTTGGTGAAGACAGGCAGAATTCTAAGCAGTTATTTACCCTGTTCTTTGCTTTTTTTCACCCCTACGATTAGCAGGAGAAGCCAGGACTCCATGTGAAGATCAGAAGGGCAGGAGGGCAAGTTTAGGTTTTAGACTGACTGCTGGAAATCAGAAGCTTGAATCAATGGGGTTTATTGCAAGCACTGGGATTGAAAGCAAACTATACAACACTGAGAAATAAAGAAAATATTGCACCAAAGCCAATATTAATGTCATGGGTAGAGTGTCCCTGCCTTGGTACAGGGTGATGAACCAGATGACCTTTTGAAGTCCCTTCCAGCCCTACTCTCTATAAATATTAAATTAAACTAGAAATACATCAGGGCAGTGACTCTCAGTATTGAATTGGTGCTAAATCAAATTAACCACCAATAATAATCAATCCTTATTTAGTCTAAGGAATCATCTGTCTCCCCAGTTATAAATCTCAGCTGAAGAATTCCATCAAAGACAATAAAAGATGGGGTTTGAACAGGGAAGTAAATTAATAATGGGACCAAAGCACTTAGTGTCTGGAATACAACCAGAGCTAATTACAAAGCTTTCATTTTCTACCCTGATCGGTTTTCACAGGTACCTCTTTGCTTCTCTTCTGAAGGCAGAAGCTTAGTGTCCTCTCATCACAAGAAGTCATAAGTGATAATGATTAGAGATTTAAGACAGCAGTCAGTATTATTATGAAGTGACGCTTAGGACAAATTGTATCTGGATAATTTTTGTTTGTTTGTTTCCCTATTTGCACAACAAAGCAAATATAAATAAAGTAATCTAGAGGCAAAGCCTGGCATTATTATAGATAACAACTTAATTCCTATTGATTCCTGCCATGATTTCAAAACATCTTTTCGATTCTTGGACATCAGCAGAAGATTATGCTCTGCAAAATGGAGAATGGATCAATTTTAGCTCCATAAAAAGTTTTCTAATAGTTCTGGACACTCTAATTTATACTATGTGTTTATACAGAGAGAATCATCTATAGATTCTACTCTAATTTATAACTCGTGCTCTCAGATCTGTTTCCTTCAGCAAAGCAAAAGCTGCAGCTTTACTAATGAACTTCAGTGCCACTTATCCCAGGCAAGCTCATCCCTGTTTTCCCTCCCTCTGTTCATAGAATCATAGATGCATAGATTCATAGCATGGCTTAGGTTGGAAGGGACCTCAGAGAATATCTACTCCAACCTCCCCACTATGGGCAGGGACACCTCTCAACTAGACTTAGCTGCTCAAGGCCTCATCCAATCTGGCATTGAACACCCCCAGGGAGGAGGCAGCCACAACCTCCCTGGGGAGCCTCTTCCAGAGCCTCACCACCCTCATACTGAAGAACTTCTTCCCAAACTGAAGATTTTCTTCCCAATTGTAATTGGAATTCTTCTCACCTGTACAGCTGTTGCACTAAGTCTCTGCATCAGCTACAGCAGATGAGTTATGATGCCCTCCCTGTTTCTATTTCTGGCAGCCCAAAGATTCACAGACATCTCTCAACTGTTTCCATAACATTAATTAAATTGCCACTCCAATTTTGCAGCCCTGCTCTGAAATCAATTTTAAGAGTGGTGTTAATGAGCTGCTTTTATGTCAGCTGATAAACAACACGTCTGAGGGACAGGCATGTCATCATTCATGCCTTGAAGCCTTCCTTTATTCAAAGTCACTTTCCCAGGTAGGGCTGCAACTTCATGTGGACATCAAGATCAGCTTTGAACGTGCACCTTGCAGACACCCCAAACAGAGAACAGCCCAACCTCAGGGAAATGTAGTTCAGAGAGCTGAGGAGTTACAGCATGAACCTGTTCCTCAGGTAACCTGAAGTGAAGCCTCCAGGTCAGAGTAACATAGCAGAGTCATTCCTCCTTTTCCTAGGAGCAGGTTTTGTTAGAAGCCCAGAGATTCAAGCTGTAAGAGAACACATGCTGTGCTTTGTTTGAAGGAACTGGGAGCTTACATCTACACAACAAAAAAACATCTTCAAGGGATGTGTCAAGACCAGTTGTAAGTGTGGGGGCCAGCAGGAAAACATCAAGGCCACTGAATGGCTGTGTATAGGCAGACTGTCAGCACTGGGGACACTGGCTGATGTCCTTGATCTGCAGTGCCTAACCTAAACTGGTGAACTGTGTTTCCAGGGGCAATAACAAGAAGCTCAGTTGTTTGTTTGAAAGTTTCAGAAGAGACTGTCAGCCCTGGAAAATAAAGGGCAGAAAACGTAAACTGCTTGAAAAGAGATGTATAAAATCAAAGCAAAATTCAAGGAGGCAGTGAGAAATGGAAGGCAGCTCCCAAAGCCAGAACTCCAAACATATCAGTGTCCTGGTGGGGCCCAGAGAGAAGCTGTGAAGCACTGGCAATTGATTTAACACTGGTGCTTCAAATGACCACAATTTTTGAGAGCTGGAGGACTTTTGTTCTGACTCACACAAAGCATCTGATACAAAAGAAGATGTATCCAGCCAATATCATTTATTTAGAAGGAGACATTGAGCAATAATAGCATTTTACTCTGAATTGTAGCAAGAGCTCTCTTCCAGGTACAGTTCTTACAGGAATAGCTGACTGCAATTTCAGAGAAACTTCTGACAGGCAATGAAATATGGGACAGAGACCTGGGAGGGTAGGTTGGGGGGGTGGAGAGCAGGGTACTTCCTGCGGGGGGGAGGGTATATAGCTAATGAATGCCCTGAAAAAAAACCCAACACTTTTTTCATAGACATGTCAGCCTATGGCTTTATGTCAGTCACCATCTGTTCTATTTGTTTCCATGGGACAAAGACAAATATTATGCATTAAAAAGGATGAAAAATTTGAGTTTGCTCCAGTTGCTCCAGATTGAAAGGCAAAGCAAGATGCAAAGGGGGTTAAACAGGAAGATGCTCATCAGTGCCTTTTCCAAATGTCTTCTAGAATTATGGATTCACAGAATGGTTTGGGTTGGAAGGGGCTTCAAAGATCATCCAGTTCTGACACCCCTCCCACCAGCCCAGGTTGCTCAAGGCCTCATCCAACCTCACCTTGAACACCTCCAGGGAGGAGGCAGCCACAACCTCCCTGGGCAACCATAGCTTCCCTGAGCAACCTGTTCCCATGTCTCACCACCCTCATTCTAAAGAATTTCTTTTACATCTCTTCTCTCCACAGCTGTCCACAGCAGAGACATCCTCATGTCACAGTGAGCAGGGATTGTAAAGAAAATAATAAATGCCAGATGGCAGTGGTTGCACAAAAGATTCCAAGACTCTTGCTGTCGGGATGCTGACATCTGCATGAAAAAGACATTTTCCTTTCTCCCTTCTCCTCTTGTTCTTAAGACTTTATTTTGATTGCTTTTTCCTGATGTTTGTTGAGGCTGAAATGACAAACCTGGTATCACTTCAGCATCCAGGCAAACTAGAGAGAGACTGAACTGGTGCAGCAACCTCCACAATGAATCAGAAAGCTGTTCTCACACCTACAAAGAACCAGTGGATCTTCTGTCTTAATGAGGCCTTGGTTTTGAGTCAAGGGGAAGAAGAAAAGTCAAACAGGGAACTTCTGTGTCTCATTAGAAACAAAACAGTGATTCCAGCACAGCTCATCAGTGTTCAAAAGCAATCATTTTGGTGTCCTGCCAGCTCTGCCTTTTTCTTTTCATGCTGAACTGACAACTTTTGCTCCATCCACAAAGAGGCAGACAGGTGGAGCAGCAGCTGAGCAGCTGCAGGCATTTGGCTGCCTGTAGCCTGCTGCTGGTGGCTGAGAACTTCTCTTCCCTCTGGTGTGCATCTCTCTGGAGAACTTGGGAAGTGACAGCACAAAGCCAAGTCTTTGCTGCTGTGACTGCACCAAGAGGTCATAAAGGTTAGGAGAATTTCATCTATCCTCCTATTATTCCCCAAACACTTGATTTGTATGTCTCCCTCTTCAATCACACAACTGGTTTGATAAGAAAGGAAGCATGTTGCCAATCCCACCCCAAGCACAGGTTTCACATGACAATGTGGTTACTTCTTAGCCTTACCAACCCAGCAGATAACAGCTCTTTGCCACTTGAGAGCAGACAGCTCTTTTCAGAAGCTGAGAGCCATGTTTTTGTTCTCTAGTGTGGTGACTTCACTATTCTACCACCATCTTTGGTCTGCTAGAGAGAGAAAACGTGAATCTCTGAAAGCAGATTCCCAAGGCAGTCTTGGTGCAGAGCAGGTCCCTACGACACCCTAAATATACTGCAGGTAGCTGTTCCAAGGTACGCAGAGAGGAAAGAGTAGAGACTCCATCTTTCATCTCAGCCACCTTCCATGCCTTTTCTGCTGCTCTGTTCCTAAGCTCTTACTCAAATCCTCCAGGACAGTTACCCATTCAATCATCTGTGACATATACATCTGCTCATTCAGCTTGCAAATGTGCAATCCTGACAGAAATAACTGCCTGTCACAATATTTACTTCCAAAATGAAATGGAAAAAAAAAAAAAAAGTGACTCCAAGAGCTGTGTGAAAACACAGCACAAATACATGACTTGCTGTGTCCCTGAACAGAAAAGAAATCCTCCACTCCCATCAGGGGAATATGCATAGGGCTGGCAGTCAGGAGGACCTCAGCTTATTTTTAATTTCTGACCTTTTATATGCTTTGTTGAAGGATAAATAAGTTTCACTGTAGCAGTTTTTTTCTTACTTCACACTAGTGACCTGCCTAACTTGCAAATTTTTCAGGTAAGAATAGAGTTTTATATCAAAATATAGTTAGTTGGGTTTGTAAGCTGTGTGGAGATCAACAGCATATAGGTATTGAGCATCTAACCCCTTCCAGGAGCCAGTTTCTGCTGGATCTAGATTTTTGTTCTCTAGTGTGGTGACTTCACTATTCTACCACCATCTTTGGTCTGCTAGAGAGAGAAAACGTGAATCTCTGAAAGCAGATTCCCAAGGCAGTCCTGGTGCAGAGCAGGTCCCTACGACACCCTAAATATACTGCAGGTAGCTGTTCCAAGGTACACAGAGAGGAAAGAGTAGAGACTCCATCTTTCATCTCAGCCACCTTCCATGCCTTTTCTGCTGTTCTGTTCCTAAGCTCTTACTCAAATCCTCCAGGACAGTTACCCATATTGAGCATACCCAGGTACTGAGCATCTAACCCCTTCCAGGAGCCAGTTTCTGCTGGATCTAGAGCTAGAAGGATACAGCCCAGCTAATTTCTGCCCATCATTCTACTATCCAATGTTAGCAGAAATTACAAATTGAATTCAGATATTTTTTATAACATTTTTTAAGTAAATCAGGAACATCTCCTTCTGGGGAGATTTAGTTTTGTTATTATCACTCCAAGAACTAAAATGAGTGATTCTGACCAGCAGGGCAAACATTTTAACCTCAGGCATCATCCAACTTGGCCTTGAACACCTCCAGGGAGAGGGCATCCATGACATCCCTGGGCAACCTGTTCCAGGGTCTCACCACCCTCACTGGCAAGAATTTCTTCCTAATCTCCAGTCTAAATCTGCCCTCCTCAAGCTTCAATCCATTCACTCTCATTGTATCGCTGCAAGCTCTTGCAAAAAGTCCCTTCCCAGCTCTTCTGTAGCTCCCTTCAAGTACTGGAAGGCTGCTCTAAGTTCCCCTCAGAGCCTTCTCTTCTCCAGGATGAAGAGCACCAATTCTCTCATCCTGTCCCCATAGGGGAGGTGCTCCAGCCCAAACCTGAACATTTCTGAACAGATTCTCAGTTATTTCCTGATGATGGCTGTAAAACTACAAACTTGTGCATTTGTTTTAATACCCAAATACACTTTTTCAGTCTAAACCCCTACATCCACCTGCTTCTCAGGCAACAAAAGTGTTTTCATGTGATTGTAACTGCTGTGTTTTCTACAGATTACCTACTTAGAAGCTTCATTGTGTTTTCCTCACTTCAAAGCCAATCTGCAAAGATTATCCTTTGAAAACAATGGATATTCCTTAGATTCACTCAGCACTTCAGAAAGTTTTCCTTAATGCTCTGACACAGTTGAGAGTCTTTGATCACAAAAAAAAGAATCGTACCCTAAGCTTATAAAATATTCAAGCAAATCTTTATTTCTGTATTCAAGAAATAACCTGCTAGCAGTGTTCACATTTTAGACTTCTAAGCATCCTGTTGATTCAGTACCTGAAGGGGCTACAGGAGAGCTGGGGAGGGACTCTGACAAGGGTTTGGAGTGATAGGATGAAGAGGAATGGACTGAAGCTGGAAGAGGGGAGACTGAGACTGGAGGTTAGGAAGAAATTCTTTCCAGTGAGGTTGGGGAGACACTGGAACAGGTTGCCCAGGGAGGCTGTGGATGTCCCCTCCCTGGAGGTGTTCAATGCTCACCAGCCCCAGGGCTCTCAGCCTTTCCTCATCACACAGATGTTCCAGTCCCTTCATCATCCTCACAGCCTCTGTTGGACACTCTCCAGTGTATCCCTGTCCCTCTTGAACTGGAGAGCCCAGAAGTGGTCACAATACTCCAGCTGTGGTCTCATGAGGGCAAACCATTTCTTGTGGCAGAAATTGATGCAGAATAGGAGAGAACTCTCAAGAGGCTCACAGTGCTTTCCCTCTTCTGTGGACAGGACAGTTGAGGCCAGCTGCCTGTTAGTCAGACTCCAAGTGCTGGCTATTTTTAGCAGACCTGCACACAGCATTTCCAAGCAGTGTGCAGCCTTACACAGTGACATAACACAACCATGATCTCTGCTTGGTTCCTTATTCCTAATAAATCCTAGCACAAATGACATCTCAATTACCACATTTCATTACAACTTAAGACAATTTTTTTCTCTTCTTCCCCAACTGACTTCAAACATGGCTTAAAGCACTCCTCATAAAGAAGGAAAAGTTTTTTCTTCCTCACAGTGGGATGGCTCCAGGGACAGTTTGAGATCCAGTTAAAGAAGGAACTAGTTACTAAAAACAAATGCTTTAATTAAGTAAGGTCTGTTCCCTTTGTTTCCTGACTGCTATTGTTGTGTTCTTCAATATTCTGAACTTGTATTAGCACAAGCAGGCCTAATTCTTGCAGATAAAACAAGGTCAGACCATGTCCAGTTGTAACATCTGCATGAGTTAGCACTCACGGTTCTGGGATGTGTGAATTGCTTAATGGGTTGTTAACTCAGATGTGCATTGATAATAACTGAAAGATCAACTTGTCAACATTACTTATTTGGCCACTGATCAAAGCACTAGAAGAGGATGAGGGAGAAAATGTGAAGGTCGGAATAATTTTCTGTGAGGATTTCCTTTTGGCACGTGAATATTGTTACTCCCTGATAGGTTACTGAGGGGAAAAAAACAAAAACAATTAAGAAACCCAGGGTGAGCCAATAGCACAGAATCAGCCATGGAACATCATTCCAAGCAGGAAAGCAGCCTGAAGCCCTGCTGCATTTAAAGCTCACCGGTGAGCCCAAAGAGTCAAAACTCACAAGATAAAATCTTGTTCAGGGCTCTGAAGAGATTCTCATTTTGGTGTCTGATATGTGTGGAAACTACTTTACAATTCCTTGGCTTTCCTTGAGTTCAAGACCTGCTATCCTGGTAACACTCACTAGAGAAGTCTCTATGGTCTAGTTATGCAAGGAGCTCTGCAAGAGAATGAAAGACTGGCTGCCCAGGAGAGTTTAATCTGATCTAATATCTAAGATTATTTGGAAAGCAGGTTTAGAGCAAAGAAGAAAAGAGGGTTTGTTCAGTTGCAGTCTTCCAATGAAATGACTTAAATGTTACCACTTGAATGTTTTCAGTTTCATTATCATAGACACACAGAAGGGTTTGATTTGGAAGGGCAAAACTGAATCCCTTGCTCAAGGCTTTAGCCCAGCAGAGCTTTTAACCCACACAATAGCAAAGAAGGCAATTTCTACAGCCCACAGGTGCCCCACTCTGGAAAGGGTACAGAAATTTAGGTCATTATCTAGATTTATCTAAGCTTAAATTATCTAGGCCCTGTCTAACTCATCTGAGCAAGGAGGTCAGACTTCCCACATCCAAAATGCTTCCCTTCGCAGCCAGGTTACTCACCTCTGGCAACCAGATTGCCTTTCTTTTAAGCCTGCTACCCAGCCCAAATGCATCACATTTTATCTAGTTGAGCTGTACACTCTGAACTCCTTGGTAATTATTAAAGGTTTGAAAACTGCCAGATTGTGGGGGGGCAAGAAAGGGGAGGGGGGGGGGGGGGGGGAAGGGTGTGAGAGTGAAAGGAAAATGGACTTGCAGATTACCAAGTGCTCCTACAGAATGCCTTGATATCTAAATCATTCTTTGAGGATTGTGAGTAATGACTTCCCTCCAAAAATCAGTGCTTTCTTTAATACAAATCCCTTGGAATGGATGGCTGGGATTTACTTTGCTATGGATTCATGGATTCAGAAGTAAGAGTGCCACCTAGTGAGGCACCAGCATCACGGAATCATTCAGGCTGGAAAAGACCCTTCAGATCATCACGGGTTCACAGTATCAGAGCATCACAGTACATTAGGGGTTGGAAGTGACCTCAAGAGATCATCGAGTCCAACCCTATGAGGCCCAACCATTAACCCTACTCTAACCAGCTCACCACTAAAACCAGTGGCGAAGTACCACATCTAAACGACCTTTCAACACACCCAGGGATGGTGTCCCTGCCCTGTAGCTCCTGCAGTTCCTGGGAAATCCTCTCTCTTTGACCTGGGGAGAGAGTGTTTGGGAGCTGTCTGCTGGGTTTTCTTTATGCAGGGGAACGAAGCACAAGCAGAAGTTCAGAGCTTGATGTGGAAACCACCAGAGAACAATTCTGTGGGCAACCACAAATCTGAATTTTCCTTTCCTGTCACTGCACACCTTGCTCAAGCCAGCTCTAGTAAGGCAATACCACTCTCACTCCTCTGCTAGAAATGGTCACTTGCATCTTCCCTGCGCTTGTGTGCATTCATGCCTTTGTCATCCCTTTGGATTCACTCCCAGAGCTGCTTTTCTTTTGCCAGCCATTGTGTTCTATCATTTTTATACCTGCACTCATGTTCATGGCAGGGCTGTTTAGCTCTATTCTGTGCCCAGCAGGGTCATTTACAAAAGAAGACAAATATAATTATCTTTGTTTAACAGTCAGTGAGGCTCGAGACACAGAGCTTAAGTGATTTACAAACAGAAGCCATTGGCAGAGCTGAAAGTCACAGAATCACAGAATGGTAGGGGTTGGAAGGGACCTCTGGAGATCATCCAGTCCAACCCCGCTGCCAGAACAGGATCACCTAGGGCAGGTCACCCAGGAACACGTCCAGGAGGGTTTGGAATGCCTCCAGAGATGGAGACTTCCATCACCTCTCTGGGCAGCCTGTCCCAGGGCTCCATCACCCTTAAATTAAAGAAGTTCCTTCTCATGTCTAGATGGAACTTCTGATGTTCAAGCTTGCCCCCATTTTCCCTTGTCCTGTCACTGGGCAGGGTTCTGTGGCCCTGGGCAGCCTGATGTAGCTGGAGATGTCCTCACTGACTGCAGGGGGGTTGGACAAGATGACCTTTGAGGGTCCCTTTCAACCCAAAGCAACGTGTGAATCTGTTTTCTTCCCTCTTTGAGCACACTGCCTTCCAAACTGGAAAAAAAAACCAAACCCAAAACCAAAAAAAAAATCACTCTGAATGCAAAGGAACGGCAGAAATGATGAATCTCCCTGGGTCCAATTATATCACACCATTCAGTAGCTCTTCACTTGTCAGGTGAAGCCATTGGTAACTCACTGTCATTAGTTTCAGCTCAGTGCTCATATCCTGTAGGGACCAAGGTACCACACTGAACGTCCATTTAAAAAGCAATTCCCTACCTTGGAAAATGCCACTGGTTTGCCATCACTGATTTTTGTAATTATTTCAGATCATTTCATAATACTTAGGAAAAAATCTGTCTAAAAGTAATTGTATGACATACAAGTTCTCTTGGGAAAGAGCTACCTCACCCTGAAGCTGTTTTTTCTTGCCTGAGATGGCTCTTTTATGTCTAATTTGTGTTAAATGGCAGTGAGCAGTCAGTCAACAAACACTCAAGACTCTGCTTGGTGAGGAGACTGTCTGTGGGTAGGAGAAGACCAGAACAGTGGCCAGAAATTTGTTGTTTTGCAGTGCAGAGGGACCTTGGATGCATCCTACACCTTAAACATAGTACAAGGTCAAGAGGAAGCCAGACAGAGGATGTGCTGCTGGGGTGGAGGGGAGAGAAAAGAAAGGGAAGGTCTGCAGCAGGTATTTCAGCAGCTTCATGCCATGAGGGATGATAAACTCCAGTGCTGCCAGAGCTGTTTCAGATAACAGCCAGGGTGTGGAATGCATACACTGCACACAGTGTGGCATTTCCCTGTCAAAACTGAAGCAGCTGTCACCAGAGGGAAGGGAGGGGCAAGCCATGGGCACGCTCTGATAAAGTTATCTAGGAAGGACAACGTCCTCCATGTGGCACAGGTTTGCTTCCTGTCCCAAATGATGATCATTTCTGGGGTGAATGGACAGCAGTTTCCTAAATCTTTTGCTAGCAGCAGAAACTCCTGGAAATCATTGCAGCAGCAGAGAACAGTGTGTTGACCAAAGCCAGGCACATCTAGATTAGACACTGGGAAGAAATCCTTGACAGTGAGGGTGGGCAGACACTGGAACAGGTTGCCCAGGGACGTTGTGGATGCCTCCTCCCTGGCATAGAACACCTGGGCTGGTGGGAGGTGTCCCTGCCCATGGCAGGAGGTTGGAACTTGATGATCTTCAAGGTCCTTTCCAACCCAAACTATCCTATGAATCTATGATTCTATGCAATGAACAATATTTGAATAGCATATCAATAAATAATGAAGGTAGGCAGAGCGTTTGTCTCCTGTGCTGAACCAATAAATTTATCATTTTCAGAGGAATAAGGTCAGTTTCTCCCCATTCATGCTTTTTTGTTGAAGCAGGTTATTTGGATAAATTAAAGCAGTCATAAATCACATGGACATAAGATCCTCTGAGCTAAACTGAACTTCCCAATAAAAACAAGAGGTGCAATTTAAATTTTGAATGAGTAAAAGTTACATAAACTGAAGCTGCACTAACTAAATCCAAAAGCAGCTGGGGGAGTGGCTTTTGTATTTGTTACACCAGCTCCTTGCTCTTGAACATTAGAAGTACAAACTCAGGGAACTCTCCAGTGAGCATCTCTTCAGAGACTTCATTTTGCATTTGCAGTGTTTCTGTGGATTGAAATGCAGAGCTAGGAGCATCTCTGGCCTCCACGCTTAGCTTGCCTCTGGGCTGTATGGCTGCTGCAGGCATGAGCCACACAGTTCCTGGAGCACAATGCCACAATTAAATAAGAGCTGCTCATTAAGGCAGCTCTGCAAATCCTGACTCTGTGCTGGGTGTCAGCTCAACTTCAGCAGTGGTACAAGGAAGACAAAGCAACATCAGTGATTCCATTCAAATTGACAGTCACAGCAATTGTCCACAGGAGCCCTGGGGACCCTGTTCAAATTCCAGGAAAACATGAGACCAAAGAGCTGAGCCTCCCACTAGGCAGATGACCAACACCTCCTTTGACAGAAAATTGATCACTCATCCTAAAACATGCAGGAGTCTGTCTAGGACTAAATAAATCTTTAGCAAACACTGAGGACTTCATCAACTACTGCCAGCACCTCATCTTCTGTAAGCAAACTAATCAAGAAACAAGCAATCAGTGTCTGCTGTCACCTGTCAGTATTCAGGACAGACATCAGGAATGCTGCAGGCCAGAGGCAGTGCAGGAGCAGAACTCTTTGCTTTGCTAGCTCAGCTCCTCCAGGTCAGAAGCAGAGGTGGTCATCCATGGCTGTTCTGTCCCCTTCAGTATCACTGAATCTGGAGCAAGTTTACTGCTGCTCCAGGGGGATGCAGGAATACATGGGTGTGCCTCAGAATAACGAGGTATCCAAACTAACCGGAGGAATTCAAACTAACTGGAGGAATTCAGTTATTCTGGATGAACAATCTCAGAGTTAATCTTATTGTTCACTCTTCACCCAAAAGAGGAAATATGGAAAATGATTTCAGCACCTGTTATCTTTTTTTTGGGGGGGGGGGGCAGGAGGGTTGTTGAGGGTCCAGAGGAGAGGCATGGGTAAAACTCTATCATCGCCCACTTACACTCATTGATTCATCTGTGACCAAACTCTTTCCCCAAGCATAAAAATTTTGCTGCCTTAGTAAATAGCCCCATGACCCTTGGACATCAGGAGGAAGTTCTTTACAAGAGTGGTGAAATACAGGAACAGTTTGCCCAGGGATGTGGTTGAGGCCCCATCCCTGCAAATGATCAAGATCAGACTTGCTGTGGCCCTGAGCAGCCTGATCTAGCTGGAGGTGTCCCTACTGACTGCAGGGGAGTTGGACAAGATGAGCTTTGAGGGTCCCTTCCAACCCAATGCAATCTGTGACTCAGTTTAGTTTTACATTTGCAAGAAGCTTGAATCTCTAACCACTCATTTTAATGTCTTGTACCTTGCATCATCAATTCTACTCCACTGGAAAAGCAAAATCTTCACATTCCAGTGACATACAGAGCCATGTGCCACCAGTCTTGCCCCTCTTGTGCTTGAAACTGAGATATTAGTAGGGAGAGAAAACTAGTTTGAACCATTACTGCAAGCATTTTGTTATTTAAATTTTATTGACTATAACTCCCCCATCCTTCAAGACCTGGGAGAGCTGGGATCAAGAGAGCAAGGGCAGAATGATACACGGATAATAAAATAGTCTGAGCAGAAGAATCACAGCTTAAACTGATTGCTGTGTTTGCCTTGTAAGTGAAAATAGTAATCGAGCTGAAAAAACACAAACCAAAACAGGATAAAAATAGTTATTTTTCTCTGCTCTTTTCCCTTCTTTCTCCAGGAGAGGCTTCTGCTCCCTGAAGCATGTGGAACACGTGTTCAGACATCTGATTTTGCTTTCCGAGCATTTGAAGAAAAGGAAACTTCTTGAGGGAGATGTGGGGGGAGGCAAAAAACCACAGACAGTCAAAAAAAGGAATGGGTACCACCATGTGCTAAAATAATTATTATTCAAAGTGAAAAAGTCATATCCTGGGCTGCGTCCAGAGGATTGTGGCCAGCAGGGCAAGAGAGGGGATTCTGCCCCTATACTCTACTCTGCTGAGACCCCCACCTCCAATACTGCATCCAGTTCTGGTGTCCCCAGCAGAAGGACACAGAGCTGTTGGAGTGAGTCCAGAGGAGGCCACAAAGACAATCCAAGGGCTGGAGCACCTCTTCTATGAGGACAGGCTGAGGGCGCTGGGGTTGTTGTGGAGGAGGTCCTCCAGCCCTCTGACCAACTTCATGGCCTCCTCTGGACCTGCTCCAGCAGTTCCATGCCCTCTTATGCTGGTAGCACCAGAGCTGGATGCAATGCTGCATGTGGGGTCTCATGAGAACAGAGTAGAGGGGCAGAATCCCCTCCCTCACCCTGCTGGGACAAGCACTACCATCATGAAGATGGTGACAACACTTCCAGTGCTTGTGACTGACACTCTGCAATGTGCAGAGAGGAGTTTTGTTACTTAGATGTCAGCAAGCATTTGAAAGGAGATTGCTACACTGAGCTGTGTCGTGTTGGAAAGTTTTTGCTGACAGCTTGGTTATTGTGCAGGAAAATGAGGGTGGCATGCTGTGGCAGAAACAAAGCAAGAGCAATGAACATCTGTATCAGTCACACCACAAAGGCTCTGATGAAGATCTGGGATTCTAATGATGACAGTGCTGCTATTGAAGATGAAAATGTATCCAGCCACTTAATCCCCCTGACTCCTGCAACAGGTAGAGAGTCTGTGTCACTGAGACTCTCTGATGAATGTTAGCAATGAAAAGCAATGAGAGCTGTAGGGATAAAAAAAAAAAAGGTTCATGGTCAGAAAAAAAAGAAAGTATGGAAAGTAACAACTGCTGAGCATTTTATATATCCACCAAAGATTTCTGAATGACAAGGCAAAGTGACAGGCTGTGATTTGTCATATGACAGGGGTTTAGAATAAATAAATTAGTTAAAACCTCCTAAAAGAATATTCAGAGACATTCAAAGATGCTAAGGATGGCATCTCCACTTAGTGACCTTATTCTTCAGCAAAAGCTGCATGAGAATGGAATCCCTACCTGGTTTTCCCTGTACTGAATAAAGGAAGGTGGAAAAAAATCAGTGCATAGAATATGAATGCATAATAAAAGCAAAACTAAGACAGTTGCTGAACAGAAAAAGAGAATGAATTCTGTGTTGAGCTCTGCTATGAGGACAGGCTGAGGGAGCTGGGGTTTTTAGCCTAGAGAATGATTCCAGGAGCACCTTAGAGCTGCCTTCCCCTTCCAATATCTGAATGGATCCTACAGGAAGGCTGCAGAGGGACTTTTCATGGGGTGTCTGGAGACAGGACGAGGTTTGAAGCTGAGAGAGAGCAGGGTTAGACTGGAGCTGAGGAAGAAGTTCTTCAGAGAAGGGTGGTGAGACTCTGGAACAGGCTGCCCAGAGAGCTTGTGGATGCCTCCTCCCTGGGGGTGTTCAAGGCCAGGGTGGGTGTCAAGGAGAAGGGGCCAGGCTCTTTTCAGTGATATCCTGTGACAGGACAAGGGGCAATGGATACAAACTGGAACTCAGGAAGTTCCACCTTGTGTCGGTGTGAGCTGAAATTCCCCCCCCACCGACAATAACCAGGCTAGCTCAGTCTGGAAGCAAATGAAAAGCTGTATTTACAAGCAAAGTCTAAAATCTACAATGAAATGCAATGAATATGTACAAATATACAAAATTCACAACATTCACAAATATATACAATCAACAGAAAAAGCACAACCGATCTCCCTTTGCTTCCCCCTCAAGGGGACCCTCCCAAAGGGGCCTCTCTCTCCCAGGAGCTTCCCCCCAGACCCCCCTGGACAGAGAAGCACAGTTAGTTAAGCAGAAAGTTGTTAACTTAGCTGCCAAGGTCAGTACGTGTTATCTTCAGCCAGAAGAGAAGAAGAAACAGCAGCCAGACAGCCCAGCAACTGCCCCCACTGCCAAACGCAGAATGTGCAGAGTGCCTGCTTTGTTTTGGGTAATAGTTCTTAAACATTTCTATCTATCCAATGGAAGTGTTTAGAACAATCGTTATTTTTCTTTCTGACACCCAATAGTGACTTATTTACATTCTTTCACTTTCTCTGTTCTGAACTTTGCAAGGAAAAATTAAAAAGACAGTTTCAAACCATCACACACCTCATGAGAGGTGCTTGAGCCATGGAACAGGCTGCCCAAAGAGGTTGTGGAGTCTCCTTCTCTGGCAACTTTGAAGACCCGTCTGGATGTGTTCTTGTGTGACCTGCCCTGCATGATCCAGCTTTGGCAGGGGGTTGGACTTGAGGATCTCTGAAGGTCCCTTTCAACCCAAACCATTCTATGATTCTAATGGTCCAACCCAACACCTTGACTGCACACAGACACAAACCAGAGAAGAAGATTGTTAGGAGATGTGGCTTCTGGGTGAAAAAAGAAGTTGATGTTTGGAAGTTCTCAGTACCACCCTGCAATCACAGACAACTGACTTGCAGACATTTCAGGGTAATTTTCTCTTTAGATGATCTAAAATCATGGTTTACTGACTTCAGCCAAGTCATTAGGTAACAATATTGCTTTTTATCTGTTTGCACAGAACTAAACTTAATGAGGAGTTTTTAATGTTGCCATGGTGATATCAGACAACACTCTCCAAAAAATCTTTTCACATTTTTGTTTGCTTGCTTGCTTTTGGCAGATGAAAGCCTTCCCAGACAAAAGGCAACAATCTCTCCATCGTTTGAGGAGCAAAACCTCTCCCTTACACCTGCTCTTCCTATTGAAGAAGCAAACAATGTAATTTACTTCAAAATTAAACATTACTAGACTCAGTCAAACAGAACCTAATGGGAAATATGGAAATCATAGGGAATAAAGATCCTAATATTGGATAGTAAGTAACTTTGCTGTGCAATTTCTAGCACAAGATTGTAGCCCAGACAATACAGAGCTGCCATTGCTTGTAACAGGCCACAGGCTTGGAGTGAAGTTAGTAACACAGGCATCAGGATGGGTCAGACTTTGTCTGGACTAGTCTTGGCCTGCCTGGAGATTTGTCTTAGCACAGGAGAACTAAAACACACCTTTTTGTTTGTTTCTAAGGGTTGCATGAGACCTGCAATATGTTTCTGAAAATGGACTGGAGGTTAGGAAGAAATTCTTGGCAGTGTGGGTGGTGAGACACTGGAACAGGTTGCCCAGGGAGGTTGTGAATGCCCCCTCCCTGGAGGTGTTCAAGGCAGGGTGGGATGATGCCTTGAGCAACCTGGGCTGGTGGGAGGTGCCCCTGCCATGGCAGGGGGCTTGGAACTAGGTGATCTTCAAGGTCCCTTCCAACCGAACCCATTCAATGATCACAGCATTCCTGACAATTTTCTTTTCATTTATGCTGTTCTTCAGTCTTCTGCACCATGCTTGTTAGTGCAGTGATATTTTTTTTCAGTTTCCCCTTTTGCTCTCTTTTTGTCTACTTTGTTCTCCTAAAGTGAGTAACAACCACTGATTTGAATGTTCTAATCACACAAACTCACCAGCTTTTAGGAGCACCAGTTACATAAAATTTCTTCTGATCACTGAGAAGTTCTGATTCCTCTTGCTTATTGCCTTCAAGCAGTTGAAAACAGCATTCTTTCCACCTCTCTTGCCCTTGATCACAAGATCCTGAGTTGGTGTTTACACCACATTTGCATTCATATTAAGTTTCCTTTTTTAATTTTTGTGTTAATAGCCTCATAGTTGTTCCAGATAATCTCCAGCTGAGAAGATTATCACCTTTTTCTTTCTGTGAGAAGTAAGATGTGGTATTTATAACTCCAACCATCTCTTAGGATGAATGTTTGACAAACGGAAACCTTCCTTTTCAAATCAGCCACGCAAGCAGTAGTCCCCTCTGGTGTCTTCTGCCTTTTCAGTGCTGTTAGAATTGACTCTAAGAAGATTATGAGGGCTTTTGTGTTCCGTCTCCCTTCAAGATAACTGAAGCTTCCTAAAGTGCATAGCTCCAGGTGAATGCCATGTTACTAATTTCAATGTGCATTATCCCTTACCAATTATCTCATAAGGATCTGGGGGATTCTCTGCCCTCTCATCATATCTCTGTCTCTTTCAAACACCACCAGGAATGAGAGGGATTCAGCCACCTCCCTAGGGAGCTTGTTCCAATCTTCAAGAACCCTTTCAGTGAAGATGTTTTTCCTGATGTCCGACCTAAACATTCCCTGGTGCAACTTGTGGCCGGTTCCTGTCACTTGTTGCTTAGGGAGATCAACCCCCACCTGGCTCCAACCTCCTTTCATGAAGTTGTAGAGAGCAATGAGGTCTCCTCTCAGCCTCCTCTTCTCCAAAGTCCAGATCCCTCAGCTGCTCCTCCCCAGTCCTGTTCTCTAGACGCTTCTCCAGCTTTGTTGCCCTTCTCTGCACCTGCTCTAGCTCCTCAAACTTCTTGGAGTGAGTGGAGCAGGCAGAGGCACTGCCATGAGCGGGCACGGAAATGGGGAACGCGACTAGGCAGAGGAGCAGCCTGGGATACCACAGTGTCACACACACTGCAGTGGAGAACCAGGTGAGGTAAAGGAGCAGCCTGGGATACCACAGTGTCACACACACTGCAGTGGAGAACCAGGTGAGGTAGAGGAGCAGCCTGGGATACCACAGTGTCACACACACTGCAGTGGGGGACCCGGCGAGGCAGAGGAGCAGCCTGGGATACCACTGTGTCACACACACTGCAGTGGACAAGCCGGCGAAGCAGAGGAGCAGCCTGGGATACCACAGTGTCACACACACTGCAGTGGAGAACCCGGCGAGGCGCAGGACCAGCCCGGGAAACTCCACGGCCACTGCCGCTCCGCCCCTCG
The DNA here is from genome assembly GCF_027791375.1 of Indicator indicator. Classification (NCBI taxonomy): domain Eukaryota; kingdom Metazoa; phylum Chordata; class Aves; order Piciformes; family Indicatoridae; genus Indicator; species Indicator indicator. The sequence continues at coordinate 13,017,133 of NC_072036.1, forward strand.
GCTGCTCGCTTTCCGGCACTGTCGTGCCGCGCCGGCTCTTTGCGGCAGCGGAACCGGCCGGCCGGAAGGCAGGTGCGCGGCCGTGGTCGGCGGGCGGGGGTCGGGCGGTTGCGGGATGCTGGGCGGGAAGCAGGGGCTCGTCGGGCCGCGGGGAGTGCTGGCGGCGGAAGGGCGGCCTCGGTGGCGCTCTGGGAGATGGGGGGAAGTGCTGTTCTTTCCTGTGGCAGGCGTAAAGCTGCGATCCGGTCCCCTCGGTGAGGAGTGGGACTGTCGCGTTCCAGCTAGCTCCCGCCGGTGTGTGGGCGTGAGGAAAGGAGCACGGAGGGAGCGGTGCCGGGCTGCTGGCGGAGCTCGGCTGTTTCGACGCAGCGAGGCCGGTGCCAGGTAGCCCTTTGGCTTCCCCGGGCTCGCCGCAGGGCGAGCCTGGCGGGCGGACAGGGTGCCCTGGGCCGGCAGCAGGGCCCGGCCCGCGCCCGAGCTCCAGCGGGCGGCTCGGTGGATGGTACAAATCGCTAATAAAGGCCTGGTTTCGTTCTTCTGTTTCTGATGTTGGCCTCAAGTGTGTTTATTGGAATGGGGCTGGCAGGAGTACTGGCAGGTGGGGCACGGCACAGGCGTTGAATGGGCCTGAACCTCTTGTGGTGCTTACTGCTGGTATTAATAAACATTGAGGACTAGAAACGAATGAGAAAACAGCATGAGATCAAACAGGACTTAGTTTTCTTCTTTGTACCAGACATACGAAAGGTTTCTCAAAAGAAAATAAAAAGCAAAACCTGATCTTGGCTGTACACAGAGCTCGTGAGCCAAGCTCAGTTTATCTTCTGTTCTGAAAGCAAAAGATTTTGGGAACTTCTCTGGCCTCTGAGCTTTGGGTATCCCAACAGTAAACTTCATTGATATTTCAGTTAATTAAAGATGTTTTAATTTATCCTGAAGTGACTTTCTTAAGCCAGTGGAATCATCTCCCAAGGGAAGTGGAGTTTCCAGCATTGGACACTTTTAGGATTCAGCTGAACAGGTGCTGGGCCAGCTTGTCTAGACTATACCTTTGCCAAGAAAGGTTGGAGCAAGTGATCCTCGAGGTTCCTGCCAACCTGGGATTCTGTGATTGATTCTATGAAGGTTACATTGTTATCATGGGTTGGTTAATGGTTAAAAGTTTGACTTGATATGTGCAGAAGGTTATTTTTCAAGCAGAATAGACACAGCAGAGAAATAAAGTTTGTTTTCTGTTCTTGCTTTCCCATTAGAGCTCAGAAAAAAAGATTAAAATATTTCTTAGTTGTTTTCTGCTACAGAAAGCCTACTGTTCTTGCTGGTTACTGTACACATTTTCATCCACAGGTAGTTGCTGAGTTGCTTCTCCCTGTAATAAGGTCATGCTTATTCCATTAAAGTTTTGTTGTGGATCTTTAGCAAGAGTTATGAGCAATTATTTTACCTCTTGAAGCTGAGCTGGAAAGAAGCTGGCAGTGCTTGCTCTGTGACCAGTGCTTAGCATTAGAGGTTTTGTCCTCTGTGTGCTTGCTGTTGACTACAGCAGTGTGTTAAGGAGACTCTCTTACTACCATCTGCTGAGGTCCATGGCCTTGGCACAGCAGTTACACAGTTACTCATCACGTTTGTGTGATAACATTTTTTGCCCAAGCCCTGTCTCTCAGCCATCCTTGGCGACACGTGTTACTTAGTTGCTGTTAGCTGAAAGGTTTTCTTTCCTTCCCTGATTTCGCCGCTTTCCATCTTCCCCTTATTTCTCTGTTTACCTTCCATACACCTCCTGCTTTTGCTTTAGTGACAAACCTTTCTGGAAGGTGGGGTTGTTTTCAGCCTTTGTTGATGGAACTTTGAGAGAGGCATTGAGAGGCCCCTGATAAACTAAAGCACACTAAAAAGTTCAGTTCCATAGATTTCATTGGAATACCCTTGGGTTGTTGATGCTAAAGGGATAATTCTCCTCTAGGACAGGAGAATATGGCCTCAAGTTGCACCAGGGAAGGTTTAGGTTGGACATTAGAAGAAACTGCATCCCTGAAAGGGTTCTCAAAGACTGGCACAGGCTGCCTGGAGTGGGGGTTGAATCCCCATCCCTGGAGGTGTTTCAAACAGGCAGAGATGTGGTGCTGAGACACATGGTTTAGCCCCAGTCTAGGCAGAGAATGTTTGGACTTGATCTTAAAGGTCTTCTTCAACCAAAACAATTCTGATTCTAATTGCCACTTTGCCTCCTTGCTTGTAAATTTCTTTAGGCAGAAGAGACAACCTGCTGAGTGAGCTCTGCATGTCACCAGGCCTTGCCTCTGCTTTGTGCCTTTCACCTCCCTTCTATAATTTCTTTCCACTTGTTTAGCTGAAGTGCCAGCCAAGTTCTGCCTGCTCAAAAAGGTCGTTCAAGTTCGTGATGTGAGTTTGTATTTCTAGCATTAACAAAACCCTGTTGTTTTTGTTCTCATCTAGGTGCTTGCATTGGGATTTGGTTTCTCATCCTATGGATCACTGAATGAGTACCAGATGGCCTTGCCTCGCCTTACAGGTGCTTTACGCTCCTTTTCAAATGTCACTAAGCATGAGGATTACAGTGAGGAATTGGCTGACTTAAAGGTAAAGAGCTTTTTTTCTTTCCCAAAGCTCAATTGTCAAGTATTGGGTGCATAGTAGGAATTGTTTGCTCTCTTCCTTTGCTTTGCTGTTTTATAAGAGTAGACAAGCAAAGCTGGGCAGGGACACCTCTCAATTAGACTCAGCTGGTCAAGCCCTCACCCAACCTGGCCTTGAAGACCCCCAAGGAGGGGGAGTAGGCATATAAAACCTCTCTGGGCAACCCATTCCAGAGCCTCACCACCCTTGTGCTGAAGAACTTCTTCCTCAGATCCAGTCTAATCTTGCTCTCCCTCAGCTTCAAACCATTCCTGCTTGTCATTAGACACTTTCATGAAAAGTCCCTCTCCAGCTTTCCTGTAACTCCCTTCAGATATTGAAAGCAGCTCTAAGGTCCTCCTTGAAGTCTTCTTTTCTCTAGGCTGCACAACTCCAGCTCCCTCAGCCTATCCTCATAGCAGAGGCACTTGGATCATCTTTATGGCCCTCCTTTAGACTTGCTCCAATAGACAAGGGGCAATGGGTACAAGTTACTCCTGAGGACATTCCAACTGGACTCCAGAAGAAAATGTTTCCCCATGAGAACAGTCAGACATTGGAATCATCTCTCAAGGGAAGCTGCTTGCTGTTGTTACTTCATACTGGCTGAGTGCAATTGGAAAGTGGTTTATCTGATGTTTAATTTTCAGGAAGCTTCCCTATAGTCATTGGAAATATATAAAAAAAAACCCTAATATTTTGTGCTTTCAGACTAAAAGATTAAAACTCCATGAACAGCTGCTGAAGTCTGAGCTTACTTGGAAGAAGATAATGAAGTTTGTTGATGACCACTTGGACAAGAAAGAATACCAAGCTGTAAATGGTGATCTAAAAACTATATTACAAGCTGCCAAACAAATAGGTAGGCTTTCATTCTCTGGTAGTCTAACAAACCAACCCCACTGCCACCCAGCACCACACCCAGTATCCTGACTGGGTTTGTTCAGTTTGTGCTTGATGACTTTTATAATTGTTTCACAGTGACATTTTAGTTCACCATATGTTGAATTTGCCTATCTTGGCCTTGAGTACCTTTTTGTGAATGTTTGCATATGACAAATAATTATTTTTTTTTCTCTAATAATATATATTTTATTTGCATAATCTGACTATAATTTTTTTTGGTAGCTATAAATCTAAATTCGTGTATTTATTTGCTTTCATTTCTTTGGGCAATTTTTGTAGTTGGCATAAATTCTGTAGTAATTCTACTGGGAGTCAGTACAAGGATGTGTAGTAATTCCCAACTGAGTTCTGTATGTTTAGTCTGTTGTGAATAAGCAGTGAGACAAAGTGGAAATTTGTTACCTCTTTAAAAGCTCATAAATATCCTGTTGTGAGTTGAAGACCTCAGGCAAGGTTTTGCTCTAACTCAGGAAAACAAGCAAGCATTGGTAATCCTTAGTATGAATTTCTAGACAGACAGATAATGAAGGCAGGTGCTTTTTTACCACATACCTTTTATAATCCAGTACCTTGCAACAATTACTGCTTCTTGTTGTGGTCTTCTTCTCATATCTCTGTTGATGAGGCTCACAGCAAGGAATTGAACCCAGTTCTGTTCTAGGCAATGGGAGAGAATGAAGTTTGAAGTGTATAAAGTTACATTTGGCTTTGGTTTTGTTAACAGTTGGGGCTGAAAATGGACAAGAAGCAATTGAGAGTGGAGCTGTTTTTCTCTTTAAGACATTTCACAACAAAGAATGCGTTGGCCATGATGAGACCAAGGCGATCAAGCAGATGTTTGGGCCGTTTCCATCATCATCTGCTGCCGCAGCCTGTAGTGCCACATGTCGGATTGCTTCTCACTTCACTGAGGAACAGCTTACGGCCCTCATACAGATGGCTGAAGAGCAGAATGGTGATGACAGAGTCCTCTTTGGTAAAAATGTAGTGTTTTCATTTGACATGCATGATTTGGACCACTCTGAGGAGCTGCCTGTGAATGGGGAGGCCGATGCACAGAAGATCATAAGCTTAGATTATAACAAGTTTCTGACTAACCAGCTGAATCACTTACAGAATTACTGTGATGGGAAAGCTGAGCCCAAGTCTGTGGGAAAAGTAGATGATTCTTTTTTGTGGTATGAAGTTGGAAAGTACCTGAATGAATCTCAAGGGGGTACCCCTGGAGGGCCAACAACAGAAGACCTCTGCTGTACTTTGTACGAGATGCTGGCTTCTAGCAAAAGTGGTGATGAACTTCAGAATGAGGTACAGTAGAGTACTAACCACATTATGTATTGAGATCTGCATAATGGTAGAGTTGCTGAAGCCATATTCTTGTCTTATTTAGCTGTTCTTGGAACTATTTTCTGTATAGAAATATTGTCCTACAAGCTTCTTGTATCTTGTTTTGGATTTTTAAGAACTCTCTTAGTAAAAAGAAATTGGTTTTGTCTCCCCATTCTCCTTATTTTGATCCCCATGTTGCCTTTCCTTGCAACGATCTTATTAATTCCTTGCTTATTACACAACATGGGGGCCAAGGAAAGGGTAAAATTAATTGGAACCTGATGACCTTCTGTTAAAAGTTAGCTGGCATTTGTGTTGTGCTCTGTAAGACTCCTTATGACTTGAATATTTCTTCTGGGCCTTGGATTTTACCATCACTTAGGGAGTTTGTTTTAGTGGTTTTTGTTTTTTTTATTACAGCAGTTTTGCTGGTGGCATCATTAAGAGCAGATGGTGCTTTTAAACCTGAAGAGAACCCATTTCTAGAACTAGGTCATAGAATTGCCATATGAGATGGCATAACAAGTATGTGATTGATTATGCATACTGAAAACCTTGCCTCAGCTGAGGTGATGCATACATGCTAAAGTCTCTCTGCTCTAGGAAATTCTTTTTTGTCCTTATAAACCAAGAGAACAAGAACTGTTGTTGTGAAGGGGTAATTTTTTGTAAATAAAAATCCAGGTCTGTAAAAATACATTTTCATATTTTAAAAGGCTGTGTCTAGTCTCCTGTTCAGGAAGATGTTGCTACCTGTTTAGAAAAGAACATGCTGGTGGTGAGGATGTTGGCAAGTGGGCTTCTCTTCTCTAAAACAATGCAATTTGAGCCTTAAGCAAAGTTTATTAAGGTTATAATACATTAAGATTGTAATAGGATGAGGGAGAATGGATTTGGGCTTGAGGAGGGCAGATTTAGACTGGAGATCTGAAAGAAATTCTTGACAGGGTGGGGAGACACTGGAACAGGTTACCCAGGGAGGTTGGGGATGCCCCTCCCTGGAGGTGTCCAAGGCCAGATTGGATAAGGCCTTGAGCAGCCTGGGCTAGTAGAAGGCGTCCCTGCCCGTGGTGGGGGTGTTGGATCTAGGTGATCTTTAAGGTCCCTTCCAACCAAACCCATTCTAGGATTCCAGACCATATTAAGCTTATGAGCAAGTTTAGACCCTTTCAGGAGTGCCATCCTGTCTTCTTTGTAGTGCCTGCACAGGCACATACATGGATGCCACTTAGGTTTTTATCTACTTCATGAATTCTGCAAGGATTTGAAATGAGCTTCTTCCTTCAGCACTGTGTAACTCCTGTTTAAAGTGGCTGGTGAGGTAGAAGAAATAACTTTATTCTTTGCTTTCACTGTTTGAGAGCATCCCCTGCTTCCTGTGGGGCAGTTTGTTTATCTCGCACATCACTGGTGACTCTTAATTAGAGGAAAATTGATTCCTATGCTTGGAGTGAGATGGGAGTTATAGCTTATTTTTGAACTGTTTTGGACATGTGCTTTTCTTTGGGGACATGAAGTCTAGCAAAGCTAAATGACAGCTACAAGGAGCCTGCTCCTCACTGTGTGTCAGGCTCCTTGCGAAGCAGGAGGTGGCAGTGATGCAGCAACAAGGCCATTATTTAATAACAGGAGGAAAAAGCTGATGACAGACTATGGCTTCTGCCCAGCTACCATTGTGCTTTTCTATTGTTTCCTGTCAAAACTTAGCATACAGAGCAGTCCTCAATGAAATCACTCAGTTTCTAGTATTTGGCAATTTTAAAATGAAGATTTGAGGCAGCTGAGAGCATTTTAGCAACTTTGCCATCTAACCCCTCCCAGGGTAACTAGGAGGAAGCTGGAGGACTTCACTCCCTATTTGGTTACATCTTGTTGTCCTCAGGAGATTTCTTTTGGGAGGTTCTGTATATCTGCAAAACTTTTCTGGATTTTATTTTGCAGATGCCTATTGTAGAATCCTAGAATGGCTTAGGTTGGGAGAGACCTCAGAGATCATCCACCCCAACCTCCCCACCATGGGCAGGGACACCTCTCAACTAGACTGGGCTGCTCAAGTCCTCATTCAGCCTGGCTTTGAACACCCCTAGGGAATCTCTATTTTTACACTAATGCAGAGGTGCAATTTCCCTTTATCATAACAAAGAAGGGAAAAATTTCACATAGAGCTAAAGTAACTAGAGACCTCTAATCAGAACAGTGCAGGTTGTTGAATATCAGCTTAATGTGATGGGGGGAGAAAAAGAGGTCAAGAGTTGGACAGCACCTATTCCTGTATGATGTGGAGGGATCTATTATCTTTAGGGTCAGAAGGTTACAGCTTTATTACTGAAATTCAGTTCTTTTATTATTTATTTCAGAATGGGAGTTGATATCTGTTATTTTATCAGATGATAATTGATAATGCTTTACCTAGTAATAGATTCTTTTGTTGTTTCATTAAGTAGGGTTTGTTGGGTTTTTTTTTAAGCACAATGTTTGTGTATCTCTGATTGACAAAGCAACAGGCTTTTAGACAGGCATTTCCCCAGGCTCTGCTATCTGGAGCTCTGGTAGCTCCCAGGCTTCAGCCTATAACTTCAGCTGCCTTTGTCACTGGTGCCAATATAATGATTTTTTATTTCCACTTGAGTTCACTTACATTATTTCTGTTGCCCTATCCTAATCCCACCACAGATATCTGCCAATGTGCTTTGTTGGTTGAACCTGTTAATGCTCTTGGGATCAAGAACCAGGGGAGCTTCACTCATTTGTCAATTCAACAAACTGGCAGGAGGCCCTTCTGAGTCTGCTTCCAGCCCTTCTGCAGAAGCAGTTCAGAAAAGTAAAGGAAAAGAAAATCTATACAAACATTAACAGACTCTGGAAAGGACTTTTCTGTCAGGGGTACATCTTACATTGAGGAAGACTTCAGTGATAAAAGCATGTGGGAAAACCTGACCCAGCTTCTCCCCTGAAGACCTCTCTAGAGCCTTTGTTGCCTGAGTGGCAGAAATGAACCCTTGTCACCTGCCTGCTGGCTGTAATCAGGGCTGGGTTTCTGATCGCTTTCCCTGTGCTACAGTTGTCCTCTTTTTAACCAATTTTAAGAATGAACAGCAAAGAACAGTGCTTGTAACTTTTTTTTCCCAGATGATGCTACACCTTTTCAGCACTGCCTTTCATTTCCCCTTCAGGCAGCTGCTCACCAACTTTTAATTCTTCTCTTAATGCTCATCCCCTCGACTTTAACAAGTCCTCATGTGGAAAATTGCAATCTTTCAAATGAAGTCCAGATGTGAGACAGCTTCTGTTTATTCATTTCCTAGATTGATGAAGTGTTATACCAAGTGATGTATCATTAGTAGGTCATTTTCCAGTTACCTGCATGTCTTTTTGATTATTATTTTTTCTTCAAAAACATCTCCTTTTAACTCTTCCCCAATCATATTTCTCTTTTTCTTATCCACTGTGTTACTCCACTGGTTTCTGTGTGTTCCCTGACCTACAATCTCATGGGTCAGTTTTGAAAGGTTTATGAAAGATTATCTTGCAGTCAAGCTGTGAGTTTTGTTTGTAGCTTCAGTGTGATAATTTTTATATCCAAACTATTTATTTTCTGTTTAATCACCTTCTCTCTATATCCCAAAAGAATAGTTTGTTATTTTGGGTTTTTTTCTTTCTTTAACCATAGACAAATTTTCATTTTACATTGAAATGAATTAAAGTAGCAGGTCTGTAATGTCCAATCTAACCATCCGTTTCCTCTCATCCTATCACTGGTTACTTGGGAGAAGAGACCAACACCAGCCTCACTCCAACCTCCTTTCAGGGAGCAGTTGAGACCAATAAGATCTCCCCTCAGCCTTCTCCAGGCTAAAACACCCCCCAGCTCCCTCAGCCCCTTCCTCACACAATACCCTCCAAACTCCTCCCCAGCCTCATTACTCTTCTCTGGACACACTCCAGGACCTCAGTGTCTTTCCTACACTGTTTTTGTGTAGCAGAGACCAAAACTGAACACAATATTCCAGGGGTGGCCTGACAAGCATTGAGTAGAATGACTTCCTGACTTCTTTATCCCTGCTGATGATGCCCTTGTTGGTGATGCCCAACACCCTGCTGGCTTTCCTTGCTACAGCAGCACACTGTTTGCTCATATGGAGCCTGTTGTCCACCAGCATCCTCAGGTCCCTTTCCACAGGTAAATCCCAGCCTGTGCTGTGCTCCTTGATTATGTTTACCCAGGTGCAAGACCTTAACACCTGTCCTTGTTTAACCTTTTGTGTAACTTAGTGAATTATGGAGTGCAGGAAATAAGTAGTCTTCATGTTGCAAGCAATCTTGCTTAGGTTTTAAAGTGACTTTCATTTTACCTGTGTTAAATCGGTCTCCTTAAGTATCTATAAATAATGGGCATTTGTTTTTCAGATAAATCATTTGTTTAGTTTCCTGCATTAAAGAGGAATCTGTAGTGATCATTATTCTTTTAAGAGAAAATCCAAGCAGCCTTCATTTACCTGGCTACATTTCCAATACCCTTTAAAAGCCTAGCATTATTTATGTGGACATTTACATTTCTCCCAGTGTGCAAGCTGAGCTGAATGTAACATTGTGAAATGACATTGAAACAGTTCAACAAGAGCCTATTTTAGAGTTCATAATGCAAACCAGCTACAAAAAGATTTTTCAACTCCCACAGACTGTACACTCCAAGGAAATAAATGGAAGAGCATTGCACAAGATCACATTATTGCAGAACAAATCTAAGCAATTGTGTGTAGATTTTGTTTCCTGCTAGTGACTTCATGTGCTTGTTGTAAACAGCAAACTGTAGACAGCCTTCTTTCTGCTTACTCCTTGCTTTCACAATCAGTCAGAACTTGTGTGTTGCATTTTGCAAATAAAAACTCTGTGTTCTAACTGGCCAAAAAAATTGATGCCCTAAGAAACCCTTAGCTTGCATTTCTAAACCTTTAATTCAGTTTAACAGTTCTTAGGTCTGTATTGAGAGTGATTCCCTGAGCACTCTGAATATGTAAATTATATAAAGAGCTATGAACTCTTCACAGTTCACATTATGAAACTGTGAGAAGTGCTGCAACATTTCATTTTTTTGCAGGCTTGCATGGTGCTCAGGTGCTGGTTTTAAGATCATTCCTCTGACAGACTGTGCAGGATCCAACAGAGATGCTTTTGAGAAACAGGCTTCATTATCTGTGCACAGTGCAATTGGCTCTGGCTCAATATTTAACTAACACTTTTGCTTGGCTCCGAGGGCAAGTGGAGCTTGTTTGCATATGCCACAGCCATTCCCCTAGTTACTAGCTGACCTTCTCCTTCAAAGAAGTGCAGTGTGCAGGTGTGAAATTAGCTGTGTACTTTGCTTTCCTTAGGCAAAATATGCTGTAAGGCATCAGCTTCTTGCAGCTTTGTGGAATGCTGGGTGTTGGGCTTTGCAAATGCTTTGCTTCCCCCAGATATCAAACACGAACGTTCTGCTCTTGGAAACTCTGCCTTGTCACCAGCTTGGCACATCAGTCTAATTGCACATGCTGCTTTGCTCCCAGGAGGTTCACTCTTCCTTGTCAAAGCAAAAGGACAAGAGGTAATGGGTATAGACTTGAGCATAGGAAGTTCCATCTAAACATGGGAAGGAACTTCTTTATTTTGAAGGTAGCAGAGCACTAGAACAGGCTGCCCAGAGAGGTGATGGAGTCTCCTTCTCTGGAAACATTCAAAACCTGCCCAGACATGTTCCTGTTTCACCTCCTGTAGGTGAACCTGCTTTGGCAGCAGGGTTGGACTTAATGATCTTCAGAGATTCCTTCCAACCCCTACCATTCTGTGGTCCTGTGAAAACCTTGAGTTTTCTGTCTAAATTGCTGCTCTTCAGGCTTAGGATTCCTAATTGCTACTTTTCTAATGCTTCTGAAGCAGAACCAAAGGTGCTCTGAGAGCCCCAGTGCAAGTTCTGATGGAATGTGTTTCCAAGGCATCGACATCTCTATGTGCTTGTCCCATTATAAAGACCCTCAAGACTCATTGTAAGCACTGCCAGATACTTTGTGTCTCAACTACACTGCACAGAGTGCAGAATGTGTTTATGTAGACTGCCTACTGACAGGGGAAGCAGTTTCAGAAGGTGACTTCATCGTTCCTGTATATAGGAGGTGCTAAAAATAATTGGGAGAGGGTTCCCAGGGGGTCCATTGTATAGGATGGACATGGTGAAATAAAGCATGGAAAAGTGTGGAAATGAAATATGGGAAAAGAATTGCCAGGCTGGATGGATGCAAAGAAGGAGCAGTAAGAAGCAGTACAAACATATTTAGAGTGGGAGTAAAGCATCAGTATGCTGTGGCTTGCAAGAAAAGGCACTCAGAGAGACAGAGGGGGCAGCAGTGACTGGCAGCATAAAACAAAGGTGTAGGAAATATCGTCTGTGCTCAGGAAAAATCCCACCAGGACTTTCAGTTAACTTTCAGATTCCAGGCCACTATTAAGCCTCCCTGGAGCCTTCTCTTCTCCAGGCTGGACAGCCTCAGCTCCCTCAGGGGCTGTTCCAGTCCTCTAATCATCTTTGTGGCACTCCTCTGGACCTGCCCCATCAGGTGTGTGTCCTTCCTGTGCTGAGGGCTGCAGAGCTGGCTGTAGTGCTCCAGGTGAGGTCTCAGCAGAGCAGACTCTAAGGTTAGCATTCAGCTCTGCATGTGTGCCTGCCCTTGGCATCGCAGACGTCGGCATGACAAAGCAGCTTGGCTCATGGAACATCTTTGGTTTTAAACAGTCAAAGTGGCCTTTCCTTTTGTGCAATAAAAGGACTTTCTAGCCCTAACAAATTAACATATCACAAAACTTATTCCCCATTACTTAGTTCCTAAAAGCAGGTCCCATTTTGGGAAGCAGAGGCATACATGGATCACCCCTGTGGTGTTTTATCTTTATCTTCTCATCAAGGCTTCTAACCTGCCATGGGGCTGCCTTTTCAAGCTCATCTTCTCTTTGTAATTTTATTAAAATTACTAAGATTTTTTTATTTCCAGTACAAAGCCCACATCTCATTATTCTTGACCATGGAGCTTATCTGCTTCCCTCTCTTACAGAGGAAAGAATTCTGTTATTTCTCATACAGTTGGGTTTTTCTTTTTCCCTTGTGGCCTTTTTTAGACTCAGAAGTACACAGCTTTGTTGATGTCCAGGGACTGTTGAAACCCCACAGATGATAAGCTTTGTCTTTTTGTGAAAACAGAGCCATGCTGTCTCCCTTCAGAAGACACCAAACTGAATAGCATTTGAGTGCTGTTTTTTGAGGGCAGAACTTAAGAAATTATGAAAGAGCTGCAGTGAGAGTCAAGAGATGCTGGGCTTTTCCTCTTTCCTGTTAATTCCTTTACTTAGTTTTGTTATATTTTTGAGGTGATACAAGGCTTGATCTATTCATGGTAACTTTTGAATGAGCTTCAATATATTGTTGAACTTAATGAGATCTTCTCCTAGAGCAAGTCACTCTGTGCCTGGTAGAACTTTTTCTTTGGTGCTGAGAAGTTCTTTTCACATCCACTTAAGGAGCTACAAATTGGGCAAGAAATGCAGGCAGATGGCACCTCAAAGATGGAGGATCACTCATTACCCAGACACAAAATTACTTTCCTGCAAGTCACCTTATGAGTTACTTTCCTGGCCAAAGAAGAGTTTACAGCGGTGCTCTTGGAGGGCTCACTGGTGTGAGTCAATGCCACTGTGCTCATGCTTCATCTGTACAGAAGACAGAGCAGGAGGCCCAAAGAGCAGTCATTTAGTTTGTTCTTCTGCTGGCCCCAAACATTTTGTCTCTCTATCAACTCTGGAAGTTAGTGAAGAGGCTTAAAGGTGTTAAAAATGTGCTTAAAAGGATTTTGTTGGCTCACACACTGTTACGCACTCAGAGTGATTTGGTTTCCTTGGGAAACCTCAGGATGTGGTTTAGTGGCCATGGTTGACAGTTGGACTGCATCATCTTAGAGAGCTTTTCCAACCAAAATAATCCTATGGTTCTATAATTTTAGCAGAGCAGTACTTACTAGTAAGACCCAAGCAAGGTACCAAGACTGTTCCTGTTGTGGTTTTGATTGCATTTGCAAAACAAGATATTTTCTTTGATTTATATGATCCTTTCCCACATTATAGAAGAGGCCCCTGTGATGCTGGATATCAAAGTAATGTTCCCAGGTCTGTACCTCCTAATTGGGTTCACACTGAGGACCTCCAAGGCTCCTTATACATTGTGCCTTACAGAATTGAGAAATGAGCATCAGCTGTTTAACATTCAGAGGGAAGTCTTGAAGTGTGAGTTCAGCCATCAAGATTTACTTTTTATGGCTGAGCTTTGCTTGATAAAAAAAATTTCTGTGTCGTACATCTCTTGGGGCTCAGCTTACTTGTTACCTGCTCTGCCAGGCAGACTGTTGCCTGTCTGCAGGACTGTGCTGGGTTTCCTTGCTTTTTCCATGTAACTAGCAGAGGTTCAGTAGAAATCATCAGCATGGGGAGCTTGCCTCACCCTTCTAATACAGCATGACCCATCTTGTCCTCTGTTCCTGGACTGATTGCTCGTTACACTTCCTTCCAGATAGTAAGACTATGCCTATAAAATTAAATGTAAAAATCATCCATACAAATATGAGTGACTATACATCACACTCATCTGTGTCTTTATGGTACTAGCTGAAGTCATCTGAGACCTTTGTTGTTGGAGGCAGCCAGGGTTGCCTTTTGGGTACAATCTGTACTGACTTCAAGGGATGTAATGCTTTGGCTGGTGGTCAAGAAGCTGCTGACTGACACATAGCCTCTTCAGCTCTTGCCTGCTGTCCAGTTTATCTCATTAAATCTTCATAAGACAGCAGCTATGCACATTCACCACATTCTGTTGCCTGCTGTCAAGGTCTTGGTTGTTGACATTTCAGGCCAGAATATATAATAACATACCAATGCTGCACCTATAGTGAGTGCCTCTTGGTAGGGAATTCTGTGCTGGTGTACATCGCCTGCATCATGCATGAATGGCACAGACTGAAGTTGATACTGGTGTAATCTTAATGGTTTCTCCCAATTCCTGCTGTATTCTACAGCTGTGATTTCTCTTTTTTGTTTCTTTTTTGTAGGACAATACTGTGAAAATGCAGCCAGCTCTGTCTCTTTGTTCACTAGTCTGGGAATAACTCCTTCTTTATCTGATTTGTGAGAAACCATTGGTTCTCCTGATTTAGCTGCTTAGATTGTGGAGGAATATTTAAATTTGCAGCACAGTTAGGTAAATGACCATGAAGACAGACACATAAAATTTAGTCTTGAGAAGAACTGAATTTTAAGGAAGAATCTCAAAGAGAAGCAGAGTTTTACTTATTAGATACAATTCACAGATTTCTTTTTAATATTTCCTGAAATCTTTCTGTAATTTTCCCTCTTAGTAAGGGAGGATCAGGATAAATGCCAGCAGTGATACCTTTTGGGTGAATTACTTGGAGCTGAAGTTTGGGTGAATTACTTGGAGCTGAAGTTTGAAGTCCAAGTCTTCAAACTCACTGTCAGCACATGTGCTGTTGCCAAGGATGGGAATATTGCAGTCCTGCTTATAGGTTTATGCTAAGTTGAGTAGTAACTTAGAACTTTGTTTCCTTTGCAGTTGTTTGAATTGCTGGGTCCTGAAGGGTTTGAACTCATAGAGAAACTTCTACAGAACAGATCTCTGATTCTGGAAAGATCTTTGACTGGTCCAAATGATAACAGGTTTCAGGCTCTTCAAGGTAAGGAACTACAAAATTTTTATTCCAAATCACATGAAAAATAGTTTTATAACTTTTCAAACAACAATGCTGTCAATGTCTGTTTAAAAAGCAAGTCAAAAAGATAAGGAGTGAATGGAGAGAGACATATAGGCTTAAACAAAGATCTCCTGGTGAAGTGAAGGCATCCCTGTGGTTGTGTAGAGCAGGGTTTCTTTTCCCACTTGTTTAGGGAATTTACATTGTGAGTTTGCTTCCACTACAATCATGTTATCTGGTAAACATACACTGATTAGGTGTTTGGAAATCCAGCCTGCTCAAACTGCTTTCACACCAGCGTCTCTGTGCAAGAGGAGACAGCAGTGGTGGTTCCTCTAGTGAAGTTAGAAATGCAGAAAAGAAACAGAGCCCTTCCTTTTGCTGCTAGCCCATCCTCTTACTTTGAGATGAAGGCATTTTGCTTGCTTTATGATGTTAGCTTTAAACATCCAACCTTTGGAACAGGAGCTTTTAGGCTTCTTGAGGCCAGCTGCTGCACAGTCCTCTATATAAAGCTAAACTGTCTTTAAACACAAGCTCACTTCCTTCCTCCCCAAAAACAACCCCCAACAAAACAACCAACCAACAATTCCACCACAAACCCCATACCTTTAGAAGCAGGCTAGGGAGAGCAAAGCTGGAATGCAGCAGTTCTGAAGATGCCTGCCTGTTGTCCTGTTGCAGAACAGTGCAAGAGGTTCCTAGGAGAGAATGCCAAGCCCAATTACGGCTGTCAAGTGACAATTCAGTCTGAACAAGAAAAGCTGTTACTGAAACAGTATCGGCGGGAGGAGAAGAGAAATGCCAGGAAAGAGAAACAGGCTGGGGAAGAAGGAGAAGCTTCTGGAGAAGGATTAATGAGCTTTGATCCCAAAGAGCTGCGGATGCAAAGGTAACAAATGCCCCTGGTTGAGAAATGCTTCTGTTGTAATCCCTGCTTCAAGGTACCCTAATGGTTTGTTTTCTTTAGCTTGCTTTGCTGATGAGGAGATTCTGCCTTCAAGTCACGTTCTATTACAAGAGTAGGACTTCTCTTTTTTTCATATGAAAACCTAATTTTCAGGGAAAGCAAGCAATGATCTGCTTAATGAGAATCCTCTTGATCTCATCTCTGCAGGCCTGGAGATGCAGATGAGAGGGGCAGGCTATCTTTCTTACTTCCCATGCACACACCACTTCCTTAAGATTGATGAAGTCTGTACTAAATCTATCAGAACCATCTTTCTTTTTTTCCTCTCAGGATTAATGGGTGCTGGTTTCCATGCTGTCAGCTAAAGGTAGTGGGAGGAGTAGGGAAGGGAGAACATAAGAAGCAAATAAGCTCTCGTGTTTCCTACTGAGAAAAACAGAATGAGGCTGGTACCTGACTGTGAATACTGATCTTGCTGTATTGCTCACAGAGAGGCTACGCTGCACTTAGGGAGGCCTTGCACTTAATGGGCTGCACTTCTGATTGTTCTGCAGGCAGTGGGTTGTGAGGACTTGGTTTAACTGATGCCAGAGACTAACACTGTAAAATTCCTTTGTTGATTGTTTTGACAATGTATTTTTACTTTAAATTTCCACACCTCTTGCTCTGACTTCCAGAAACCACATTCTGCCTAAAATGGGCAGAATCATTGCAGTTGTTTGGTTCTTTTTTTTTCTTGCTCACAGGGAACTGGCACTTTTGAATGCTCGAAGCATGCCTGTCCTGGCTAGACAGAGAGAGGTGGACTTTGAAAAAATCCATTATCCACATGTTTATGATTCCAGAGCTGAAGCCATGAAAACATCAGCATTCATTGGGGGTGCAAAGGTAGGTGTTTGGTGCATGACCCTTCCGGAACAGTACATCTTGCCCTGGGAACAACCTTGTTGGTTTTTCACTTTCTATCATTTGGAGCCATTGAAATTACTGGAACAAAATGAATGCTTTAAGAATTTCTGAACTTAATGGCTTTTGAAATTTGTTAATGGATTTATCTTATTTTTGTTTTTTTGGGACTGTTTTCTGAGTAGTAAAACTGATTGTTTTCCATTTGGGGGGTTCACTGCTATCTGTAAAATGAATCTCTGAGAATTTTGGATTCATTTTTTGCAGGAAGCTGCTAAAGCACTGTTCAGAGTGGGTTCTGCTTAATGACAGTTTGTTTTCATACTTGGAATTAATTTTTCCCTTGGTACTGTTCTAGGTATTCTTACCAGAGGCAGTTCAGCGAGAAAACAACAAAATGTATGAAGAAGTAAAGATCCCTCACAGTGAACCAATGCCTATTGGTATTGAAGAGAAAATTGTTTACATTAAAGACTTAGATGAGGTAAGTAAATGATTTCCAAGACATGAAATTAGTTTTGTATTATAAAATTTTACCTGAAAAAGGTTGCAAACAAATAGTGTGATGTGTAAATGCAGCTGCTGAGCTTCCTCACTGCTGGTTTTGAGATTATTTGTTGGGGATTGTTGTTCAGTGATCCAGTCCCTCTCATAATGTCTCAGATCATCCAGGCCAACCCCTCTGCTAAAGCAGAGGCACCCACAGCTGCTTGCCCAGGATCACAATGTCCAGAGAAGGATGTTCCACTACTTCTCTGGGCAGCCTGCTCCAGGGCTCCAACACTCAGTAACAGATCCTCACTGATGCTTCCATTGCTGGTCAGGCCTGGGGAAAGGAGTTGAAGCTGAAGCAATCTCTTACCGTCCAGGCTGAAAAAGGGCTTGTGGTGGGGAAGAGCAGAGCTGCTGCAGTCTGGGCAGCTCTGGGGCTGAGGATGGGGACACACTTGGCTGATATACCATAACTCAGAGTGCTTCTGCTTCATGGCTAGCCAAGAAAGATAGAGCTGTGGGAGCAGGTCCAGAGGAGGCCACAGCAATGATAGGAGGGCTGAAAGCTAGCTGCTGTGAGGCCAGGCTGAGAGAGTTGAGATTGTTCAGCCTGGAAAACAAAAGGCCTTAGGGAAGCCTTCTGGTGGCCTTTCAGGATTTAAAGGGGTTGAGAGTGAAGCTGACTTTTGAGCAGGGTCTGTTATGACAGGACAAGGGGTGATGGTTTAAACTCAAAGAGGGAGACTTAAACTAGAGAGGAGGTTTTTTTCCACTGAGGGTGGTGAGACCCTGGCCTGAGTTGCCCAGAGAGGTAGGAGATGCCCCATCCCTGGAACCATTCCAGGTTAGGTTATTTGCAGTTTTGAGCAACCTGCTCTAGTTGAAGGTGTCTCTGCTGACTGCAGGGGGGTTTGGCCAGATAACCTTTAAAGTTCCCTTCCAACCCAAACCATCCTGTGACTCTATGGAGCCAAGCCACTTTCAGTGCTATGGGTCATGGAATCATTAAGGCTGGAAAGATCTCTTTCAATCAGATTGAAGAAAGATGAATTATCTTTCATTTGAAGTGTTTCTTAGTATCAGTTGAGATTCCTTAGAACCTGGATCGTTTCAATAAGGAGAATGTAAAAAATGGAGTAAGCACAAGCTTAGATTTATTGGCTTTGGCTGCTTGACATCCTGTGTGACCATTAGTGAAATACATCTTTAGTATTTACAATAAAAGTGGGGGTGTACCAGCCTTTTTGCCAAGTAAATGGACCTTTAAAGTCATAAACTCAGGTCAGGGAAAGCTCCTCCTCAAGACTGTGAAAACAGGTTTTGTCTAACAAATTGCTGCTGGTGAAAAATTGCTTCAGCTTTTTACTTCAGGTGGATGTTCTGAGTAGGATTTATTTCTTTGCTTCATGTTGTTTTTATTTCCTTTTCCTAACAGTACTTAATGATCTCAATAAGAAGGATTTTTTTTCCTCCCTCTGCATTGTGTGTGAAGGAATGATTGCAAAATCAATATTCCCTTTTTTTTTCCTGTAATGTTTTCTTGTTTTTAGAATTGTACAGGCTAGGTCTCCTGTACAGACGCATGGATATTACTGCACAAATTACACTTTTCATATCCAGACTGTTGCACCATTTATCCTTCAGTTAATCTCAGTCTGTATTTCAGTTGCATGTTTGCCAAACTGCAGTTGAAAGTTGGAGGGAATTGAACAGTTGGTAAAAAAATATTTTTAATTGTAATGAAATCTTGCCATGCATCCAATGAAGCAGGCTAGGAAATTGCTCTGAGGAAACTCTGCAAGTTCTGTCATCATTAGTCCCAACTTCAGGCAAGGAAAATAGCCCACACAGGTCAAGGTAATGATGAAGAACTCAGCATGAGCTGGCAATGGTTGCTTGCAGCCCAGAAGGCAACCATGTCCTGGGCTGTATCAAAAGCAGTGAGAGCAGGAGGACAGGGAGGGGATTCTGCCCTTCTGCTCTGCTGAGACCCCACCTGCAGCACTGAGTCCAGTTCTGGTGCCCCAGCGCAAAAAGGACATCGAACTGCTGGAGAGGGTCCAGAGGAGGCCACAAAGGTGATCAGAGGGCTGGAGAGCCTCCCTCTGGGGACAGGCTGGGAGAGTTGGGGCTGCTCAGCCTGAAGAGAAGGCTCTAGGGAGACCTTAGAGCAGCTTTCCAATACCTGAAAGGGCTACAGGAGAGCTGGGGAGGGACTTTTTTGTAGTGATAGGATGGAAGGGAATGGAGTGAAGCTCGAGGAGGGCAGGTTTAGACTGGAGGTTAGGAAGAAATTCTTTGCAGTGAGGGTGGGGAGACACTGGAACAGGTTGCCCAGGGAGGTTGTGAATGTCTCCTCTCTTCAGGTGTTCAAGGCCAGGCTGGATGAAGCCTTGAGCAACCTGGGCTGGTGGGAGGTGTCCCTGCCCATGGCAGGGGGTTGGAAGTAGATGATCTTTGAGGTCCCTTCCAAGCCAAACCATTGGTTTTGATAGTTAATGGTGGGTATGTCTGTACTGCTGACTGCAGAGAACTCAGTTTCTCTATTCACTTCTTCCAAGTAGCATGGTTGGGTATGATGTGCTTAGCAAAAGCCGCCGAGAAACAGGAGTAGCTGCTGTCACAAAGTTGCATATTCTTTCAGTTATTTGGGATTTTGGTTGCTCCTTCTCATGCAGACAGTAAATATGATTAGGGAAATGCATTTTGTAATATTAACATGAGTTAAAATTGACTGCATTTGATTGGAATGAAACCTCAGCCTGTTTCATTTTCCACACAGCTGCCAAGCCTGTGTATATTGTGTAGTGCTGCCTTGGAAATGGTTGGAAATCTGGTGGGAATGCTTACAAAGGCAAACCAGTAAAGGGCACCAGCTGCTGAAGAGCACCTGCTGAGCCTCTGTGGGAATAGCCACATCTGCCTCTAGCTAGAAGTAATCTAACAAAGTACCTGCATTTACCTGGCAGGATTTTAATTTGTGTCAAGATTCAACCAGTGGAACTGATTCTGAATACTTAAAGAAGAGAGGATAAAACAAAACAACCCTAAGTTGTTGGTTTTGTTTTTTTTTTTTCTTGTACTACTGAGCAATAGGAGTCTGTGAAGGATTCTTATTCTCCTGGCTAATTTGGGATTTTGTTTTAATAAAACAAACCCAGACAGGGCAGCCAAAAGTCTCAGCTACTGTGCAGGATGTTTTACTGAAGGCTGTAGTTGGTGCTACCAAAGAGCAGGTTTCCAGTCTTTCTTTGGATAGTTTGAGAGATGGATCTCAAGGGGGTTTGTGAGAGTGTGTGTTGGGTTTCATTGCAGTGGATGTGATTCATTGTGGGTGGTGAAGTACACCCAGAAATGTGGTTTACAAGCAGAAGTCACAAAAGAAATGTAAAGAGTTTTCAACACTGTTGTGCTTTTTGTCTTTCAATGCTTGAGTCTTTATTGTCCCCACATGTTGGTGACCTTATCACACAAGTTCATCATCACCTAACTCTCATTTTCCTACAGTAGATTAGGTATCACAGAATGGCTCAGGTTGGAAGGGTCTTCAGAGATCATCAGTTCCAACCTCTACACCATGGGCAGGGACACCTCTCAACTAGACTCAGCTGCTCAAGGCCTTATCCAGACTGGCCTTGAACACACCCAGGGGGTATTCTCACAGCCTCTCTGGGCAACCTGTTCCAGTGTCTCACCACCCTCAGACCTGTTCAGTGGCTTTTATTTCTGCTTTAATTTTGGTACAATAAAGCCAACAACCAATAAAAATCCAAGAAGCATTTTGGGTAGAGATGTTGTGGCCCAGTGCAGCTGCAGGTAGATCACAGTAGTTCAGCTTTCTGGTTCACAGCATTTTTTTTTTTCTTTCCTCTTGTGCTTAATCACTGTAGTATTTGAAATCCAATTAGATCTGCCTGGTGACTTTGCAGCTGTTGTGTTTGTTGACCTCATTAAATGATCACAGTTAGTGAAATATTGAAATTGAGGAAGCAACTTCTTAAATGTTAATTTTTCATTCTTTGGGGAGATAGATTTATGTCATTGACTGTGAATAGAGAGACATTTTGGGTAGAAAGCACATGCAGAGATCTGTAAAGTTTTTAATGAGAACAACTTAATGTAGTTTTAGTCATTTTTGTAATTAAGGCTGGAGACTGAATAATGTGCTTCTGCTGCCTCCTGTTTAGGGGATAGCCATTTCTCAGTGGGATTTCAGAGTATGAGTGTGGAGGAGGGATGCAGTACTCTGCTGTCCTTTGATAGCATACCTAAAGGCAAGCTTTCCTTCTTAGGAACAAGCAGTCTTCAACAGAAACACAGAATAGTGCTTTAAATTCTAAGTAAAACTATACTCAAGACCAAAAATTGGGTTTTGTTTTTAAGAAATGGAATCTCCAAGTGAGAATATCCAAAGGTGGGAGATGTCTTTGCTAATTCTAATGTGCTGGAACATTGAAAACAGCTCTCACTAAAATATTTTACACAAATCAATTAGCACCAGTTTCAGTACTCTCCATAGGACAGGAATCCTAGAATGGCTCAGATTGGAAGGGACCTCAGAGATCATCTGCTCCAACCTCCCCACCATGGGCAGGGACACCTCTCAACCTGGTGCTCAAGACCTCATCCAGCCTGGCCTTGAACACCCCCAGGCAGGAGGCATCCACAACCTCCCTGGGCAGCCTGTGCCAGAGTCTCACCACCCTCCTACTGAAGACCTTCCTCCTCAGCTCCAGTCTAATCCTGCTCTCCCTCAGCTTCAAACCATTCCCCTTGTCCTGTCTCTAGACACCCTCAGGAAAAGTCCCTCTACAGCCTTCCTGCAGGATCCCTTCAGCTATTGGAAGGCAGCTCTAAGGTCCCCCTGGAGTCTTCTCTTCTCCAGGCTGAACACCCTCAGCTCCCTTAGCCTGTGCTCACAGCAGAGCTGCTCCAGCCCCTGGATCATCTTTGTGGCCTCCTCTGGGCTCATTCCAACAGTTCTGTGCCCTTCTGCTGGGGACACCAGAACTGGAGGCAGGATTGGAGGTGGGGTCTTAGCAGAGCAGAGTAAGCCAACTGCTGGTTCTCTGCTGCTCTTTGTTACTTGCCTCTGTCTGAGGTGTTTTACTCCAAGCTTCCTTTGTAGCACACAACTTTTCAGGTTCTACACTGTGGATGAGGCCCCATTTGTACTTCCTTGTAGACATTGTAAAGCTGATTATGGCCCAAAGCCAATGCTGAGCTCTATTTGGTACACTTGTGTAATTTTCCTATCTTTGTGTGTGCTCCTTGTTCCTACAGAAATTGTCCCCCTAAGTCCAATGAAATCTCACTGACAGGATTTGGTGCTAAATGGAGCAGATCCAAGCATCCTGCACTTTTCCCTTTACTTGCTATAAGCCTTTGCTTAAAACATAAAGATGCACTTTGAAAGACAACATTTGAGTCTATGGGGTAGGTAGGAAATTATCTTCTCCAATCCTGCTCCTAAGAGAGTAGAAAAATTATTTTCTGATAATTTTATAGTCACAGAATGCCAGGTTTCAAGTGGCTCATGCTCATGTAAGGCTGGCACCATCTGAGGCATGACAGTGTGTTGGGAATGGCAGCCAGATTCTGTCCTGCTCAAACTTCCTCTGCTTTGTGTAGAGTTCTAGGGACAAATCAGCTGTTGAATAGGAAGTTGAAGGATGTTGCATCTCTTTTACCATCAGTAAAACCCAGATTCTGCCATCCAGTGGCTATTGGTCCTTTAAGTAAAAGGGATTTCACAGGTTTAGCTGAAAAAGAATTGATCTGAAGTCATGTACAGAACATCAAGGGTGGCTACCAGGAGGATGGGACTCCATTTTTACAAGGAATCTCATGGCAAAGACAGGAGGTGATGGGGACAAGTTACTGCTGGGGAAATTCGCATTGGACTCCAGGAGACAATGTTTCCCCATGAGCACAGCTGGACATGGAATCATCTCCCAAGGGAAGCAGTGGAGTCCCCTCCATTGGGCAGTTTGAAGCCCCAGCTTGCCAGGGTGCTGGACCAGCTCATTCCAACTACACCATCACCTGGAAAGGTTGGAGCAGATGATCCTTGGGGTCCCTTCCAGCCTGGCCTTCTGGGGTTCTGTGATTCATGTCTTGACTGACATTAACATACCAGAGGGGGGAAAATTCTTTTCAGCTTTCAAAGGAGGTAATCTGTGCAAATGGCAAATTTAAAAAAGCAGATTTTCTGGTCCATTTGTCAAACTGCTTTTGTTTAAAAACTGCTTTTTTAAAGAATATCCCTTTAGTGGAGCAGTGTTTTGTTAATTCAGTTCTGTAATCAGCAGTCATGTTGGTGTCTCTCCATAAAACCTCTATTATGAGCCTTGTAAACAGTATTTATCAGAGTGAACTTTGTGTGTTTCTAATAGCTTCTAAAAACCAATTAGACGGAATGGGAGGGAAAAGGAAAAGTAGAACAATTTTCAAAGACCTGTCAAGAAATCTCAAAATTGAAGGAACAGGCAAATTAGAAACCTCAAATGACTGAGGAGGCCATAAAAATGGCTGATTGAACCCTGATAGCGCCTGATGTAACCAGCAGGACTTCAGGAAGCCTATTTGTACTTTATAATAATCTCAGTCCTGAAGATGAAATGGTCTTTGAAGATGATACACCAAGTAAACATGATGTGAACAAAAATCTGTGCTACAAACAAATAGGCTTTGTCCCTGCCGTCTTGGAACTGGTAAGGAACAGTAAGAGTGACAACTCTTGGTAAATCCTCAAATTCTGCCACTTTAGGAAGGGAAGAAACGTGATGAAAAGTATTGGAACTATTTGTGTTAGATACACTTGGGGGTGTTGTCCTCACAGAGTCACAGGATGCTAGGGCTTGGAAGGAACCTCCAAAGATCATCCAGTCCAACCCCCCCACACTTGCCAGAGCAGGATCAGCTAGGGCAGGCTTTGAATGTCTCTAGAGAAGGAGACTCCACAACCTCCCTGGGCAAGCTGCTCCAGTGTCTCACCACCTTCACTGTGAAGAATCTTTCTCATCTCCAATCATGCCCTCTGCATGGTTTTTGTTTTAATAGGTTGGACAGCTTGTTTTTAAAGGCATGAAAAGACTGAACAGGATCCAATCCATAGTCTTTGAGACTGCCTACAACACCAATGAGAACATGCTCATCTGTGCCCCCACTGGTGCTGGCAAGACCAACATTGCCATGCTGACAGTGCTCCATGAAATCCGCCAGCACCTCCAGCACGGCGTGATCAAAAAGGATGAGTTTAAGGTAGGAGTTTAATGACCCAAGTAACAGCTTTTTTTAACTTGGAAGGTAAAACTCATTATGTGTTCTCCATGGAATATGAAATCAGGAACTTCTCAAGGCTCTAACATTTTGCCAAGTCAAAGACAAAGGCTAGTTTTGATTTACTTCATTATTGTTAAAGCAATTCTTATCTGTGTTCTAAAAAAATCTTATTATGTGAGTCAGAAGCTATGAAACCACATTTAGCTTCCATGTAGAACCAATTTTCAACATGATGAGGCTGCACAGGAAAAAACCCAAGTCCCTTGTCCTTTAACCAGCTGCACACTTAGCCACCAAAGGTAACGACTTTTCATACATCACTATTAAGATTTTTTCACTGTAAGAGCCTGGCATCATATTTCACAATAAATTGTGATTTGTAATGGTTGCCATGAAGCAAAGGACATGCTGGAGTTTGCTCATTTATCAAGCAGGTGTCCTTTTGGTGCAGATTGTCTACGTTGCTCCCATGAAGGCTCTGGCAGCCGAAATGACAAATTACTTCAGCAAGCGCCTGGAGCCGCTCGGCATCACGGTGAAAGAGCTGACTGGGGACATGCAGCTGTCCAAAGGGGAGATCCTGAGAACACAGGTAGGTATGCCTGACAGCTTCACATCCTGCTCTTGGGGGGGCTCCAAACCTCTTCAGAGCTCCCACTGGGTTTTTATTCCAACTCCTTGTGAAAGAATCGGTGAAGCAGCTGAATCCTAGAGATTCACACAGAGAAAGCATCGGCTTGGAAGGGACCCTCAAAGGTCATCTTGTCCAATCAGCAGGGGCACCTCCAGCTAGATATTTATCAGAATTTCTTTCACCTATTTCTGAACTTCAGAAATAACTTCCAAAAAGTCATCCTGTTAAAGATATTGAATTTTTGTTTGAAGGAAAGTTTATTTCTTTTTGTTACTGTGACTATTCCTCACCCTTAAACCAGTGCCTCAGCAGCTGTTCACGGTGTTGCACTGCAGTCCTTGTCAACAGGACTTTTTCACCACAAGCACAAGGAAGTGAGACTGGCATTTTAAAGTTTTCCATCATGTTTTTGCTTTATTTTGGGCCTCAGATCTGCAGACCTAATAGCAGTACCTGAAGGGGTCTACAAGAAGGCTGCAGAGGGACTGTTTACAAAGGCAGGATGAGGGAGAATGATTGGAAATGAGAGCAGAGTAGATTTAGATTGGATGTGAGAAACAAGTTCTGCACCAGAAGGGTGGTGGAACACTGGAGCAGGTTGCCCAGGGAGGTAGTTGAGGCCCCATCCCTGGAGATATTCAAGGTGAGGCTGGACAAGGCGCTGTGAGCAACCTGCTCTAGTGAAGGATGTCCCTGCTAACTGCAGTGGGGTTGGACTGGATGAGCTTTGGAGGTCCCTTCCAACCCAAACCATTCTTTGATTCTGTATAAGCCACATTTCTTGTGTTGGACCTGTGTCTCATGCTTTGCCTTGAAGGCTGCCAGTCTGTCAGGAGCCTTGCTTGTTGCAGCTAGATCTTGGTGTTAAGGGCAGATTATCACTGCTTTCTGTGTGACTAAAATTGTGTCACAGTCAAAAACAAATGTAGTGAAATTTTGAAAGCAGGCTGATTTCCCCAGCCTATAAACCTTCGTAGATCTCTCTTCCTTCCTTCTCATCTTCTTGGAGTTAAAGGGATTCACAGAGCAGGGGAAGGAAACTTACTGTCTTCTAAATAAATATGATGGGGAAATGAATCAAACTATATTGTTGGAATAGTCCTGGTTCTGCCACTTCAGAACTGTGGATTATTTACTTGGTGACTCTTGGAATACAGATTTCTTTGTTTTAACAGAGGGAAGTATTTCCATTTTTGTTACTGTTTCTTGTTGGTCAAACCCCTGATCATGCAGCAAGCAGGGGTGTTCATTCAAAATACACTATTGGGGTTTCTGTAGTCTTTACATAGTCCCAAAGTACTTTCAGACCCACTAAAAGGATTTACACATTGACTGAAGTGCAAGGCTGTGCCTGTCAGCCATCACAGACACAGACATTTCTTTTTAGGAGGAAAGATTTTTTTTTTTTTAGCTTTTCTCTTTGTTTCCTCACTGTTGTCCTCTGGCTTTAATTTGCAATAAATCAAATTAATTTTCCCCGAGTCAAATCTGGTTTGCCCATGACAGTAGTTGGTAAATGACCTCCCAGTCTTACCCATGAGGTTCTCCTTCTTTGCCTTGCTCCTCTCTCCCTCTGTCCAGCTGAGAACATGAAGTGAGCCAATGTCTGGATGACCATCTGGCAGCCACCACTCTCAACCCACCACAGATAGTTTTAGTTCTGGGTTTGTTGTTTGTTTTTGGTTTTTTTTTTTTCCTGTAAATGAAGTTACTGCTTTCATTGAAATTTTATTTTTGCTATTTTATATCCAAGAGAAACTCTTTGTTAGCTTACTGCAGATTTTATTAGCTGGTTATTTTTCCTTCTAATAGCTATTTATGCTGGAAATAAAAGTAGTTTAGAACAAAGGGGCAACTCTTATTGAGGAGCATGGGTAATACAGGAGTGGTTTTGAAAAGGCCAGGCTTGTGAATTGAAAAGAGAATTTGTGTAAGCTGCATTTGTAGTGGCAGCTACATTTGTCTGGTTACTGAACAGAATGGTTTCTTGAGGAGAGGAAATAGCCTGAAGGACTGAATGTGTTTTGACATCTCAAAGATTAGCTGATTAATTGTACTTGTGATGGCAAGGCAGCAGTGAGCACAAAAGCATCAGAGCTGCAGAGGGCAAGTAGCTGTGAGAATGGCAAATGGCATCAGGACCTCTGAGCAGTATGGATGATCACTCTGATAGGTTCTGTCAGCTGATAGACTCTGATATTAAGTCATGAAGGCTTTATTCCCCATTGGAATCTGACACTAATAAAATGGAATAATGCTTTTTTTCTTAAGTTCTTATCTGCAATATAAGACTAATCTAGTCTGGGATTACTGGAAGCAATAGAAGGGCTGCAAACTTTGAGGTGCCTCCTGTTTCATCTACAACTTTCTTTCTCTGATCCACTCTTTCTTACTTCCTGCACTTTAATAAGGCATAGAGATGCTTTTAGGGAAAAGCAAATAGTGAGATTGATTCCTGCTACTTTTTTTCCATTGGAAATGGAAATATATACATTTTATTAATTTTTAGTGTGTTATATTCTGCTCTCCATGCGCCTCTTATTTCACATGTGTGCAATTTATCAAGAGGACATCAAAATCAATACAGAAAATAAAAAAGAAAGGGATGTGCTTCCCTCTTTCCAAGAAAACTTCCAGAATGTTCCTTAGTAGTACAACCTTGCTGAAAGAAAATTCCTTTCTGGGTCAGGCACTATTTAAAATGTGTCCTTCTTCCTTTCAATGAGGTATAGAACCCTCCTTGTTGCTGGCACAACTACATTGCTTTCTTAGGCTGGTGGTCTTAATCTGTGCCTTCAGCATCACACTTTTGATTTTGACATCAGCCTTCCAATCCCAAGAGTGAGGCTCTTGGAAACCCTTCTCATTTACTGCTCTCCCATTAATATATCTGCCTGTGACAGCTAAGATTCCACTGGGGGGAAAGTACTTTTACACGTCAAAGAGCAATTGGAATTAAAGACCAGAAGAAACTGGAGATGCTGCTTCTAACCTGAATTGTTTTCTAATTTTATGGCAGAAGCCATCTTAATTTTCCCCAAATCAGGCTTCAGAAGTTGGAATTGCTTCTCAAAGACATTGATTTACATTTTATTTGGAATCCTTTCTATTTCAGACAGACACAGCAGCTTTATTCTACTACACCTACACATTTGTTATTGCATAAGCTGTAGACTTTTAGCACAGCCTTTGAGTAACCTACTTAGTGATCATAGAATCCTAGAATTGCTCAGGTTGGAAGGGACCTTAGACATCATCAACTCCAACCTCCCCACCAGGGGCAGGAACACCTCTCAGCTAGACTCAGCTACTCAAGGTCTCATCAGCCTTTGAACATCCCCAGGGAGGAGGCATCCACAGCCTCCCTGGGCAACCTGTTCCAGAGTCTCACCACCCTCACATTAAAGAACTTCTTTCTCAGCCCCAGTCTAACCCTGGTCTCCCTCAGCTTCAAACCATTCCCCCTTGTCCTGTCTCTAGACACCCTCAGGAAAAGTCTCTCTGCAGCTTTTCCTCCTCAACATGAGGAGAAACTTCTTTATAGTGAGGGTGATGGAGCACTGGAATAGGCTCTCCAGGGGGGTTGTGGAGTCTCCTTCTCTGGAGACTTCTCCAGGCTGAACACCCCTAGCTGCCTCAGCTTGTCCTCATAGCAGAGGTGCTCCAGCCCTTGGCTCATCTTTGTGGCCTTTATGTTTAATAACCCAGTGCCACATGTTCTGAAATGTGTCACTGGCTGACGTTCTTTGGTGTTTTGACTCCCTCAGCTAAAATCTTTACTTGGATTGGAAGGGGAGAGTTAACTTCTGTTTTAGCAGGAAAATGGAGTTGAAATTGTGCCAGATGAAATTACAGTAATTTTGAACACCATGAAAAAACAATGTTCTGTGTGTTCTGTAGCCAAAGGATATATTGAGGGGTGGTGGTGTTGGTGTTGGTAATTGCATTCTTGAATGCGTGTTCCCTTTTATTAGACGCAATTATCTTCATGCCTGAGGTAGTTCCATTTCCTACAAGGTTTTCTAAATTCTTTTGACACCAAAATTTTGACTGTTTTTGCTTTGGGTGGGTTGTTTTTTGGTTTTTGGGGTTTTTGTGTGTGTGTGTTTTTTGTTGTTTTAAATAGATGTCTTTGGTAATTGTACTTCAGCACCTATGAGTTGGAAAAGCCCTTTAAAGATCATCCAGTCCAACCAGCCTCTGACTCTGCCAAGGCTGGGGCTAAGTCATGGCCCTCAGCACCACATTGCTGCCTCTTTGAAACACCTTCAGGGATTGGGGATTCACTCACCTTCCTGAGCAGCCTGTTCCAGGCTTTGAGAACCCTTTCAGGGAAGAAGGTTCTTCTAATGTCCAAATTAAACATCCCCTGGTGCAGCTTGAGGCCACTTCCTCTCATCCTATCACTTGTTACTAGAGAGAAGAGACCCAACCCAACCTGGCTCCAGCCTCATTTCAAGGAGCTGTAGAGAGCAATGAGGTCTCACCTCAGCTTCCTCTTCTCCACACTAAACAACCCCAGGTCCCTCAGCTGCTCCTCACCAGCCCTGTTCTCCAGACCCTTCACCAGCCTTCTCTGGACCTGCTTCAGCCCCTCAGTATCCTTCTTGGAATGAGAGGCCCAAAACTTGAACCCACTACTCAAAGTGTGGTTTCACCAGTGTGAGTACAGGGGGACAATCCCTGCCCTGCTCCTGCTTTAAAATGTGTATATGAAAATATACAACTTCAGAGCTTGGATGCAGAGCCCTTGCTCTCAGGACAGGCTTTGTTTTGGCTCCCTTCCAGTGTCCATTTTTCCCTTTACTTGAAGCTTTATCAGAATAAATTCACTTTTAATACATCTGTACCCAGTGCTCTTGCATTAATCACTGTCTGCAGAGGTTTGGTATTAGAGGGGAACTTGAACAGTCCTTGTGTACAATTTAAAGGAAAATAATTGGATACACCATTGATCCAGATTGCAGCTGACTATCTTGAGAGGAATGCTGCAGCTCTTTGCTTGCATGGCTAAGACCAATAGTGTCACCTGCAGGTGAATCAAGAAGGGCTCTTAATGTTCCAAGTGGAAATTTCAGCCACACAAGATAAGTACCTTGCTGAAAACTGAGAGGTCCAGTTCAATCACTTCCCAATTAATGTCTTAAATCAGTGTATCTGCTTATTTTCATTAAGAAATTATCTGCAAATATGCCATTGCAAATATTTTTTGAAGAAGTATTTGCTAAAAATTACTTTAAGTCATTCTTTAATGTGTGAGAATCTTTCTGCCTGTTTACTATTTAAAGTTAAGTTACACTAAAAAAAGCCTGGGATTGATGAGATTACTTTTTTTTTTCCCCCCCCCTGTGTGTATGGTTTTACAGAGGTGAAAATTCCTTGTTGATTGATGATTTCTCTCTGTTCATTGCAGTAGAATATTGCAGAAGTGATTATGAAAAGCAACTCTAAAAAGGAAGCATGAGAGAGGTCGCTACAGGAGCAGGTGACCTGTTGCTGTTTGAGCATGAAGGGACAGGGGTAGGAAAGCCAAAGCCCAGGAACTGATGTGAAGGTTCATTAAAAAAAATTCCTTTACTTAAGTTCTTAAATTAATAACAAAGAATCTGAAACTGAGGCACTTCATGCATCTGAATAATTATTGTTATTGTTAAATAACAATTAAAAAAATATTGTTAAATAATTATTAAAAATTATCATTACATTATAATAAAAATATTATTTAAATTATTATTATTAAAATTATTATCATAGTTATTATTAGAAGGGATTGTCTCAGGCTTTTTTGGGGCACTGAGGAGGTAATCCTTAGTAAAACTTGTAGGGATATAATTTTCCTGTGTCTATTATCATTAATATTTTATATCTGAAGAACCTGGGAAAATGATGTACTTTTGTTGGCTTTGGTCTTTTAGAGCTGGAAAAGGTTCTGTGCAAAAAGGAATGTGTCTGCAAAATTACTGAGCAACTGTTTTGTGCTTCCAAATACTATTTCTTTTTTTTTTTTTTTCTCTAAGCACTGTAAATTTTACAGGATAAAAAAGCAGCCTTTCATAGTTAATGCAAATGATGCATTAAGTTAGACTCTTCTCCCAGAGTACAATTTAAAGGTACTCAGAAGTCCAATTATCTTTGATTTAGATGTAAAAATTGCAGAATAACAGCTGTGCCTGCTGAGTGAATATTCCACAGCAAAAAGATAGCTTATTTGAGTCAAGCTGGGGACAGGTTGCTCAGGGAACGTTTACCTCTTTTGGGTTTTTTTTTTCATATTTAACTGCTTCTGGTCAGTTGAAAGTGCAAGTAAATTACAAACCACCCAAGAGCAATTTAGGATTTCTATTCTCTAAGCTGTTGTTTTGCATGTTACAGAATATTTTTAGATTGTCCAACGTTTATCAGGGCTACTTGTGGAACAAGAAAAGCATTCTGCTTCAATTTCACACTTAATATGGCAAATAATCTTGCTACATCTGCCCGCATTTAAAAGTACAGCTTCATGTATGGTACATTGCAGAAACTTTTTCAGCATTCTGGTGAGACTCTGGCACAGGTTGCCCAGGGAGGCTGTGGCTGCCTCCTCCCTGGAGGTGTTCAAGGCCAGGCTGGATGAGGCCCTGAGCAACCTGGGCTGAAGGGAGGTGTCCCTGCCCAAGACAGGGGGTTGGAACTGGATGATCTTGAAGGTCTCTTCCAACCCAACCCATTCTATGAAAAAACCAAACAAAACCACAAAGAAAGCCACTAACCAAGCAACAATTCTTACCCAGTAAACAAACTCTCAACTTTAGCCCAAATATTGCTCTGTAATGATGTTTAAACCCACACAAATCTGCTCTGTGCTCCTGGTTTGTTGTTGTTCTGCTGTATGAATAAAAGGGGCTGAGGAGCAGGAAATGCAAACTCCCCTAGGAAGACTTGAGCAGAAGCAGGCTGGATGCAGCGTCTCAAGAGACCAGCACTTGTTGGAAGTTGTCAGATCTGATTAAGGGAGCTATTGGCATCAATCAGAGCTGACAGCAGTGTATCAGAGGTTAGGATAACTAATTAGTGAGCTGATTAACAGCACAGAGGGAAAGAGGGTAATGTTTTGGATCAAACTCCTTTGAAAGGCTTGGATCATTATTTAAACTCCAAGGCTGAGTGGCTCATTATATATTTTACAATAGAAGAGCTAAATCTGACAAAGCCTGCAAGCTGTTCTTCCTCACTGCAGTTGTTAAAATAAGGTTTGCACTGCCTCCAAGCAGACTTTATTCCTAGAAGAAAAAAAATCTAGAGAGCAAGTGCTCTTCTCAGAGAACTCCTCAGTGCAGCTACTCTGATCCTAATGTTTATTGTTCTCTGTAGCTTCTCCTCTGATTAATGTAACTACTACACACCTAAAGCTTTGTGTTCTTTCAGTAAGAAATAAAACACTTCTGTGCTTTCTCAGCAGCAAGGAGAAAGAATTCTGCCCAATTCATCAGCCTGATTGGTTGTACTGGGTTTGATTCCAGTTTATTTTGTCCATATCAGAGTGTTGTACTGAGGTTTAAATGCAGTGTTACATCCTAGAAATAAAATTTGTAGTCTCTGGGACTTGCAGTTCTGTGCTGAAAGTGTAAAACTTTAAATCTTAATGTCTGAACTTAAAGCCTTGGAGGTGTTCAAGGCCAGGTTGGATGAGACCTTGAGCAATCTGGTCTAGTGGAAGGTGTCCCTGGCTATGGCAGGGAGTTTGGAACTGGATGATCTTTCAGGTCCCTTCCAACCCAAACCATTCTATGATTCTATGAATGTTTCTGAGATGCTTTTATTTGTCTGTCTGTCTATCTATACACGTGATCTTGTGTTGGTGTACATTATACCACCAATGCTCCCCCGAAGTGGGCACACTGTTGTAAGGAATCTCCTTTACTGGAGACATAGTTCTGTTGTAACTGTGTAGAACCCAGCACCAGGTGGTTGTCTCTGATTTATGAATTCCAAAATATTTCTATTCACTCTTTATTACTCCCTACCTTCCTGCCTCAAATCCTTGTTTTGAATGGCTGCCCTGTGGTTTACTTTCCCTGTGCTTACTGCACTCCCTGCTTGAGCTCCAGCTCACAGGAGGGTTTGTGAAGTGCTTGAATAAATCAGGCAGAGGAAGAGTGCAATAAAAAGAGGAATAAAGCCAGCATTATGCAAGTGACTTGTTTTGATGAAGTTTTACCTCAGAGAGTGCCCAAGTGGTAAAATGTCCCTCATGGGGTGTGCTACCAGGTATCTAATATTAACATTTGTGAGAAGCTCCAAGGCATCTCTGATTAGAAGGGAAATATTTCTAAACTATGCCACAACAGCAGCTCTCCCTATAGGATTGCAGAATGTGCTGCCTTCCAGTGAGAGGCTGCTCTGGGTGGATGTCTGTAGCTGTGTGCAGTTTTCCATCTCTATTCCTGCACAAGTAAAGCTCTTACAGTGGATTTGTGGCCATGAAATGTTTGTGGAGTTAATCCAGCTTTGGGGAGATAACTTGGGGTGCTTGCCATAACAAGCAAGTTTTATCATTGTGAGCATCTAACAGCTGCAGTATTTTCCTCATGCAGAGGCCTCTGGATTTATTTATTATAATCTTGAGATTATTCTGTCATTTCTTTCTAGAAATATTTAAGAGCAGCAACGCTGATGAGAACAAGGCTTGAGGATCAGCTGAGGGACCTGGGATTATTTAGTGTGGAGAAAAGCAGGCTGAGGCTCTTGGAAAGGAGGTTGGAGCGAGGTGTTAGTCTCTTCTCCCTGCTATCAGGTGATAGAAGGAAAGGAAATGGCCTCAAATTGTGCCGGGGAGGGTTAGGTTGGAGATGAGTAAAATTTCTTTCATGCAAGAGTGGTCAGGGATTGGAACAGGCTGCTCAGGGAGGTGGTGGAATCACCATCCTTGGAGGTGTTCAAGAAAGGTGTGGCCATGGCACCTGGGAACATGGTTTAGTGGCCATGGTGGTGTTGGGTTGCTGGTTGGACTGGATGAACATTTCCAGCTGAAACATTTCTGTGATATTAGTGCCCAGTGCAGGCAGGAATATGAATTCAAACTTAGAGATGAAGTCTTTGGAAGTACATTGTAGGTACCAGTGTGTGGATTTTCACACTTCTGATCTAAAAAGGTGAAGGTGAGTGGAGTTTTTGGGAGGTGAAGCAATTGCTCTATCATCCACCTGGAAGAGATTTTCTCTAAATATTTTGTTCCCTGCATCCCCTGTTTTGCTCCCTCAGAATTTTGTACAGCTTTTGCCATCTTTGTTACTTTGCTGCTCACTTCAGCTTGTCCTCTGGAGCTGTGTTACTGGCTAATTCTGGTGCCTGAAAGATTGGGAGTCTTTGGTTTGCACTTCAGATCTGATGCTATCAGTGTTGCAGTTCCAGGGGAGCCTTTACTCTTAACCATTTTGTTAGAGTTCTTTCCCTGCACAGTCCCCTGGCAGCAGGATCTGCTTTCTGAATGGGGCTGATTACAGCAGACGAGTTTTCAATCTTTGGTTCCCCCTGTTTGTTGGAAGTGCTTCATTTTTCTTCTCAGGAACCTCCATAAAAATCTCTGCTGTAAGAAATCCAACACTGTCTTTTCTTTGTAATCATGTCATCAATTCACCCAGGAGTCTTTTATTTAAGTAATAGCTGAATTCTCTCTTTTTTTTTTCGTGTGCATCAGGAATATAAACTTAGAAAAATCTGCCTGAAGAACAATTGCCAAAGGCATGTTTGGGCTTGTTGACTTCATCATAATATGCAAACTTAAATAAACCAATTGTCAGCCCCAACATTTAGATTACTGTCAGGTCTGCTAAAGCAAAAACCTCCAATGAGAAGATGTTTAAGGTTTGCCATGCGTGCCTACTTGGCTCATGATGCCTCACCTTCCAACAAAGCTTCAACAGATGTTTAAGAGACCATTGTGAGGATCCACTTTTAAGATAATGGAGCAGGGAGAATTTAATTGACTAACCTGCTGATTCACAACCAACTGTTCTGCTTTTTTGTAACCAGAATATGACCAAAAATGGAACAGCAGTCCCTTTATCCTGTCATCCCAATTCATGTGCCAGTTCTGGTGCCCCCAGCACAAAAAGGTCATGGAGCTGCTGGAGCAGCTCCAGAGGAGGCCACAACCAGGATCAGAGGGCTGGAGAACCTCCAGTATGGGGACAGGCTTGGAGAGCTGGGGTTGTTGAACCTGGACAAGAGAAGGCTCTGGGAGACCATAGAACAGCCTTCTGGTACCTGAAGGGGACTAGAAGAAAGCTGGGGAGGGACTTATACAAGGGCTTGGAGTGATAGGACAAGAGGGAATGGATTGAAGCTTGAGGAGGAGAGATTTAGCTTGGAGATCAGGAAGAAATTCTGTACGGTGAGGGTGGGGAGACACTGGAACAGGTTGTCCTGGGAGTCTGTGGATGTCCCCTCCCTGGAGGTGCTCAAGGGACCTTAAAGCTCATCCAGTTCCAACCCCCCTGCCATGGGCAGGGACACCTCCCACAGCCCAGGTTGCTCGAGGCCTCATCCAACCTGGCCCTGAACACCTCCAGGGAGGGGACATCCACAATCTCTCAGGGCAACCTGTTCCAGTGTCTCACCACTCTCACTCTGAAGAATTTATTCATGACGTCCAGTCTCAGTCTGCCCTTCTCAAGCTTCAATCCATTCTTCTTGTTTTATCACTGCAAGCCCTCATGAAAAGTCCCTCCCCAGCTCTCCTGTAGCCCCCTTCAGATCCTGGAAAGCTGCTCTAAGGTCTTCCCTGGAGCCTTCTCTTCTCCAGAAATGCCACTACCTCATTTAAAGCTCATTATGAGATGTATTACAACACTGCTTTGTTTATTATTTTAACTGCAAAAAAAATTAATCTGTAGCTTTGTTAACATTTGCTGTTGGTCAACATTTTCTTTTAACTGATACTTTTAATTAGCACTTTATGTATTTGAATAAATTTTATGGGTTGAGACTGCAGAGCTGATTTGTTTGAGGGTTTGTTGGTTTTTTTTGAAGGATTTTTTTTTTCCTTGACTGTAATTTCTGTCTGCAAAAATAAAGAGAAAACCCAATCATATTTTCTGGCAAAGACATTCTCTGGAGGTCTCTGGTCTTGCTAAATGAGACAGTATATCAAGTCTAGCTTTTAATTCAGGTCATTACTTGGAGTAACATTGCTGCTTTAAAAGAAGATGAAAGTAAAAGACCATTAGAATGAATATTTAGTCATCATTCAGAAAGAGAAAATTTAATGATACCATTGGAAGCAGCTATCCTGATAACACCACTGACACGTGAAAAAAACCCAAACCCAAAGCCTGCAATCTGCACATTGCCAACTTAGATTCAGCAAATGAGCCAAGTAGCTTGCACTTGTAGTATTTCACACCTTGGAGCCTTAATGTGCATTGCTAAATACATTTCCTCACTGTTTGCTAATTAAGGTTCTGTGGAAGTACAGCTGCTAATTCTTTTTTTTTTTTTTTTTTGGTGTTTGACAGGGCTCATTTCTAAGGTGCTAACAGTTGCATCTGTAGTGGTGTTACAACTCAGTTCATAAATTATGGTCAGGCATTTTTTTATATCTACTATTTTGTTACAAGCATTTGGGAAAAAAAAGAGTCTGTATTTGCTAACAAAATGCTCCCAGTAATATTTTAGCAAAGGATAGAAACACTCCCCCCAACACCATGTTAGTGACACAGGCAGGCTTTTGTGTGTTTAAGCTTTAAACATTGCAGGACTGGAACATCTCTTTCTGTGCCATCACCAAGTCTCTTCAGGAATAATTAGAATCCTAGAAGAGCCCAGGTTGGAAGGGACCTTCTACTCCAAACTCCCCATTGTGGATAGGGACACCTCAACTAGACTCAGCTGCTGAAGGCCTCATCCAGTTCCTAACATGCTGGTGGTGCTTGAGACAATTGATGTTCTGCTGGGGAGAAATGCTCTTGCTCAAGCTTGGACTAGCAGTTCTCATAAAGGTTTTACAAGTCCCTGCTGGCTCTTTCTGTCCCCATGGGTGATCTTCCATAGCTGCTTGATTCTGTTAATGTGGAAAATGAACACAAATGATGCAGAGTGGCCTGAAGTTAGTAGCTGATCTTTCCACATGGTTTTCCATACTGGCTTATACTGCTGGTCATCCAGCACATGGAGATGCAGCAAACTGCCTCACATACAAAATGGTAGGACTTAAGATGGCTTTGACCTTGCATTTACTCTGCTGATTATTAAAGTACTGGGGTTTATACATTTGAATCTGGATATTTCTCTATAAATGCTTAATATCTCTTTGTTGTTGTTAATTTTTGCTCTACTAGATGCTTGTGACTACTCCAGAGAAATGGGATGTAGTGACAAGAAAAAGTGTTGGTGATGTAGCCCTCTCTCAGCTGGTAAAACTCTTGATTCTTGATGAAGTTCATCTGTTGCATGAAGACAGAGGACCTGTGCTTGAAAGTATAGTAGCAAGAACTTTACGTCAGGTAAGAGCCAAAAAACATCCTGAAAATAATCTTTTTGTGTCAGGGATGGTTAGATCTCAGTGGAAATGGAGAAGTGCTTGGACAATGGAAGCATAGAATGGGTTAGGTTGGAAGGGACCTCAGAGAGCATCTGCTCCAGTCTCCCTGCGTCATCCAGCCTGGCCCTGAACACCCCCAGAGAGGAGGCATCCACAACCTCTCTGGGCAGAGAGGTACTGAAGAACTTCTTCCTCAGCTCCAGTCTAACCCTGCTGTCCCCAGCTTCAAACCATTCCCCCTTGTCCTGTCTCTAGACACCCTCATGAGAAGTCCCTCTGCAGCCTTCCTGCAGGATCCCTTCAGGTATTGGGAGAATCATCTGCTTTTAGCTCTTTTAGGAACAGATTACAGTGGATGTCTGCTGTAATCCACTACAGAAAGTGTAAAGTTCTTGAATAAAAACCCAGCATAAGTAGTAATAATTTCTTAGAAGTTCAACTTTATTTTTCAAAGGAGAGTAGAGTTTAGATTACTTCAAGGGCACATAAGATAGTGCCCAACCTCTATTAATATTAACTTTTAATATTAACTTGTTTGATATTGTGTTTTCTTTCTTAGATGGTTTGGAAAACTTTGTTTTCCTTAAGTCTCTTCAAAATAAAATAAAATAAAACATCTCAGCTTTTAGCAGAGACCATGATGTTCATTGTCTTCATGTCAGGTTGCAAGACTCATTCAATTTTTAATATGAACTTGTGTAGGGTAGGCTTCAGATGGTTGAAATAGATGTCTAGAGCCTTTTTATCTACCCTGCATCACTCACTGGCATCATGTTTCTGCTTCATTTGGACACAAATCTCCCTTGGATCCTTTCATTTTGTGACTGTCAAACCTGGGCAGGTAACTTAAGGAATATAAAACCTGAAGCAGTTACATCTTGGGTACTGAATGCTGCTCTTAGTGCATTTATTGTAATAGAGCAGTGTCTTGCTTCAACACTCACTTGAAGAACAGCTCTCTAGGGTGCTTTAATCTTCCAGGATTTCAAGGTTTGTTTTACCTACCAAGCTGAAGTTTAATTCATCTGGACCTGCAGTTACCCATTTGCAACCCTTCCTTAAGTGAAACAGTTGTGAAATTAGTTGAAATTAACTATCTCACTGCCTTTCTGAAGACTTTATTCTGAGCTGATAAGAAAGGCAGTGATGGAGACCACTGTGAATCTTGAAGAGAAGATAAAAATACACTGTAATAGTCCACTGAGAAAGCCCTCACAGTTAAACAGAAAACTGGGCAGAGGTGGTTCATAGTTGTTCCTCTGCAAGTGCTCAATCCTGTCATGGTGTTTGGATTGTGCTTCCTGAAATTCATTCACAGAATGGTTTGGGTTGGAGGGGACCAACCCTCCCTGCCACAGGCAGGGACACCTCCCACTAGATCACACTGCTCAAGGCCTCATTCAGTTGAGAACACACCTGGAATACTTTGTCCAGTTTTGGGCTCTTCAATTCAAGAGAGACAGGGATCTGCTGGAGAGAGTCCAGTGGAGAGCTACAAAGATGACTGGTGGGATTTGAGATCTCTGCTGTGAAGAAAGGCTGAGAGCCCTGGGGCTGTTTAGTCTGGGGAAGAGAAGTCTGAGAGGAGACCTGATCAATGTCTATCGATATCTGAAGAATGGGCATCAGGATGAAGGTGCCAGGCAGTGGTGCCCAGTGACAGGACAAGGAGCAAGAGCTACAGGCTGGAACCCAGGAGGTTCCACCTCAACATAAGGAGACACTGCCTTAGTGTGAGGGTGGTGGAGCCCTGGAGCAGGCTGCCTAGAGAGGTTGTGGAGTCTCCTTCTCTGGAGACTTTCAAGACCCACCTGGATGCATTCCTGTGTGACCTGCCTTGGGTGATCCTGCTCTGGCAGGGGGGTTGGATTCAATGATCTCCAGAGGTCCCTTCTAACCCCTACCATTCTATGAAAACTCTTTGTAGAACTACTTAGAATTATGCAGTAGAAAAAATTCCAGACAAAACTGTTTTGAATTGCAAGCCTCCCAGACAGCTTGAGAAGAGAGGAGCAGAGGATGTTTTGTGTAAGTCTTCCACATTTTCAATGAGGAGAGGTTTAGATTTAAAAATGCAATGTCAGACTGCAGCATCTGAGCCTGCAAGCAGAGCTCTGTGAAGTTTGCAGTGTACATCTAGAGCTAATGAGGAAATTACTGACATTTTTATCTGGTGACTAAGAAAAAAGCTAACAAATTTTCTGACTTCAGAAGTATTTCACTGAGTTTAGTGCAAATACTGTTACAGATGTTTTAAGTGTAAAAATACCACATCTGATAATGTTTTAATGATGTCTTGCAAAAGGAAAAAAAGAACTTAGTTGCATTTCTCTGGTTCTGTTCCTTGCTCACAGCTCTGGTTTATGCATTTGGATACAAAGCCATAAACGCCCCTGGAGTAGGAACTAAACCCAGGATATTCAGCCCATCCCTGGAGAATGTCCTCCTGACTTCATCCATTCTCTAGGAAACATTAAGCATCTTCAGTCCTTCAGATCATATTTCTCATTGCTCATTCTTGTGAGACTCCACCTCCAGTCCTGCCTCTAGTTCTGCTGTCCCCAGCAGAAGGAGGACACAGAGCTGCTGGAGTGAGTCCAGAGGAGGCCACAAAGATGATCCAGGGGCTGGAGCAGCTCTGCTGTGAGCACAGGCTGAGGGAGCTGGGGGTGTTCAGCCTGGAGAAGAGAAGACTCCAGGGGGACCTTAAAGCTGCTTTCCAATAGCTGAAGGGATCCTGCAGGAAGGCTGCAGAGGGACTTTTCATCAGGTTGTCTAGAGACAGGACAAGGGAGAATGGTTTGAAGCTGAGGGAGGGGGTGGGGTTGGACTTGGATGATATCCAGAGGTCACTTCCAACCCCTCACACTCTCTGCTTCTGTGAATATCCTGCACTGGCAGCTCTGCCCTAACTTGCATTTCAAAGTATTTGACTTATTGTTGTATTTCCTGAGTCCCAGCACTTACTGTGAGCCTTGACCCTGTTCCTTTGGACTTGTGGTGTTTTTTAGGATGAGGTTTTTTAAAACCTGGAAGGAGCCTTGGAACTGCTGACAGTTTGAGTGCCAGCAGTATGAGCAGCACATTTGTGCATGTTTGCACTTTTCAAATTTCAGAGAATGGGTTTGCAAGAGATTTAAATTGACTTTGCTAAACATTTTGGGGGGAAATGGCTTTGAGCTCTGTTATATGTTGTAGGTATAACATCAAACAACTTCTTTGAATCCCATTTCCAGCTTTGATGTTTCAAGTTTTAGTCTGGAGCATAATACAGTTGTAAAACTGAAATGCTTAAACTTTTTAATCAAACTTTTCACACTGCTGTAATATCTACTGAGCTTATTAGCTTGAAAGGGGGGGGGGGGAAATGACTGTTTTTAAAGGATACTGAATTATTTTGTCACAATTATTCAGTGATTTTGATGACTTCTTTGCTGCTTACAGGTATTTTTTTTCCCCAGAAGCATGATCAATATTGAGAGATTCATGAGTTTTGATACTTTCTCCCACCTATGGGAATGACGAATTAAAAGGAAATCCATAGTGAATGATTTTTCATGTTCTGGAGAGCTGAAGCTCCCATCTTAGGCAGGCAAATACTGCTTTCAGCACAGTCTTGTTCTTCACATTTAGATTTTGCTTGCTTTGTGGTTTTGTATCAGATAGCAAAGTTGTTAGATAAATAACAGGTGGGACAACACAACAGGACAAGGGTGCACTGATGAGAACTTCTTCCTCCAGGCACTGGAGCAGCCAAGGTGCAGAGGTGCTTTGCTGTACCTCGTGTTCACCCACAAGGAGGGGTTGGTTGTGCAAGTGAAGATCAAAGACAGCCTTGGCTGCAGTGACCATGAGATGGTGGAGGAGTTCTCCTTCCCATGTTTGCTTTCTCACCTTTCTTTCCTCATGACTGCCCAGGGATGTTGTGGACTCCTCTTCTCTGCAAAGATTCCAAACCCACCTGGGCATCATCCTGTGCAACCTGCACTGGGTGACCTTGGCTCTAGCAGAGGGGTTGGACTGGGTGA
The DNA here is from genome assembly GCF_027791375.1 of Indicator indicator. Taxonomy (NCBI): domain Eukaryota; kingdom Metazoa; phylum Chordata; class Aves; order Piciformes; family Indicatoridae; genus Indicator; species Indicator indicator. Next base: position 13,058,561 of record NC_072036.1, read on the forward strand.
TTTCCAGAGGTCCCTTCCAGCCCCCACCATCCTGGGATTAAGTCCTCAGACAAACCTTGGTATGGCTGCTGCAGGATTCACTTGTTGCTGTCAGAATGTTTCCTGAGAATAGTGTTTGGGTTTGCAGCTGTGGCCTGTTTTAGAACAAGCTAAATTAAAAGAAATTCAGTTTGAATGGGACCATCAAGCTAGATGCATCTGTATGGCTGAGGCACTCATGAGGGGTATTAATTCTGCCAATCACCTGCTATTCTTGTTACTGGGGATGTTTTATTTACTCCATAGCAGGGATAACATTAGGAGACAGGCTTAGAAAGCAATTAGAGGCATCTCTTTTTAATTGCTGTTTTTCAATTATGCATTCTCTTTAAAATCTGTCAGTTCATCAGCCTGTGATGAATCTAATCCATGTTTGCTTGCTACTCTGGGATCTTATTTTTAAACAATATATTCTGCAGCCATATGTCTGATGCCTTGGGAGTCAGGCTCCTCTCCCTCCTACCAGGTGATAGGATATGGCCTGAAATTGTGCCAAGGGACTTCTGGACATCATCCAGTCCAGCCCCACGGCCAGAGCAGGATCACCCAGGGCAGGTCACACAGGAACATATCCAGGCAGGTTTTGAAAGTCTCCAGAGAAGGAGACAGTCTGCTTCAGGGCTCCAGCACCCTTGCAGAGACAAAGTTTTCCCTTCTGTTCCTGTGGCACCTCCTCTGCTGCAGCTTGCCCCCATTGCCCCTTGTCCTATCCTTGGGCATCCCTGAGCAGAGCCTGGTTCCAGCCCTGCACATTTTTATCCCCAGCAATGAGGGCACTAGCCCTCAGGCTCCTCTGCTCCAAGCTCCAGCTCCCTTAGCTTGGCCTCACAGGCAGATGTTCCATTGCCTGTAGCATCTCTGTGGCTCTGTGCTGGACTCTTTCAAGCAGTTCCCTGAGGTCCTTCTTGAACTGAGGGGCCCAGAACCAGGTACAATATTCCAGACGTGATCTCACCAGAGCAGAGTAGAAGGGGAGGAGAACCCCTCTCAGCCTACTCACCGCACACCTTCTAATCCACCACAGAATGCCGTTGACCTTCTTGGCCCCAAGGGCACATTGCTGGCTCAGGGGCATCCTGTTGTCCACCAGGACCCCCAGGTCCCTTTCCCTACACTGCTCTCCAACAGGTCAATCTCCATTTTGCTTTTCCATAGTAGATCCCTGGAGTCTCAAAGGTGACAGTCGTTGCCATACACTTTATGGTCTTTCCTAAGACAGTAAAGCAGTTAAGCAGATTTGCAGCAGAGTCCATTTTTCTTGGGTTCTTAGTTTGGGTACACAACAGCAAGCAGAGCATGCAGAGGCATTCTGTCATTGAAGGACTGGCGTGGCACTGTGCAGGGCATGGTGCTCTCTTCACAGGTAGATTCAAGCTGTCATTTCTTAAGGGACAGGATTGCAAGCTTAATATTCAGCTGAGGGAAAAAGAATATGGCTTCTAATAGTGCTTTCTGCACGGGGCCTTTGGGGTTTTTCAGTACCTGTAGATTTTTAAATATGCTTTAAATGCAGGGCTGAGATCAGAGGATTTTCAAGGTTCATTGGAAGCCAGTAAAACTCATTTATAAAATTACTTAACTAGATGGTTGCCTGGTAACAAAAGCACTCTGTGCAGCGTTGGAGTTGCAGATAACGTCCTGTGTAGGGTCTTCACTACACTGGTGGTAATTGCATTTTGCCTGGCTACCTCTGGTTTGCTAATTTTCCTGGGGTTTGCCATTTTTCCTTCCTAAGACTAGGAATTGTCACCTGATTGACAGCTTTGTAATTCTTTCCTTAGTCAACCAGATCCATAGGTTTATTCATGGAATGGGGCAGGGTTGGAAGGGACCTTCAAGCTCATCCAGTTCCAACCCCCTGCCATGGGCAGGGACACCTCCCACCAGCCCAGGTTGCTCAAAGCTTCATCCAGCCTGGCCTTGAGCACCTCCAGGGAGGAGGCAGCCACAGCCTCTCTGGGCAACCTGTTCCAGTGCCTCCTCACCCTCACTGGAAAGAATTTCTTTCTCATCTCCAGTCTAAATCTGCCCTCCTTAAGCTTCAATTTATTTCCTCTTGTCCTATCACTACAAGCCTTTGTAAAAAGTCCTCTTCTGGATTTCTTGTAGCCCCCTTCAGATATTGGAAGGCTGCTCTAAGGTCTCCTTGGAGCCTTCTCTTCTCCAGGCTGAACAGCTGCAACTCTCCCAGCCTGTCCCCATCTAATAACTGATGTGGATCCCTACATGCATCCTTACATTGCTGAGCAGGAAAATCAGGAACCCAGATTAAGAACTCATCTTTTTCCACATCTAGACTTAACAACATAAGAAACCCTTGTGTCTGATTTTCTGTGTATCTTTGTGCCAGGGATGTGGGTGAGGCCCCATCCCTGAAGACATTCAAGGTGAGACTTGATGTGCCCCTGAACAACCTGATCGATTTGGAGGTGTCCCTGATCACTGCAGGGGAGTTGGACAAGAGGACCTTTGAGGATCCCTTCCAACCTGATGCAATCTATGAATGTGGCCATGGCACCTTGGGCCATGGTTTAATGGCCATGGTGGTGTTAGGCTGAGTGTTGGACTTAATGATCTTAAAGGTCACTTCCAACCCAAATGATTCTCTGATCTTGCCTTCAGGGCACATTTGAAGGGCATACAGGCTGTAGAGGTTATCTTGAGGTGACCCTGGGTTATCTGAGAGTATGAGATTAATTTCTAACCAGGGGATATAATTCTTCAAAGATTAGGATATGTAAACTTGTCTGCTTCACTTAATTTTGTGCTGGAGTTGAACAATCAGGAATATGCTTTCCAGCCTGATTGTAATTCATTCTGTGAATGTGATATTTTAATACATGGAAATGGGAAGACTGCCAAGATCACAAAGTTCAGGGAGAACTTTAAAAGTCAGAAAAAAGAGTGGCTGTGTGCATGCTCTATGTGCTCCCCAGTGGTAGCTGCAATGTCAGGAGATGATGTGCATGTCTTAAAACATACTTGGAAGAAAATGATACTGCTGTGATCAATTTGTGACCCAGAAAGGCTCCTCCTATACTTGATCACAGAATCACAGAATCCTAGAGTGCCCCAGCTTGGAAGGGACCTCAGAGATCATCTGCTCCAGCCTCGCCATCATGGGCAGGGATACCTCTCAACTAGATTCAGCTGTGCAAGGTCTCATCCAACTTGGCCTTGAACACCCCCAGGGAGGAGGCAGCCACAGCCTCCCTGGGCAGCCTGTTCCAGAGTCTTACCACCCTCACATTAAAGAACTTCTTCCTCAGCTCCACTCTAACCCTGCTCTGCCTCAGCTTCAAACCATTCCCTCTTGTCCTGTCTGTACACACCCTCAGGAAAAGTCCCTCTGCAGCCTTCCTGTAGGATCCCTTCAGCTATTGGAAGGCAGCTCTAAGGTCTTCTCTGGGCTGAACACCCCCAGCTCCCTCAGCCTATTCTCACAGCAGAGCTGCTCCAGCCCTTGGATCATCTTTGTGGCCTGCTCTGGGCTCTCTCCAGCAGCTCTGTGTCCTCCTGCTGGGGACACCAGAACTGGAGGCAGGATTGGAGGTGGGGTCTCAGCAGAGCAGACTAAAGGTGAAGATGCTTTTCTTGTACCAGATGCTTTACCATTTTCAGTGTAAACTCAGATGATGCTGGAGTGTGGAAATCCTACTGGATGGCTCTCTCCTGTTTATTTTATCTGCATCCATGGAATTTCATGGTGTGCTAATTGTGTTCTGCAGGCGTGGTTGGTGAACATGCTGTCAATTCTCCACATGCCTTCGTGAGTGAGTCTGAATTAGATAGACTAATTAGATATGTCAATTAAACATAATTATGGCAATTTTAGTTCTGCCAGTATAACATCAAATCAATAAAATATAGTAAAGCCTTCAAAGAATGTGATGTGCAAATACTGTGACAGTTCAGTTTTCCAAAGAAAGCTTCTAATGTTCCACATGGTGCTTATATTTTTACTGAGATAATTAAACCCATCTGAAGATGCAAGTGTGTGAGATGGTTTGGCAGGAGTGAAGGAAACACTTTTAGCTGCCTACCACCAGCCAGTGGTGGAGAATGGAAACAGGAACCTTTGTCACCCAAAATGTCTGAGGAAGTTGGGGCTGTTCAGCCTGGAGAAGAGAAGGCTCCAGGGAGACCTTAGAGCAGCCTTGCAGTACCTGAAGGGGCTCAAGGAGAGCTGAGGAGGGACTTTTGACAAAGGGGGGGAGTGATAGGATGTGGGGCAATGGCTTTGAGCTAGAAGAGAGGAGACTGGGACTGGAGATGAGGAAGAAATTCTTTCCAGTGAGGGTAGGACACTGGAACAGGTTGTGTGTAAGGATGCACAAAGCATCTGATAAAAATATACTCTTCTCCAGGCTGAACAGCTCCAACTCCCTCAGCCTGTCCCTATAGGGGAGGTTCTTCAATCCTCTGATCATCTTCATGGCCTCCTCTGGACCCACTCCTTGTTGTCCTGGCCCCAGAACTTGGACACGTTTAATACTTTTTAATAATCTTTTAAAAAATCTTTTAAATTCTTTTTTTTTTAATTACATGCCACTTCCTTTCCCTTTAACTCAAGCACTTCATTGATTCAAAATCTAAGTAAACTCTGTATAGTAGCAGATAGGATTTGGCCAGGTAGGAGCTACCAGCCCCACTCATCGTGACATGATCATACAGGAGCTTGATAACCTTGAAAATGGCTTCAGTTAGAGCATCTAAAAAGCCTTTTGATGACCTTTACTTCTAAATAATTATGCTAGGAAGAAAGTTGTGAGGCAGCCTACACAGCTCTTCATATTCCAGGGGAAATGGGAAACTTCTTGGGTAGTTTTCTCATTCAGATCTTTTTGGCTTGTTTCATTCTTTTGGAAAATTACCTGGAAATTCATAGAATATTGAGCAGAATGTTTCCTTGGGGAACTCAATCAGCTTGAAGGTCTTTTCCAACCTAAATGATTCTGTGATTTCAGTCCCTTATCAAATGGGGAGGTGTGTGTGACCTGCCCTAAGTGGACCTGCTTTGCAGGGGGGTTGGACTCCATCTCTGGAGGTCCCTTCCAACCCCCTAGCATTTTGTGATCCTGTGATGCAAGAGTGGGGGATTTAATGAAACAAAATAAAGAGAAGAAAAAGAGATCTTGCAGGGAACTAGAACAGGTTGTATAAAAGACTTGTGAGAAGGTCTAAGCAAAAGCCAAGGCTGAGGAATGACATGAAGTACATTCTTCTTTCTCTTCACAATTGTGCTGTGATTTGGGACTAAGGAAGAAATGATACCAAGTCATCTGTCCCACTTTTGCCTATAAATTGGACTGTCCCTCTCCACAAAGCCACTTTCCCTGCCATTGTTCTCCAGGGTGGTTAACGACTGCTCACCTTTGGGAGGGCAAAAGCAGGATGAAGCAGGAAGATGAATAAGGCAGATTTGCTTTCTTCAGTGCAGGATAATCACTAACATCTATTGTTCACCTTTTGTGGAAGCTATCAACTGCTTCTTGCACAGCACTGCTTTGAAGGGGTCTTTTAGAGCTCTGGTCTTGATGTGTTGGCTTGTGACACTTGGGTCATATATCTGTTGGTGCCTTGTAACACTTGGGTCATTTACAAATTTCCTGTTTGTTTGTTTTTCAATAGGTTGAGTCCACACAAAGCATGATTAGGATTTTGGGCCTTTCAGCTACCTTGCCCAATTATCTTGATGTTGCCACCTTTCTCCATGTCAACCCCTACATTGGACTCTTCTACTTCGATGGCCGTTTCCGACCCATCCCGCTGGGCCAAACCTTTATAGGAATTAAGACAACCAATAAGGTAAAGAATCATCAAGCAAGGGTTGCTGCTTGCTTTGATCATGCTTCATGTATGCATGTGTAGGGGCTGCTGGTTTGTTCTGCTGCAGATGTTTCATGGAGCATATGTTCTGGGTAAAGCTACACGTGATTGAGAGGTGCTTCAGGACTCACAGGGTCCTCAGTTGGCAAGAGCTGTAAAGGGCTGCATTGGAGTTGCCTGCAATGGTTTCTCCCTTTACATTTCCTCCACTTTGCTTGATGAAATCATTGCCCTCATCAGCAGTCACTGCAGGAGCTGATTATCCTGCCTTTCTCATTCCGGTTTTCCATTTGGCTAGAAGGAGTGGTGCTTGTTGTTTGCCTGTGAGGGTACATGAAGCATCTTGTAAAAAATACTCAAAAAGCTGTAGATTTGTAGAATAGTTTGGGTTGGAAGGGACTAGATGAGATTTGGAGGTTCCTTCCAACCCAAATCATTCTATGATTCCAGATTCTCTGGCTTGTCTCTCAAACTCTGATGGTTACAGCACTGAGGTAGTCAGTAACAGTCTTCTGTTGTCCTGAGAAAAAGAAAATGGACTTTTTTTCCTAATTCATCTTTCATCAATTAATTTTCCCTCATTGATCCTTGATCCTACAATGGTTTGGACTGGAAATGAACTTAAAGATCATCCAGTTCCAACCCTCCTGCCATAGGCAGGGACACCTTCCACTAGCCCAGGTTGCTCGAGGCCTCATCCAACCTGGCCCTGAACACCTTCAGGGAGGGGACATCCACAACCTCCCTGGGCAACCTGTTGCAGTGTCTCACCACCCTCCCTGTAAAGAATTTCCTTCTAATTTCTCCTTTATGAAGTGGGGTTCTACAGAGATATTAAGATGCCATGCATCAAGGCCAGTTGGATATAAATTATTGATTAAAACTTATCATGCTAAGCCATTAACCATCATAAGTGCAAGTTTGATGGAAAACACATGAAAGCTGTCCTTAAATAAACTTCTTTATTCTTTGTGCTCTGGGAAACATTAAGGCCATGGTGTAATGTTCTTACTAACAGTCCTAAGTGCAGTGCCACTTGACATGCAAATTGCAATTCTTTAAATACAGGAATGAATGCAAACACTTTGCCAGAAGATTTGCTGTGCCCCTCACCGGCTGCTTATTAAAGTTGCTAGCGCTTAACTTACAGAAAAATCTCAACTCTGCTGGGGCTTAACAGAAATCAAAACACCCTCAATCAAAAGTTATATTCATAGCTTAATCAATAAGAGCTTTTTTTTGTGGCAAAAATGGATGTTGCCTCTCTTACTGAGTTCTTTAAGTAGCTCATTCCATCTGCAGTGCAGGAAAGGAAACTTATTTTACAACTGTGGGGAGCCATTTCAACTCCACACACACAAGAATAGTTTACCATATGGTGCTTACCATGAGCTGCATATTTTAACCTTCATTAATTGTTTCAAGTACCTTCACTGGTATTTTGCTGTTGCTTTTTCTTTAATCTTTTCCTGATTGTTTGACTTGAAATTTTCATCTGTTTCCACTCTATGGTAAGAAACAAGGAAATGTTGCATTTCAAAGTGTTCAGGGCCAGGTTGGATGAGGCCTTGAGCCACCTGGGTTAGTGGGAGGTGTCCCTGCCCATGGCAGAGGGTTGGAACTGGATGATCCTTAAGGTCCCTTCCAGCCTATGCCATTCTCTGATTTTCTGATACTGATTTTGCTGTTCTCTTTGTGAATTTAAGAACATCCAAAGGATATTGTTAGGAATGGGAATTAATATATTGTAAATTTTGCATCGTCACATTTTGCTTTCTTGCATCACAGTAGGTTGCTTGATCTGTAGGAGAAAATCTATAAGGAGTAGAAATGCCTTTAATAGGAAGTCTGTTTGCTTTTCAGGTGCAGCAGCTGAATCATATGGATGAAGTTTGCTATGAAAATGTGCTGAAGCAAATAATGGCTGGACACCAGGTAGTTATTTTCTGCTTGGGTTTGCATTCAGGACACATACAAAGAAATTAGTTTTGATCATCATAATGATAAGGATTTTTTTTATTAGAATGAATTCTGTTTTCTTTGGAGATATGGCACTTCAGAGGTCATCTCTAATCCTGAAAACACATTATGGAAACAGCATGCAGGAAAACCTGAACTGGCTAAAGAATGTTAGCTTCTAGCTAAGGTGAAAAGTCCTGCTACTTTATCCATCTCCTAAGGTAATTAGTGTGTATTTATGTCTCTTATTGTAAATGAGAAGGCAAAATAGGTCACGCTTTAGAGACCTCACATTTACTGGTTAAAACAAGAGAAAAAGGCAGCCCTCAGTTATTGTTCTTAGCCTTTCCCATACCTTTCAATTTCTAGTGTCTTCTGTTAGAGAGGAGGGACAAGGATTAACACAACAGTGTTCAAGACCTGGTGCACAAGAGCTCAGCATCTGTCACTTGAAATACCCTGGGGTTTGTGCTCTGTTTTCTTCTGAAATGAAGTAATTCTTTGGTTTGCTTTATAATAAAGGTTTCTGCAGTCAATTTTTAAGTCTGATATTCCCCTCCTCTACAATAGTGCCCTTAAGTCATTTGTCTGAAGAGTCTATCTCTCTGTTATCATGGTGCTCCTGAATCACAGAACATCAGAGGTTGGAAGGAACCTCTGGAGGTAATCCAGTCCAACCCCCCTGCCAGAGCAGGATCACCCAGGGCAGGTCACACAGGAACACATCCAGGCAGATTTGGAAAGTCCGCAGAGGAGGAGACTCCGCAACCTCTCTGGGCAGCCTGCTGCAGGGCTCTGGCACCCTCACAGGAAAAAACTTTCTCTTTATGTTCCCGTGGCACCTCCTCTGCTCCAGCTTGCACCCACTGCCCCTTGTCCTGTCCTTGGACATCCCTGAGTAGAGCCTGGCTCCATCCTCCCCACACTGCCCTGTGCATCTTTATTGACAGGAATGAGGGCAGCCCTCAGGCTCAGATTCTGTAACCTGAGTCTTTGGAATGTCTCAGTAAATTGAATTCAACACTACTCATCTGCTGTTCTGTTAACCAAGTTTCAAGAATTTACCATGCCAGAACAAAAGAATTCACTTTGTGGAAGTCCTGCTGATGTGTTCCTGTGACAGGACAGGGTCCAGCATTAAGCTTGACTGAAGTTACTTCTTCCTGTCTCTTAATGATGTCCCTGTGTCTTCATTTTCAAGACCAAGGCTGGTAGGAAGCAGTTGCTTTCTACAGGCATTTGTTTTGACAGATGGAGACAAGTTTTTTATGTTGATTTTTCAACAGTCATCCCCTGCAAGACTTCAAGCTCTTCCTGGCTACTGGGAAATTAAGAGTTGGTGATTCAGCCTTTAATTTCAATCCATCTGCTCAAACTAATGAGAGATCTCATTTGTAGGCTTCACTTTGAATTACCAAATGCAACTGAAACTGGAACATTTGTCTTCTAAGCACAGTTTTGCTCCTGTTTAACTTGAGGAAGGGTACAGTGGTAGCTGGCTCACCCTGCTGAGTTTCCCAGGGTTTTCCTATTGAAACTTCTTAGCATGACAGAAGAAGTAAGATCAGAAAATGTCCCAAAGGTTTCCAGGTGGGTTTTTTTAGGTAAGGGTGCTCTTTTTGCAGGGTTACTAACAATGTGGATCTTCATTAGGAGGTTTTCTGCCAGATCCTGGAAGAGAATTTTTTAATGCTTTCTTCTTTTAAATCTGGAGGTTTTGATATCACAAATCAGACAGAAACAGATTACACCTGGATTTCTCTAGTCAGAACTGGCTCTGTGCTGTATATTGCACATAAAGCATTCACTTTGTCTGTGATTGTTCTCTGTTTGCAGTAATTGCCTTGAACTTTGCAGTGCTGAGAAGTGTCATCTTGATTTCCTTACTCTCTTAAACCAAGAAAGGAGCACTGAGCAGTTCTGTTAACTCTATTAGAGTAAATTGTCAGAAGAGAATTTGACAGATATTAATTTCATCTGTAGAAATGATGGATTAAATTTCTTTATTATCACTTTTCCAGCTGTTATTTAGTTGCAGGAGCTGTGTGAAGATAAAAGTTTAATAAGCTTAGTTACTGCAAGTGTGACAATGCCTTTGTGGCTGAGCCATAAGATAAGATTTAATAAAACAGTATTTTCTTCAGACCTCTCTCAGCAACTTAGTACCTTGGTAATGAAACCTGTCCTGGTATTTTTCCTGTGTGAAGTGATGTTTATAGCACACTTTGGCCAAAGCCAAAGCAAATCCTGGGCAACACCAAGTGCTTAGGGGCACAATGCAGAGCCTTTCCCATAGTGTACCTCATCCAGCAGCATGTGGTTAAGAGATTCAGAACTCCTATTGCACTGCAGTTGAGTGGTGGTTAAACACTTTGCCCTTTCTACATCTATCAGGGAATGTTGGTATCAGTTTAAATTGCTTCAGGTACAGGTCTAAAAGAATCACAGAATCATTAAGGTTGGAAAAGACCTCTAAGATCAAGTCTAACCTTCTGCCCAACACCTCCATGACCACTAAAATACGTCCCAAAGTGCCACATCTACTCATTTTTTTATCACCTCCAGAGATGGTGACTCCACCACCTCCCTGGGCAGCCTGTTTCAATGCCCCAATAATAGATATTAACCTCTCATTGCTTCAGATCCTGTATGTGATGACAATAAGCATAAATAGGTGACAGTGGGGTTGGTTGGGTGACAGCCAGCTGTATTTCCAAAGCACTCAGCTCTTAGTTGATATTTTCAGGGAGATGCCCACAGTGTTTCTAAAGTACCCTACTGAGTACATGGTTTAGCACCCAGAATCACAGAATGCTTTGGGTTGGAAGGGACCTTAGAGATCATCTAGTTCCAGCTTGCCTGCCATGTGCAGGGACACCTCCCACTAGCCCAGGTTGCTCAAGGCCTCATCCAGCCTGGCCTCCAATGCCTCCAGGGAGTGGGCATATCCCTTAGCTCAAAATTTATCTCCCCATGTGTGTTTTGCATTAGTTGGTGCTTAATTTCCTTCTTCTCTTTATTGGCCAGTGGTTTGTGTCTGCAATATCCTCCTGAGGTTCTCTACAGGCGGTTTTGTCTCACGCAGCCAAGTTGTACCACCAGGACGCTCAGCACCTCGCTATTTGTTTTCCAGATCACTTAGGATGTGTCAAGTAGCACAACTGTTTACATCAGTGCTTATCTCCTTACTTTGTGAAAACTGTTATTTATTGCCAGCAGCTGTCCCCTCTTTTAAAGGCTAAAGAATTACAGAAGGACTACCTTTCAGTTCCCCTAAAGCCACAGAAGTTTCCATCAGTGTGTCATCCACTAACTGGTTTTTTTTTCCATTCCTACAGGGAATATTTTGTAATTGCTTTCATGATTTGGTTAAGAGTTTTGTTGTTTCTCAGCAGCCCTCTTCCTTCCTTTCTCTCTGAAGGTGATGGTGTTTGTTCATGCTAGAAATGCCACAGTGAAAACTGCTATGAGTCTTCGAGAAAAGGCAAAAAACAATGGTCACATCTGTCACTTCTTGTCCCCCCAAGGATCAGATTATGGACAAGCTGAAAAACAGGTAAATGAAGCATTTCTGTTGGCAGTCTTTACAACCCTAGAATTGGTGTATTTATGAGACAATCCAAGATGTGAGTAGATGTCTTCCTAGGAGGTACTGGCAGAAGTCTGATGCTGGCAGGCCTTCTTTTTCACACATTGCATGGGTTTGGAAGGGACCCTCAAAGGTCATCTTAGACCAGTACAGAAAGGGTAGCTACCAAGAAGGTGGAGACTGTCTTTATATAAGGAGACAAGGGGTGATGGGGACAAGTTACTGCTGGGGAGATTCCCCTTGGACACCAGAAGGAAATGTTTCCCCATGAGAACAATCAAATGTTGGACTCATCTCCCAAGGGAAGTGATGGATTCCCCTCCACTGGGCAGTTTGTCAGGGTGCTGGGCCAGCTCATTCCAACTCCACTATCACCTAGAAAAGTTGGACCAGATGATCCTGAGCATCCTTTCCAGCCTGGTATTCTGGGATTCTGATTTGCTGTTCAAAGAGACTAGTTCATAGACAGACTTTCAGTCTGACCTGGCACAGCAGTTCTTGTGCCTCGTTATAAATCAGATACATTTTATGTAGTACATTGAAGAGTAACCTGATCAGACACATGGCTTGTAAGAGCTCTGCAGGGCTCCTTTTAAAACCCATTCTCAAAACACAGCCTAGGTTCTTTGTCACCTGTAGGTGAGCCCCATGGCACTGTGGAAATGATCTGTCCTTGCATTCACTGTTCCTTCAGAGTGCTTCTGCTTTCCAAACTGCACCTTTAATCACCATGATCATACTACATTTTGGGTCACCAGTACAAGTATGAAATATCCATGGATCAGATTGGATCTCTGGAGAACATCATTAGGCATTCTGTCAGGCTGAAGTTTATAGATACAATTAATTTATTTGACCATTGTTGCCTAATTTTAATCTCCTTAATAAGTGCAATTCATCTTGCATAGTACTAAATTCCCAGTGCCCTTACACATAAATGACATTTCTGACAGAAGTCTAACTGCATTAGATCAATGCTGGGTGATGCAGAGTGATTAATTTGAGCTTCATAATGCAATATCATGTTTGTCTGACAAGAGCTATCTCCTATGAAGGGATGTTTACTGGCACAGTTCCCAAAATTCTCAGACTGAAGGCCATTTGAGTCTTGCCATCTCCTCTGATGTGGAATTTAGCAATGCCTGGCAGAGAATAATCTTGACAATGTACACCAGTCAGTGTTATGTAATCTCTGTACAGTGTTTGCTGTAATTGATGAAGAAGTTGTTTAGAAACATCAGAAATCCAGTCTGTGACTTGGAGAATCAGCATAGAGTAGCTCAAGTTGGAAGGGACCTCAGAGATCATCTACTCCAACCTCCCTGCCATGGGCAGGGACATCATCCAGGGTTGCTCAGGGCCTCATCCAGCCTGGCCTTGAACACCCCCAGGGAGGAGGTAGCCACAACCTCCCTGGCCAGCCTGTTCCAGAGTCTCACCACCTTCATGCTGAAGAACTTCTTCCTCAGCTCCAGTCTAAACCTGCTCTGCCTCAGCTTCAAACCATCCCCCTTGTCCCGTCTCTAGACACCCTCACGAGAAGTCCCTCTGCAGCCTTCCTGTAGATCACTTTCATGTACTGGAAGGCAGCTCTAAGGTTCCCCTGGAGTCTTCTCTTCTCCAGGCTGAACATCCCCAGGTCTCTCAGCCTGTCCTCACAGCAGAGGTGCTCCAGAAGATAAGCAATGCCCAAATAAAACAGTAATAAATAAAGAATAAAATAAAATCACATAAATAAAATTTTGAGTAAAATTAAAATAAAACAGAAATACAATATAAATAAAAGAATGAATGGATGAATAATAACAATACAGGAATGAGGAAAGGCCAAATAAACCACATTCCAGTCTAGAAATAGCAAGTGTAAGTGAAAGCTACTTGAACACACAGGATGAAAAACAGGAGCAGTTAAAAGCATTGGATTCTTTGCTGGCCTGTAAATTGTGAAAGCAATTTTACTAATCCTCTTAATTATCTGTCAATTCTATTTTATTTTTATTTTTTTTAATGAACAGGAATGATTTTTTAGGGAACATTCATCAAATATTTGCTGTGTAATCATTTGTTTGACATTTAATTATTCCAGAGCAAATGCTCATTTTATTTTTTTGTTTTCCTAGTGACACATCTAATATTTGAGCTGCCCTTAAAAACCCTCTCCCAATAAAATAAGGCCATAAACTCAAATACATTAGCCTATATTAGATGTCAAACATATATTGAAGTTCCCTCTTTGGTTTATAATTACTTTTTTTAATTTTTTTTTTATTTTTACTTCTGCAAAAGCTTTTCTAATTATCTGTGGGAGAAGCGATTGAAGCTCTTTAAATTTCTCCCCTGGGATATTTTCTTACAGGAGTCCTGCTTTTAAGGTCTGAGACCAACTTGATGAGATGATGTGGTCCTACCAATTGATAGGTTGGAGGAAGCTGTGCTCTGTACAGAGGGATCCTACAGTTTTAATGAGCTGTGGAATTTAGGAGTTACTTAAATGTCCATTTTGGTTTATTGACAGAGAAATATGTTGTCAACAACAGACAAAAAGTTGCTTTCAGGTTTTTTAGCAGAATTGCTATAGATTAGAGTTAACCTCAGCCTTAAGGGAAATCAGAAGCTGACAGAAACGGTGCTTTTATTCTGCTTTTACTTCTCCTGACTTTTAAAAGGGGAAAGTATTTGAAGCTTGATGCATATTTCTGTTATTACAATAGCTTCTCTTTTAAGTATCACTCTAGAAATTGTAAGTGCACAGCTTCAGAAGTGTAGCTCTGTGTTGTGTTTGTAGCTGTGTGCACTGCTGCACCCCGTGTGCTGGCATGGGCTGGCTTTCTGTTGTGAATCAGAATGTAAGAAATAGATAGGGTAGATTCAATGCTGTTATCAAGTGTCCTTCTGAAAATCACTCTCTGATCCTAGGATTTAGATTGGATGTTGGGAATGAATTCTTTACCATGAGGGTGGTGGAACACTCGAACAGGTTGCCCAGGGAGGTGGTTGAGGCCCCGTCCCTGGAGATACTCAAGGTGAGGCTGGACAAGGCTCTGAGCAACCTGCTCTAGTGAAGGATGTCCCTGCTGACTGCAGTGGGGTTGGACTGGATGAGCTTTGGAGGTCTCTTGCAACCCAAACCATTCTATGATTTCAGGTTTCCTGGCTTGTCTCTCAAGCTCTGATAGTTACAGCACGGAGGTGATCAGTAATAGTCTTCTGCTGTCCTGAGAAAAACAAAATGGAGTTTTTTCCCTTCATTTATGGGCTTGATCCTAGAATTATAGAATTATTTGAATCATAGAATGCTTCTGTAGAATCATAGGATGGTTTGGGTTGGAAGGGACATTCAAGATCATCCAGTTCCAAGCCCCTGCCACGCGCAGGGACACCTCCCACCAGCCCAGGTTGCTCAAAGCCTCATCCAGCCTGGCCTTGAGCACTTCCAAGAAGGGAACATCCACAGCCTCCCTGGGCAACCTGTTCGAGTGTCTCCCCACCCTCACTCTCAAGAATTTCTTCCTAATCTCCAGTCTGTCTCCTCACTTCCAGCCCAAATCCCTGGCTCCTCATCCTAATCCTTTTTTTAAAGACTGAGGCCGTGAGGCAGTTTCCCATACCACAGTGATGTTTTCTATCGAATCAGGTGTTTATGAACATTTATTTTTCAATCATGCCAGGTCAAAACCTTCAATTTAAAAAAATTCACAGTCTAAATATTTCCTACCCATCTACTGGTTTCATAAATTCACAGGAATCCTTAGGGAGCACAGGAAATATGTTTAGAAGGAAAGACATCAAAAGCTGAACGGCAGGTTTTGTCCTGAATTTTACTGCAGGAAAGGCACCTACAAAGGGTGTCCTGTGATGGCCTGCAAGGACCAACCACTTTAAAACCCTCCATATGATCTCTTTCCCTTACAACCTGGAAGATACTACTTTGAATTTCAGGTTCTATATTTCCAAGCACAGGTAGAGAGGACACTTTAAAGAGCTGTATTTACCGTAAGGTCTGAAGTGACTGAATGTAAATCTTGCACTGCCTTTGCAGCAGGCTACAGGAGACTTCATTTAAGGCAAAAACTTAATCATATTATAAAGATGACAAGAGTTCCAAGTCATCTTGCTAAGCACATTTAGTATTTAATAGGAAACTTTGTCAGCAATGAAAAGGGGATGCTATAAGCAATGTATTATCCTACAGTTTATCAGAGCATTTCCATGGAGGATTAGTAAAGGAAGGCATTAAATCTTACATTTACAGTGATGAAATCCATTACCGATTTTCCACTACCAATTTTAACCTGAATAACTCTGAAATTGATGAAAAGTTGTGTACAAAAGCATAAAGTGCCTCTCTGTAGCTCCTGTCAGCACTCCTGTCAGCTGTGTTTGCAACCTCAGGGATGGTTCTAGGAAAAAAAACTAAACTGTCCTAGAAAGAAAACTAGAGAAAGGTTTGCTGACCCATTTTGCTCCTAGGAGTCCTCTTACTGACACAGTGCAGCTTCTGGAAGTAGAACAAAGATTCATGAGGCAGCTCTCCAGTGATAAACAGGACAAAACTAAGCATTGTTGCATATCAAGGTGATGCTCAGGATAGATGAAACAGGATAAATGATCAATATAGCCAAAGAATACAGGATGCTTTCCAGTGAGGCTGGGGAGACACTGCAACAGGCTGCCCAGGGAGGTTGTGGATTCCCTCTCCCTGGAGGTGTTCAGGCTGATCGAGGCCTTGAGCAGCCTGGGCTGGTGGGAGGTGTCCATGGCAGGGGGGTTTACAGTTTTAAGCAAATCCAGCTAGCTGAGATTAGTTTGGATTTCCTTTTCAGAGTTCTAGTTTTCAATGCTGTGTATTGAGCGCCCCCCTGTGGCCTTACTGTTTAATGCAGATGTGTGGTGGTGAGTTTATGGTAGGTGAAAGGTCCTTTTTCGTTGTCTCCCTTCAGAGCATTTTGAACATTAAGAGTGGAAAGTAAACACATAAATGCACTCTGCTTCCAGACACCTAGCCTGGAGTGCAGCTCTCTTCTTCCCCTGAAAGGCGGCTTCTTTGCATTCTTAGACATTTCTGAGATGATATTTTCTTATTGCCTTCTTTCTTTCCTCTTCTCTTCTTGCATGCCTTAATGGATGATAGCATAAAATGCAAGATGGATAAATTATGTGTGTAGTAAGGAGATTCCACAACCTCTCTGGGCTGCCAGCTCCAGGGCTCTGCTTTTTTGTGTATCTTGGAAGTGATTGCCATAGTAATCACTTAGTTAAATCAATAGTTAAAGAACTATTTTACATGGTATTAGCTTTCATTCTTAAAAAAGGGGAAAAAACTTCAGGTTTTATATGTGTTTTACTTCAACTTTAGGGGTTTTTGTCTTTTCAAACGCTATAAAGGTAGTCAGGTTTAAAACATCAATACTTCACGTGGTGAATTATATAGATATGCTAATTTTAAGGCAGGTGTTGGCACTTTGCTGTTTGCTTTCCTGTTAGATCCGGAAGTCCAACCTTCTACCCAACACCTCCATGACCACTAGACCATGTCCTGATGTTATAGAATCAGACTATCATTAAGGTTGGAAAAGCCCTTTAATATCATCAAGTCCAACCACTCCAACAAATGCATCCTTACAGATAGGAGTTCAACTCTGAGGTAGAGAATTCTGCAAATCCTCTTGAGGTTAAGCTGCTCTTGAAGGCAGAGTTGTGAGATGAAAAACATTTCTAAGGAGCGAAAATGCATGAAGGATGTAACGATTTGAATAGATATGATTATTAATTCTACAGAGGACAGACTGTTAATATAATTAAAAGATTAAAGAAAATGAAGCTCACAGTGTGGCATCTAACACTTTTGAACAGTCATTAGCACTAATGTGTACATGATAAGCACACAGAGTATGAAAAATGGAAATGAAGCAGGGCTGGAGAGGAGCTGTGGAAGCAGCACAGCAGCTCTGCTCTCACCTGCTCTGCACTGCATGAAGTGAGAAAGTAACAAGCTCCTTGCTTCTTCCCATCCAGCTGATCTGTTCTCCAGGGTGTGTTTGATGTGTGGGATATTTTCTTACACTCCCTCTGAGATCTGTCAGCTCTGTGGGTTAGACATTTCAAGTTAGCTCAACGAAGAACCTATTTAGCCTGCTTTAAAGCAAAGGCACCTGAATTGCAGTACCTCCACAACAGCAAGCTCCTCAGTTACAGCAGATTCCTAACCTAGTTTACAACTCCCAGACAAAGCAGATGGATGAATTAACATCAATGCAATATTTTTTCTCAGATCTCTATAAATGTATTACAGAGAGTTTGTTACAAATTAATTGCACAGGAAACCCTCGCTCAGTAGAAATCTGCATACACACAGAGAGGAGAAAGTTCAGAAGAAAACAAGGATTAGGAAAGAGAAAATTAGTCCTGAATTATGTCCTCCAGATGATTGCACTCCAAGAGTTGTTCTCTTCACACCCATGGAGGAAGACATCTAAGCAAAGCAGGCACTCTGCTCTCCTTCCTTTCTCCTTCAGGGGGATTTTTAGAGTGCTTTACAGAACTTACTGAGGTGATTCCAGTAAATTGATCAGATCAATAACTCATAGGTTTAAACAATTCTAACTTTAATGCAGTGAACTTAAATCTCCAGAGGGAGACAATTAGATTATTGACTCTTCCAGGAGAAATTCAAACTGATTCACATTTGTTTGCTAGAATTACCTTCTTCAAATACAGTCTTGCCAGGTACCTACTAATTATAACCCAGCAAAAGAATAAGTGTTGGACAGAGATATTACTGCAGGATGACTCTCCAAAGTTAAGAGATACATGCTTGATGTAGTGAAGAAGTAAAGCATGAGCATGCATACTCATTATGTAGAACAGCATATTGGCCAGCCTGCATCCATCCAGAAATGATCTGCTAGGACATCCAAGTCATCTTGGTTGGGGAGAGATCTTGCTTGTCTTGGGATCCTTCACGGGAACCAGCTGCAGGGTGAACAGTCAGTGAAGGTGATGCTGCTGTTCCCAGGGAGGTGACGTGAGGGCATAGGAGCACTGCCTGAACCCAAGGTGTTGGACTGTTGGGGGTCTTCTGAAAAGTGGCTGATTTACAGCTTTACAGAAGAGCTTCAAAACAAGCTGTTTGTACAGGATCTAGTGTATTGCTACATGTGTACTAAGTACTAAGAATTTTCCATTTTATAGATCTATGGAATCATAGTATCCTAGAATGGTGTGGGTTGGAAGGGACCTTAAAGATCACCTAGTCCCATAGGCAGGGACACCTCCCTCCAGCCCAGGTTGCTCAAAGCCTCATCCAGCCTGACCTTGAACACCTCCAGGGAGGGGGCAGCCACAGCCTCCCTGGGCAACCTGTTGCAGTGTCTGCCCGTCCTCACCCCAGAGAATGCTGTTTCTTAAGCAGTGTGAAAGATACTACAAGATCAGGATTGATTATTGAGGATCTATCCATCACAGCAGTGCAGGCAGCTTTTAAATCCTACAGGGGAGATTTCTTTCAGAGTTAGTTCTTTGCTTCTGTAATAAAATAATAATTTAATCTTCCTGCTAGCACGTACCATGCCACTTCATCCCTGTCCTAGAAACAGCTGCTGATGGCTTAGTTATTATGCAGAAAGTGGAAGTTGAATAGTACAAATAAAAGTTCTAATTGATAAGAAGAGAGTCCTCAGTTAAAACCATCACTGCTCAAATGTGTTCCTTTTTTCTCCCTTTAGACTCCAATCTGTATCTCTTCACATTCAGCTTCTTTCACAAACTCTGGTTAGTGAAACTGCTCATCTTCAAACTGGAGCAGGGGAGATTTAGGTTGGACATCAGGAGGAAATTCTGCACAATGAGAGTGGTGAAATACTGGAACAGGCTACTCAGGGATGTGGTTGAGGTCCCATCCCTGGAGACATTCAAGATCAGACTGGATGTGTCCCTGGGCAGCCTGCGCTAGCTGCGGGTCTCCCTGATGACTGCAGGGGCTTGGGCATGATGACCTTTGAAGGTCCCTTCCAACTCAATGCAATCTGTGAATCTTCATGGTTTGGGATTTTCTCTGGGTTTCATATATTTGTCCTTCCTGTGCTGAGGGCTTCAGAGCTGGTCTGTTCTAGATGAGTGTGGCAGCCAGAGATTAAAGAAGAGGCAAACACTGATGTTTCACTCATCAAGAAGTAATTTATCAGCAGCTGTTTCTCATGGTCAGGCTTCATTGCTGGTTTTTTATTTATTCTTTAGATAAAAAATAGCTATAAGCCTATTTAAAACTTCAGGTTCTCTTTCACATGGTATTGGTAGTTCAGCCAAAAGCAGCAGCTTATGGTCTGTGAGTGGAGAGAGCTTTGTGGGAACAGCTTCAAGAAAAGGGTAGGGAAAGGTGTGAAAAGTTTTTAAGTCTTTAGCTGAAATCCCTAATGCTTGATTAAATCTTTTCTGCCACGTATGCCCTCACTCCTCATCAAAATTAAGCTTGACATTTTTCTGCATCTAATTGTGACATTTTTAATGTGTCTTAATCAAGAGCTGTGTGAAATTCAAGACATTTAAAGGAGAAACATAGGTGGCAGCAAGAGAAAGCAGGAATTTATTTAATGCATACCAGTTTAGATGCACACACAAATAGAAGCACAGGTCATCAATCCACAGCCCTCCTGAGCAATAGGGGAGGGGAAAGAAAATCAATTCTACTCAGGAGACCACGGCTGGACCTCAGAATAGCAACTTCTCAGCACACCTGAGGCAGTGACATTTCATATACACTTGAAGCCAAACCCTGTAGTCTGTAATAGAACAAGAAAACTTCTTACAGTTTCACTTCCCTTCTTCCCAAATTGTTGGGTTTGTGTCTCTGCAGCCATTGCAATCCAGATTTAAGACAGCAACTGTGCAATTTATTGACACAAGAGCTGAGGTTTGCTTGCAGATACATTGCCCCTAAAGGATGTGCTGTGAGCAGTCTTCCAGCACTGAAATATGGAGGGACCTTAGAGCTGCCCTCCAATGCTTGAAGGGATCCTCCAGGAAGGCTGCTGAAGGACTTTTCATGAGGGTGTCTGGTGACAGGACAAGGGGGAGAGCAAAGAGAAAATATACTAAAAAAGTGATGCTTCTGATGGTTGTCTCCTAGGCAGATTTATTTAAGACAGAAGCTAACTACATTGTCAAATGCTCAGACCACCTCCTGAATGTGATCAAGATCAGTCCAAATTTCTGCTGCAGTTATACTCAGATTTGTGGCCAAAGGGAATTTTCCACATGCCTGTCTTCTGTGAGATCTGCTGATAAACTCTAACTGCATTTGTGTTGTGTATGAAAAATTTGCCAGGTCATAAAGAGCAAAGCTCCATGAACTGCACTGCCACTTCCTCACTTTCTTGTTTATTCCTTTTTAAGCACTACAGCAATTAATTAAACTTGCCTAAATATCATCTGTGGCTAAAAGCTGAGTTTGATTTCCTTTAAATTAATAGTAAATAATGGCTGCTAAAGCAGGGAAGATCAGGTCTTGAGAAGCTGGATAATTGTGAAGTTGAGAAATGTGGGTTTCCTGCAATATTTTTCTTTTCCTGTCCTCCTTTATAATTGCATTCCCATCTCCCTATTTATTTCTGTGTTTGCAGAGATTTATTGTTCATGTTTGGCAGCATGCCAGTGCTGTGAACCAGACTTTGCTTTGCTTTACTCACTCTGTATCCCTTAAATCAGCTTTCAGCACCAGTGTGTCAGGTAGTAGTAAATGTGAATAATAACAATAGTAGTAGTAATAATAATAATTATTTTAACATTATCATTATTAATTTAGCTATAATTAATTCTCTATATTTATATTAATTAATTCTCTCTAAAATACAGAGATGAAAATAGAGCGATAGTCAAAAAAAGGTACTTATCCCTCTTGTAGCTGTGGTAGTTTGAGGCTATGGCTTTAAGATTTTTCACAGATTTCAGGCAGAAAGTAGGAAAATGTAAATAAATCACTATTGGGTGTAAAAAGGAAAATAATGATGATTCTAAACAACTCCATTGGAGGGATAGCTCCCATAAGAGTAGCTCCCACCACAGCAGTCTATAGAAAAGTAGAGAATCTCTAACAAAGATAAAGGGCTGGAGCACCTCTGCTATGAGGACAGGCTGAGGGAGCTGGGGTTGTTCAGCCTGGAGAAGAGAAGAATCCAGGGGGACCTCAGAACTCTCGTAGCAAAGAAATTGTTCCTAATCACCAACCTAACCATCCCCTGGCACTATTTCAGGCCATTTCCTCTCCTTCTATCACCTGATACCAGGGAGAAGAGACCTATTCCTACCTGGTTCCAGCCTCCTCTCAGGGAGCTCCAGAGAGCAATGAGGTTTCCCTTCAGCCTCCTTTACTCCCAGGTCCCTCAGCTGCTCCTCACCAGCCCTGTTCTGCAGACCCTTCCCCAGCTTCCTTGCCCTTCTCTGGCCATGCTCCACCAACTCAATGTCTTTGCTGTAGTGAGGAGGACCTGAGATTTTGTGAATGGAGGTTCTTGTGCTGTATTTAGAAGTTAATGGAATTGTTGTGCTTGACCATTCCAGGTACACAGATCCAGAAACAAGCAGCTGCGTGAGCTGTTCCCAGATGGATTCAGCATCCATCATGCAGGAATGCTGCGGCAAGACAGGAGCTTGGTGGAGAACTTGTTTTCTAATGGCCACATCAAAGTCTTGGTTTGCACAGCTACACTGGCCTGGGGGGTCAATCTTCCTGCTCACGCTGTTGTGATTAAGGTAAGAGCTTCCAGAACTCTGCACTTGGGTTTGTGTCTTAGAAGAAACCTGTAAAGAAGCATCGACAGCAAGATCTTCATTGCAGGGTTTGGGCCTGGAGGGGAAATGCCTGAGTGACTCAAAATGTTATTTATATCTCATTAAACTGATTCTCTCCTGTGGGAGCCTAGTTTGTATAGTAAAGATTTAAATATATCAAAGATTATGAAAGGATTAGTTAAAGTACACTCCTGAAATCATGCCGTATTTGCCTAATTTTGGTGTTCAGCTCATCAGGATTATATTCATGTGTATTTATGTTAATTTTTATTAACTTTTCCTCAACCAGGGAACACAAATATATGCTGCAAAAAGAGGCTCCTTTGTTGACCTTGGAATTTTAGATGTCATGCAGATATTTGGGCGAGCTGGACGGCCCCAGTTTGACAAATTTGGAGAGGGCATCATCATTACAACTCACGATAAACTCAGCCACTACCTGACTCTTCTTACTCAGCAGAACCCAATTGAAAGCCAGTTCCTTGAAAGCCTTGCTGACAACCTAAATGCAGAGGTAAGCTGTGATCCATTTAGAGAAGCTAGCAAACTTTGAAGAATTAGGATGACTTGAAACCAAAATGCAATATGGTGACACTTGAAATGTCTAAAACAGGAACTTTAGTGGTGGTCTGTAGGTGTCTATGGGTGGATTGAGACTGGATGTTTGGAAGAAGTGCTTTATAGTGAGGGAAAAGGCTGAATAGTTGAAAAACTGCACAAAAATGGAATAAAAATCTGTTGGAAGGTATCAGGTGCAAAGGCAGTGCCTTTAGCTAAAGACTCTGAGATGCAATAGTTGAAAAACTTGGGAAGAAAACTGTATGGTGCTTGCTTCTCAGTGCCACCTTCTGCTCCTCAGCATTTCCTCTCTCAGAGACAGCAGGCTGGCCTTGATGTCCCAGTGCATCTGTTCTGAGGAAGCTGCAGAGTGGGAGAAGCTAAAATACACCCAGCTTCATTGAGCTGGTACCAAAATCAAGGCACTTCAATCCACTAAGAATTTTCTCCTGCAGATTTGGTTTTGATGTTTGGGTTGTTTTGGGCTTTTTTACCTTCTAAAAATGAGCAGAAGAAGGGTAAATGGTCAGTGATGATCAACAGAGGCATGGAGGTGCCCTTTCCTGCTGAAGTTGTGCCCCTGGGCATAATGGAATGTCAAAAGGAATAAAATCAGCTGTGGTTATGGTGCCATAGTGGAGAGAAGCCCAGGTGGCAAACAGGAAATACCTGTGGCTGTATCTTCTGCAAATACAGGAAGAAAGATAAGCAGCAGGGGATGTGGGTTGATTAGCCCACAAACTTCAGCTTCTCTGGGAACTATCAGCAATAGCTCACACAATGCAGGTCACCATTCCTTCCTAATTGCTTCCACCTGATAGAGCCCTCCCTGACATCCACAGCTGGACCCCAGCTTGTTGCTGGGACAGCTTTCCCCTGAGAGCTTCAAAACTGGGAGGATTTGTGGTGCTGGACATTAGGTGCACCCTCCCCAGGGGGTGTTCTTCTCCTTGCCTTTACTTAGGATTTTGTTATGAGGCCAAGGATGTAAGAGGTGGTGACTGGTTTAGTTTGGACAAATCTATTTTTGCTTTCAAAGAGTGGGCATCTGTTGTGGTTCTTAGAAGAGAACTCCTTCAAAGGCCTTCCAAAACACTGTGACTGAGCAGTTCATCTGGATAAGGAGCAAAGTGCAAGCTGGAGGGAACTGAAGTGTTCTCCCTGGATGTCTAGGGACCCTGGGGCCTGGCTGGACCTGCATGAGACCACCAATCTCATCCCTTCTCCCTTCACCTTCTTCTGCTGTGTCCAGATTGTAGACAAGTTCTTTGGAGTTAACAGATAATGGCCTTCCTCTGAACCCTCTTCATCAGGTCCATGTACCTCTTGTGTTGGGGGTCCCAGAGCTAGCCATAGTACTCCAGGTGAGGTCTCAGCAGAGCAGAGGGGCAGAATCCCCTCTCTCCATCCCTGGCCATGCTGCTTTTGATGCAACCCAGGCTGCCGTTGGCCTTCTGAGCCCCATTGCTGACTCCTGTCCAGCTTCTCACCCCACAGCACCCCCAAGTCGTTCTCTGCAGAGCTGTTCTCAATGTCATCATCCCCCAGCCTGGACTGATACCGAGGATTGCCCTGACCTAGGTGCAGGACCTTGCACTTTGCTTTATTGAACCTCATGAGGTTCTCTTCAGCTCACCTCTCCAGCTTGTCCAGGTCCTTCTGGATGGCATCCACCCCTCTAGCACATTGCCAGCACCACTCAGCTTGGTGTCATCTGCAAACTTGCTGATGGTGCACTCAGTCCCACCGTTGATACCATTGATGAAGGTATTGAACAGCCCTGGTCCTCATACGGACCCCTGAGGGGCACCACTTGTCACCCAGCTCCATCTGGACAGCAGCCCATTGACCACTAACTACCCTCTGGATGTGACCATCAGCCAAATACCTACCACACAGCTGAGGCAGTGCTGACAAATGTAGAACTTTTCTTTTACTGCATACAAAAGTCAATAAACCTTGCCTGTTTATTGACTTTTATGACTACTACTTCTCGTAGGGCTTAAGAGAGGTCCTCTCCTAGCTTTGCTAAGTCGTTCATTCCATTATTACTGTTAATAAAGCTAATTTGTGGTGTTTCACCACAGGTTCCGTTTTCAGCCAACCCAGCAGAAGGTTCGCTCAGCACTAGATGGCAGCAACGGTTTAGAAGTTGCCTTGGTGGCGTTTTTGTCCCTGGGAACGTTCATGCCAGCTGGGGGAGGAAGGAAATCACAGGGTTGGATTGCAGGCACAGAGCTCACTCTGGAGCTCACGATCACATTTCTACTTCTCCTCCTTAGTTTTACTTGTAACTGGAAAATAATTAATTTGTAAGTAAGATAATTAGGTATTTGAGCAAATGAGGCCAAAAAAATTGTTTTGTTTGGGGGTTTTGTTTTGTTTACTTGTAATTGTTGGACTTTGCCATCCTCAGGAATAGAAAATTTATATTTACATGATTGTGAAAATAAAAGTTGGAGTTTTTTTTCTTCTAATTAACAGACATCACTGTCCTCAGTAATGAAAATTTTATATTTTCATGGTTGTGAAAAGAAATATTGGATTGTTTTTTTAATTATTAGATTTCACCATTCTCAGTAAGAAAATTCTTTTCTTTTCGTGATTGTGGAAAAAATATCTATTTGTTTGTTTGCTTGGGGGGGTTTCTTTTAATTACTACAGTTCACTGTCTTCAGTATTTTATATTTTCATGATTGTGAAAATAAATATTGAGGGTTTTTTTTTCTGTTAATTATCAGAATTAATTGGCCTTGGTGATGAAAATTTTGTAGAGGTGAATTCTTTTTCCTAGGTTAATTCTTCTTTTTCTCTAAGTGAATTCTTCTTTTTTCCTAGGTGAATTCTTCTTTTTCCCTGGGTGAATTCTTTTTCCCTAAGTGAATTCTTCTCTTTTCCTAGGTGAATTCTTCTTTTTCCTTAAGTGAATTCTTCTCTTTTCCTTGGTGAATTCTTCTTTTTTCTTTTTTTCATAGCTGCTCCTCTTTAAATTACCCTGAGCACGTTTGCTAAAGAATTCTATTGTTCCATCTGGGTTTTTTTAATAACAAAATTTCTCAGTGTCACCTTTTAATGGTAAAAGCCACAAGTGGAGTAGGTATCTCTGATCTTATGTCACAGAACACAACCATGCTGGTAGCTGTCCATAAGCTGAAGGTGTGTAAATGCTTCAAGTTACCACCCTATGGTTGTATTAAAAGCTGGAAACATCCTGACACTTCCTTTGACCTAATCCTAATGCTCTGAACTCCAGATGTGTTCAGCTGTAACACCTACATTGAATTTTGTCTCCTTTCCTCTCTGCAGATTGCTCTTGGCACAGTGACTAACGTGGAAGAAGCAGTAAAGTGGATAAGTTACACTTATCTCTACGTACGGATGAGAGCAAATCCATTAGTGTATGGCATCAGTCACAAGGCTTATCAGGTATAAAATGCATTGGGGAAAAAAAAGAACCTGTAACCTGTGCTGGGGCTCTAATCCTTCCCTGATGTGAGGATAAATATTTGCTATTTCTACTTAACCTGACATCAGCAATTCTTTTAAAGTGCTTGGAAAAAAGAAGGTATTTTTTTCTGCAGCAGAGTATTTTTAACACTGAATTAAGAGGCCCCTTCTGTTCACGTAAAAATACATTTTAGCTGCCCGAGTTACCCTCCAAAGGCCAACATCCATTGTCAGGTGCTGTGGCTTGGCTTGCTGTCAGTGTTTCAGGTTTGTAGGCTGGTTTAGCAATGATAAAATAAAGCATTCTTGAACTGCTTGCTTTCCCTCTGCCCCTGAAAGGCTTTGGTTTAGGATGTTTCAGAGTTGCTCCCCTTCTCCTTGGTTGTTTTTTTGGGGGGGAGGTAGATCTCTTCACCAGCAGAGAAAGTGGAGACTGCCAACACTTGTCTTTTCCTGCCACTGACCTGCTTTGTACTTCTGATGGGATGTGCTGATCATAGACATACCTATTTTTTGTGTTAAGGCAGTAACAAATTGTATCAGTTTGAAGTGTTAGCCATTCCTGTAGGAGCCAAACCAATGCCAGCCCCTTGGTTTCTCGATCAGCCAGTTTCACGTTTCCAAGTCCGAGTGTTGCAGGCGGTGTATGGATGGGATCATGCCAGATGAGGGCATACCCACAGATTGTCTCACTTAGGCCATTCTGTTCCTTCTGTTCTGGCTGTAGGTATCCAATTTTCATAATTGGTATCTTATTTTTCCTTGGTAATGCTCCAGTGTGCCAGTTTCTCTCTGTGTTTTGGCTGGCAGTCAGTGTTACCCATCCAGAATCCATCTATCTGCATAACCATCCTGGGTTGCTCTTCCCAGCTGCTCAGTGGGACCAAGAAGGTGCAAACTCATTCTCCTTTCCCTCTCCATGGGCACCCACCACATTCCAAAGTTATTTTAGGGCACAAAAGGTCGAGCCTGTCCACACAGAAGCAGTCCTGTACAGCCCATTTGTGGTCGTTAATGTCAATTTAGCTATTATTTAGTGAGACCTCATCAGTCTTGTCTTAATAATTTTGCCTTCATTTTGTTTGATTTCCAGCTTGGCATGGCTGCATTACCTCAATAAAACAATTTATTTAAGACCTTTTTTGGGTTTTTTTTCTTTCTTTTATACAAATAACTGTATGTTTCATGTCTAGATGGACCCAAGTCTAGAAAAGCACAGAGAGCAGCTGGTAATTGAAGTTGGC
The DNA here is from genome assembly GCF_027791375.1 of Indicator indicator. Taxonomy (NCBI): domain Eukaryota; kingdom Metazoa; phylum Chordata; class Aves; order Piciformes; family Indicatoridae; genus Indicator; species Indicator indicator. Next base: position 13,086,011 of record NC_072036.1, read on the forward strand.
AGAAAGCTGGACAAAGCTCGCATGATTCGCTTTGAAGAGCGAACCGGCTTCTTTTCTTCTACAGATCTGGGCAGAACTGCCAGCCACTACTATATTAAATACAATACTATTGAGGTAAAATAGCATCTTCTAGTTCTGGGATTGATTTCCCCCCCTTCCCCCCCCCCCCCCTTCTTTTTGAACCCAGACTTAAAATAGTTCTAAGATATTGTAGAATATGTAGCTGATTTGTTCAATAACTTTTCAAATCGTGTTTGCCGGAATGGGGAGAGAGAGGAAATGGGGAAAGGAAAGGATGCATAAAGCAATACTGAAAACTTAGGCTTTGTGTGAGTGAGATTGGAGATTTCTATAGTCTCTGCCTTCTTTTAGGTGTGTTATAAGAAACATTTTGCTATCAGCAGTGTGTGCAGCCATTGGTACATGTTAACGCATTCAGCCACGGAGTCTGATAAGAGATAAGTTTTTCTGTGCAAAAATCCTAGCGGGCTGCCAACCTTAAACAGCTTTTGGCACTGTGATCAGATTGTGCTGTAAGGAGAGCAAAATTTAGGGGTATTGGAAGCTTGATTTAATGCACATACTAATCTTCAAATCTGCCTTTTGTAGGAAGTAAGTATTTTTCTTGAATAAAAGGTGAAGACTCAACATTAAGAATTTTTGGCTGCTTGCTGTCACTCTGTCTAATGAGTGTCACATATTTATTCACTCAGATATGTCCTAAACTGTTTTTGAAAGGGCTGTGGACTGCATGGTTCTTGGTTTGAGATGCCCAGGTTTCAGGAGACTGATTTTCTGCCAGGGCTGAGAAGTCATTCTGGAAATCATTCCTGTTTAAACTGCATTGCTCTGGTCTTTCAATAACTTAATTATATTTGAAGCTTATGTGCCTTCTAAAATCTTGGTTAATATTTCTTTCTTTTGTGCTGTTGTTACATTTATTTTCTGTGTCAATTAATTTTGTTTTTACTAGACCTTCAATGAATTGTTTGATGCACACAAAACAGAAGGTGATATTCTTGCTATAGTATCAAAAGCCGAAGAATTTGAACAGATAAAGGTAAAGTTTTATCCTTTCACACAAAGAATGTCTCAGAACTAAACATTTTACTCCACAAATAGTGACCACAGAGTCAAGTTCTCTTAAATATGAAGCACTATTAGACAATGTTTCCTCAGCAGCCATAATTGCCCAGAGCTGTAATAGGCACTCCCTCAGATTTATGTGTAGCTCAGCCTGAACTACAGTGCACATTTAATAACTAGTTATGGATCTTTATGAATTCCTTTTAAATGCTTTTAAGAACTTTCCAGCTCCTCAATTATTACCAGGTGAAGATGAGTGTCCATTAGATTGGTGCAGCCAGGCATGCAGCAGTTTTTTCCTGTTTGAAGTTTAAACCATTATTAGCTGTCTCCCTGAGCAATTTGTTTTAGCAGAAACGCAGCAGGACTCACTGAAGTTAATTCTGTGACATACTTGATGCCAGGAACAAAATGACACTAGCAGAAGGATAAATTCTGATCAATTATTTCCAGCTTTGAAATCTAGAAAGGTTAAAAAAGGACAAAATTAGAGAACCACAGAATTGTTCTGGTTGGAAAAGACCTCTAAGATCATCAAGTCCAACTGTCAAATTAAATTCTGATTCGATGAGTTCTGATCAATTATTTTCAGCTTTGAAATCTGGAAAGATTAGCAGAAGGATAAACTATTTTCAATTTGGAAATCTAGAAGGATGAATTATTTTCAGCTATGAAATCTAGAGGGATTAGCAGAATGATAGAATCAGAGAACCATAGGATTGTTTCAGTTGGAAAAGACCTCTAAGAGCATTGAGTCAAACTGTCAAATTAAATTCAATTCTGATTTGATACATTCTGATCAATTATTTTCAGCTTTGAAATCTAGAAGGATTAGCAGAAGGATAAATTATTTTCAACTTATTAGCAGAATGATAGAATCAGAGAACCATAGAATTGTTTCACTTTCAAAAGATCATCAAGGCCAGCTGTGAAAATAAATTAAATTCTGTTTTGATAAATTATGTTCAGCTTTGAGATCTAGAAAGATGAGCAGAATGATCAATTCTGATAAACTGTTTTCAACTTGGAAATCCAGAAAGTTGCAACAGATTTTGTCATGCAGGCTGGAAGATTCCTGCACTCTCATACTCACCTCAGTTCCAACCTCCTTTTTGCCTCCCATGTGGGTCGGGCACAGGACGATGCACGCGCTGCAAGGCAGCAGGAGCTTGTTTGCCCAGGCTGCCATCTCACAGAAGTGTGAGCCAGACTCCACAGGCTTTATTAGCTGGGGCTCATTGCCGTTTTACCACAATTACACAACTTCCAGAGCAGAGCTGGCTCTTGTTCACCTGGCTCTGTGAGCTGGCAGTGCGAATTGCTCACCATCGACATCCTGACTGATTTGCTCACGCTGGCTGGGGACTTCCATCCCTTTATCCCAGTTTGCTGTAATCTCTTCTATGACAGAAGATAAGAGGCAGTGAGGTTTCACTGTGATACATGCAATGTTTCCCAAGCTAGAAGGATTTTTATGATAATGCTGTTGCTTTGCTAAATTTAGGAAGCATATGGAAAATATGATGGAATAAGATTCTGTATTTAAAGTTAGCAGTGCTGTTCCTTGACTAAAGCACAGTTCTCCTAGTTTGCTTTCTCAGATTTGTATGGTGGGGCATCAGTGCACAATCATTCCTGGTTCTTTGTGATTCCTTTGCTGGGCAGCTCTGAATGTTACAACTAGGAACTGTTTTTCACAAGAATGAGTCAGGCTTTACCTCTCTGGGATACAAATTGCAAATAGGAATTTAGAAATTGTAAATATGAAGCTACACATTTTTAAATATGAACCTGAAAATAGTAAGCATGAACCCACAGATTGTAAATGTGAACCTACAGATTGCAAATATGAACCTAAAAATAGTGAATGTAAACCTACAGATTGCAAATATGAACCTAAAAATAGTGAATGTGAACCTACAGGTTGTGAATATGAACCTAAAAATAGTAAATGTGAAGCTACAGGTTGTGAATATGAACCTAAAAATAGTAAATGTGAAGCTACAGATTGCAAATATGAACCTTGTTTACAGATTGTAAATATGAATCATGGCTCCATGATGCCTTTAGAAATTCTGTGTTTTGAGATAGCTAAGTCACAGTTGGACTCAAAGGTCTTTTCCAACCGTAATAGTTCTTTGATTCTGTTCTGTTAAATCTAGATCTGGATTTGATCTCTTCTGTGCTATGCAAGAGCAGAAAAAAATATCCAAAATGCTGCTGTGAGCAGAGCAAAATATTCCTCTGAAACCAGAGCTGTGTCCTTCATCTTCTTTCCTGTAGGACCAGTAGCTGTAGAATTGGGGTTTTTCACTCAGTTGTCTTAGGGCCTTTTGTATGTCAGGTAGTAAGGTCCACATGAAAATTCCTTTCAGCTGGCTCCCTGCAGGGACCAAACATTTACCCTCTTTAAATAAATTTTACACTTACAGACTATCAGTAAATCAAAGAATATGTAGATTTATGCTGGGTTTGCCATGTAAGGGTCATCAGTTAGGATGTGAAATGTTATGCATTATTCAAACCAGAGATATGAATATTTCTTTACTCATATTAAGACTTAATCTTATTAACAGTGAAAATTTTAATATCAGGAATCAGAGTACTTCAGAGTTTTGAGTTAAAAATGTATTATGCCACATGCAAACTCTGGAACTATAATGAGCACATTTAATGTTAATTCAAGATTACCCTAATCCAGATGGACAGAGGTTTCACTCTGGTCAAATAAAAAATGAAATCTCATCAGATGAAGGATGGTAGGGTCAGAAGATTCAATTTTTGTGGCATATCAAATTTTGGTGTGTCAATGGCAACCTTAATAGATGGTGATGAATAATAAAATGTAATTGTGTGACTATTGAGATAGTTTCAATTATGATCTATTAGCTACACCATGGAAGATGTGGGTTTGAAGCTTTTTTTTCTTCTTCTTTATTTTTTTTTCCTTAAAACAAGAGACTCCATTTTCAAATAATGTAACTATGTCAGAAGGGAAATTTGATGTCAGTGTCCAAATTGTGACCAAATTGCTCCAGCCTCTTCATAATGTATAATTGTGTTGTAGGTGAGAGAAGAAGAAATAGAAGAACTGGATACCTTACTGAATGATTTCTGTGAACTTCCTGCTCCAGGAGGTGTGGAAAACAATTATGGAAAGATTAATATCCTCCTTCAGACATATATTAGCAGAGGGGAGATGGACAGCTTCTCCCTTATTTCAGATTCTGCATATGTTGCACAGGTAAAGCTGGTGGCTTTTACATATTCCTTGCTGCCTTCTGCTGTATTCACACTCCAGGATGTTTTGTAAGCAGGCCTTGATCTGCAGGGTTTTGGGGTTTGTTTTTTTTTTTGTACATTTTAATTCACCTACAGTTAAAAATAAGAGCCTTGTGTGTGTGCACATGTGGCATCATGTTTTAGTAGAAAAGGTGTAGAAAATCCTACCTACTGCATTTTTTATTAATTATAAATGTACTTTTTGATTGTATTGCCCCATTATATTTATTAATATTTATTCATATTCATATTTATTATATATATTTATATATTATAACATTATTATATTTATTAATTCTAACTGTGATTGCACAGAAAAATTCTATTTCTGGAAAACTTGCACTCTGGTTTTATGGTTTTGTGTACTTTCATGATTCATCCTGCAAAACACAATTCTATGTTCTATTCACGTAACTAATTTGTGTTTTATTCACGTAACTAATTTGTGTTTTGTTCACATAAATAATTTGTTTTATTCACTTAACTAATTTCTCTTTTATTCACTTAACTAATTTGTGTTTTATTCACTTAACTAATTTGTGTTTTATTCACTTAACTAATTTGTGTTTTATTTACTTAACTAATTTGTGTTTTTTTCAGGTAACTAATTTCTGTTCTACTGACACACCTTGCTTTACACCACAAAGATGGGCTATTATTGCTAAACATAATCACATATGTTTGTTGGTGTGATTTGATACCTGAGGGGCTGATAGTTATATAGAATGTTTAATTCATACATTCATAGAATGGGTTGGGTTTGAAGGGACCCTTAAAGATAATCTACTTCCAACCCCTTTCCATGGGGAGGGACACCTCCCACCAGCCCAGGTTGCTCAAGGCTTCATCCGAGCTGGCCTTGAACACCCCCAGAGAGGAGCATCCATAACCTCTCTGGGCAGCCTATTCCAGAGTCTCACCACCCTCCTACTGAAGAACTTCTTCCTTAGCTCCAGTCTAACCCTGCTCTCCCTCAGCTTCAAACCATTCCTCCTTGTCCTATTGCTAGATTTTGCCTGTCCTATGCCTCCCCTTTTTTTTTTCTCTTTGAAATTTTGTTGGGGTTTTTGTTTGGGTTTGTTTGTTTTGTTTCTGGGTTTTGGGTTTGGTTGGTTGGGGTTTTTTTTCCTTTTTTCTTTTTTAAAATCAGCAACTTGCAACATTTTTGTCTCACCCTTCCCAAATTCTTTCTTTTGGAAATAACCGGTTGTGAAATTGCATTTAGCTGCTGGTACAGCTGAGAGTTAAATATTCCAAAGCATGGAGATCCTCTAGCAAGATTTTCATCCTAACATCATCTTCTGGAGAAGTGTTTGCATTTCATAGCGTGCCTGGGTAGAAAGGAGGGAATTCTGAAATCATTATGCACATCATAAAAAACTGTGGTACTCGCACAGCAAGATCATTTTCAGTGTGATTCTTTTAATCTCTGCTTTCAAGAGAATTGCTTTTATTTGACTGTCTCATTTTTTAGTGAGGCAACATGGCCTTCTTCTCAGATCCTCACAAATTGTACATGTGGAACTGGTGGTACAGATTGTGATTTTCTCTTTTTAATTGGATAGTGACTATTAAGAAAACAATTCATCTTGTCCAAGTCAAAGAAATGTGCTTCTTCAGGGACATATGCTTCCTATCACAACTAAATCATTTTCTATTTTCTTGTTCCTGTTGGCATGGCAGAGCCAAGCAGAGGATGATTGCGTTCTGTTCAATGAATCAAGAACAGAACTGCTAATCCAGGCAGAGTTAAAACATAAATACCACCAAAAAACACATCAACCCCCCACAATTTCATACTGGAGCTTGGTAACTTTACAAAAAAAATATTACAACTTAGGTTTTCTGGGTAGGACTGACCTCGTTCAGGCTTATGTTAATAACTGAAATGGCCTCAAGTTGCCCCAGGGGAGGTTCAGTTTGGACATGAAGCAAGTTTCTTCCCCTTGAGGGCTGGCCAGGCCAGGCCCAGGCTGCCAATGGCAGTGGTGGAATCTCCATCACGGGAGGGCTTTCAGAGCTGTGGAGATGTGGTGCTGAGGACCATGTTTAGTAGTGACCTGGCAGAGTTGGGTTAATGGTTGGACCCAATGACCTTAAAGGTCTGTTCCAGCCAGAACCATTCTGTGAATCTGTGATGAATTTTCTAAGTCCAAAGCAGATTTATGCAGTTTGCTTGGATGCTGGTCTCAGAAGAGAGTAACATGTTCAAAAACAGTCACTGCTGTGAAACTTCTGTGCAAATGCTGTGGAATTCAGAGGTAAATGGGATGCTGTTGTGGGAGCACAGCTGAAGGGAAAAAATAAAACTTGAATTGTCTGCAGGTGTGTGTTCTAGAGGGGCAGAAGCAGGGAGATACTAAGTACAGCAAATGAATTTGTTTCAGAAGGGATTGAATCCTAGAACCACAGCACTCTTGAGGTTGGAAGACACCTCTGAGATCAAGTCCAACTGTTCACCTAGAGCTCACAATCCCACTGCTACTGCTAAGCCACTACCACTGAACCACTTCCCTCAGCATCACATCCGTGTGTTTGTTATGTACCTCCAGGGATGGTGACTCCACCACCTCCCTGTGCAGCCTGCTCCAGTGCCTGAGAAACCTTTCTGTGAAGAAATCTTTCCCAGTACCCACTCTGAACCTCCCTTGACACAACTTGATCCTGTTTCCTCTCGTCCTGCATGTGAGAAGGCACAATACATGTAGAGCTCCCTGATGTTGGTGCCACCACGATGAGAATTCCATGGTAGAGCTGCCACTACAGCTTCATTAGCTGCATGTTTCCTACCATCCTTTCTGCAGTGTAGCAGTGCGAGGTCAGGAACAGTCAGGATATAGTTCTGTCACTAGACAAGGGATGGAAAGAAAGAGCTGGTAAGGGTGCTTGAAAGGAATGTGAAAAGAAAAATCTGTTGGGATGGTTTGTCAAAGATGAGAGTCAGTGGGATCCTTTCCATTTTCCAGAGAATACTTGAGGGGATGACAACATCCCTGCCTTTTCTCTCCCCTCTGCAGAACGCCGCTCGCATTGTTCGGGCGCTCTTCGAGATCGCCCTCAGGAAGCGGTGGCCTGCCATGACCTATCGGCTCCTCAACCTCAGCAAAGTCATCGACAAGAGGCTGTGGGGCTGGGTCAGCCCCTTGAGGCAGTTCTCAGTGTTGCCACCATCAGTCCTCTCGAAGCTGGAGGAGAAGAATCTCACCATAGACAAGATGAAGGACATGAGGAAAGATGAAATAGGTGAGAAATCAGCGGTGCTGGGCTGCTTAAACTATGAGGAATCAATGGGCAAGGTAGAAGTGAGTCTGAGCCATTCACTCACACACCCACTTTGGTCTGCAAGCCACATTACTGTGGTGTGCTCTGTCCACTACAGAAGCTTTATTCAGGGTCCACAGCAAGCTGTGACACAGCCTTGAGGGTGAGTCTACCCCATGTTCTGCCAGCTCCAGAACATCTGTGGGATGGAGGTGTACATTGATATGTAGTTATGTATAGAATCATGGAGTTGTTTTGATTGGGAAAGACCTCTGAGATCATCGGGTCAAACCATCAGCCCAACACCACCATGGCCACTAAACCATGGCCCAAAGTGCCACATCTACAGGTTTCTTGAATAACTCCAGGGATGGTGACTCCACTCCCTGGGCAGCCTGTTCCAATCCCTGACCACTCTTGCAGCAAAGAAATTTTTCCTAATATCCAACCTAACCCTCCCCTGGTGCAATTTCAGGCCAAATCCTGTCATCCTGTCACCTGATATTGGGGAGAAGAGACCAATCTCCACCTCGCTGCAGCCTCCTTTCAGGCATCTGTAGAGAGCAGTGAGGTCTCCCCTCAGCCTCCTCTTCTCCACACTAAACACCCCCAGCTCCCTCAGCTGCTCCTCCCTGGCCCTGTTCTCCAGACCCTTCCCCAGATTTGTTGCCTTTCTCTGGACCTGCCCAAGCACTTCAATGTCCTTCTTGTAGTGATAAGCCCAAAACTGAACCAAGTACTCAAGGAGTGGCCTCACCAGTACAGGGGACAATCCCTGTCCTGGTCCTGCTGGCCACAGAAGCAGGTATGTACAGACACATCTCTGCTGCCCTATCGTTCCATTCTTGTTCACATTACATCATACACTCCTATAAAAGGCAATTTTTGCCAGGTGACAAAATACAGACTTTTTTCATGGGTTTTTTATTGAAATACTAGTAAGTGAAAACCAATCAAAGCAGTTTATAATGTCCTGCTAGGCTGTCAGTAAATGGGCTGCTTCTGAAGCACTGCATTAATTTTCATTGAACACAGGAAAATTCGTTGTCACTGGTGTCACTGCAGCAAAACCTTATTGGAATTGTGTAAAGGATTTGACACTTAGATAATGAGAAAATCCACAAGCGCACTGATAAACAATTTCTAGTATGCCTTGTAAACTTGTGCATAAACTGTCTACCAGCTGGTTTGAAGCTGAAAGAACAAAAAAAATTGGTTGTAGTTTATTTCTTTTTCTATTCCTGGTGTATTTTTTCCTTATTTAGACTCTCTTTGCATCTATTCTTCCAAGTTATTGAGAAACAAACTGCCATGTTTTTTATTAATCTGCTTTTTAATCTTTTTTTTTTAAGCTTCTTTCTCCACTTTGCCTGCCCTTGGAGAAGCAAGAAAATTTGTATTAAAATACAAAACCTGTTTTGCTTCCTTCAGCACAGTGGAAATAATATTGACAAGATAAAAATATGTCAATATATCACAGAATGGTTTGGGTTTGAAGGGACCTTAGAGATCATCCAGTTCCAAACCCCCCGCCATGGGCAGGGACACTTCCCACCAGCCCAGGTTGCTCAAGGCCTCATCCAGCCTGGCCTTGAACACTTTCAGGGAGGGGCATCCACAGCCTTCCTGGGCAACCTCTTCCAATGTCTCACCACCCTCACTGTGAAGAATTTTCTTCCTAATATGCAGGGAATAAAATAACAATTGCAAGATGTGTTGCTCCTAAATTTCATGCAATAGCAAGCAAAGGTTTATATCACCTTTTTCCTTTGCACATCATGCAAATAATAGGATTTCTTCTCTTTTTTATTTTTAATCATTTGTTGGGTTTTTTTTAATGGGAAGGTGTGCACAGTAACCAGAAAATGACAGCATAAAACAATAACTTTTAACAGTGTGCCCTTGTGAGCATTAAAATGAAAATGTCCAATATGCTCCAGCTAATTAGATAAACATTTTCAATGACAATGTGATAAATCAGCCTTCTTGCCCTAAATCAACCACAACTAGCAGTATTTCTCAGTAAAAAAAAAAAAAATATCCCTGCTCCATACTGTGGTTTAGATTTAAAATGCAGAACTGAGGCAACAGAGATTTCAGCTGGAAAATCCAACTAGGACTTTTTTTTTTTCCTGAATATAATCACTTGATTGCCTTAGTTGCTATGACTGTGATAGCAAATAAAAAACCACTGCCACATTTAGTTGTCCCTTTGTCTCAGCCACACCCTGACATGTTCTGAAAGATCAGAGCTGCTGTGAGGTGTTCAGTGGGTCTATGCTTTTTGAAGCTCTTAAACTCATAGCTGAGCTCATTTTTGAGTTCATAACAAATTTATACAGTGTTATAAAAAGGGTTCTGTCTGCTTTGAGTCACTACACAGGAATTGGAGAAGGAGGAATTGGAGAACAAGCAATTGGAGGAGAAATTGGTGAACGAGGAATTGGAGGGGAAATTAGTGAACAAGGAACTGTAGGAGAAGGAATTGTAGAAGAATTTGGAGGAGAAATTGTAGAAGAAGGAATTGGAGAAAGAAATTGGAGAAGGTGGAATTGGAGAAGGAATTGGAGGAGAAATTGGAGAAGGTGGAATTGGAGAAGGAATTGGAGGAGAAATTGGAGAAGGAGGAATTGGAGGAGAGGAATTGTAGAAAAATCAGAGGAGAAATTGTAGAAGGAGGAATTTTAGAAGGAATTGGAGAAGGAGGAATTGTGGCGGTTCAGATGTGTGCCCTTGATGAAGGAAAAGGTCTTTAAAAAAAAGCTGGATGACTTGGTAAGAGCCTGGGCAAAAAGTCAGGAAGGGAAAGGGAACCAGCTCCATATAGTATGTATTCAGTGTGAATTCTTAATGGTTGTTCTAAACCCTTAGTTCTAGCCAGCAGGGGGGTTACTACTGATTTTTCTCAGCTCTAAATTGCTAATTCCAGTTAAGCATTACAAAATACTCAGACATGCCAGGTCAGCAGAGTTAGACATTTACACACCTGAGAGCAAAACAAGCAAGGAAGAACACTGCACTCCACAGCCTGTTTGAAAGTCAAGCTTGTGTTATTTTTTTTCCTGGAAATGCAAATCTGTTAGCAGCTGATGTTTTCTTGGCAGGTCATATGCTGCATCATGTGAAGATTGGGTTAAAGGTGAAGCAGTGTGTCCATCAAATCCCCTCCATCATCATGGAAGCAACCATTCAGCCAATCACCCGCACAGTGCTCCGAGTGCGGCTGAGCATTGCTCCTGACTTCACCTGGAATGATCAGGTAAAGGAAATCAAGGAGGTGGAGGAAGGTCAGGAAACATTAATTTATCTTCAGTAAAGGAGATGCTCACAGGGAGTCTGTAGCTGTTTGGATAAGGGAAGGGGAAAAAAAAAAAAAAAGGCAAATTTGCTAATAGGTCCAGAATGACCTTTTCTGACTTTTGTAGGAGACAGAACTCCAAAATCATCTTTTTGTTTCCCTGAATTGTGGCAGGGCTGTACTCTTTAGAAAATCTTGAAGCAAGTGCTTCTCCTGAATGGTAGTTGTGGTCACACACAGATGTCAGTTATATGCCCAAAAAGGAGAAACAAGAAACAGGAAGACCCAGATGGCTCTCAGCACTAGGGATGAATGTCAAACGCAGGAATCAAAGCCTTCAGATGCAGTCGATGTATGCCAAGTCCCCTTGCTCTTCTTCCATGACTTTACAGCTGTACATTCCCAACATCAGTGCCTATTTTCTGTTGGGACTTGTCTGAACAGACAAACTGTGATGTGTTTGGGATTAAACTCATCTCTGTTTTATGGTGCAAATGAATATGAAAGGAGTTGTGCGAGCTGCACATTTTGATCGACCCCATGCCCTGTGAGCTGGAATCTGTTCATCAGAAAGAGATGGGAGATAAACCCAAATGAAATCCAGGTCTCCACGTGGGGGCATTGTGTTGTTGCTGCTACTTCTGAAGCTTCCTGCAGCAAGGAGGCAGAGAGATTCCAACAGGCAGGCATGGGTTTCTGTTTTTACACTTAGATTTACACTTCAGATAAGTTATGCTGAGAGGTGGATGTGGAGTATCTGTTCTTGTCTTTAGAAATTAATTTTTAAATCCTTTAAGTGACAAATACACCTTAACCACAACTCAATTAGAGCTTCATTCCAGATGATTTGAGAATTTATATTCCCCTGCCTAAAGGCTTTTGCTTTTCTTTTGAAAGTTTTACCCAGTGAAACTTACGAATAGGAGATTATCAAAATACAGAAAGTTAACTTTTGGTTCCTACCTGGTTTTATTAGAGAAAGATTTGAATGGATTTCCAACATGAAAGAAACAAAGCTCTTTACTGAGCATCCCACCTAGCTATACTTTCTGGCTGGCATTTCAAAACAAGACAGAGAAGAAAGCAAACAAAAATCTAGGATGGAATAAAGTGTTGCCAGATGGCATGGGAATCATCTAGAGACAGCTCTCTCTATGCTTTTCTGACTTCACCTGTGTAGTGGAACACCTACATTACAGCCTCCAGAATCCACTTACTCTGTCTTTCTAGAGAAGAAGTGACAAGAAGAAGGTCACAATTCAGTGCCCATTTTTGACTCAGAGAGTGAAAAATGAGCAGTGGATAGCAAAAGATTCTTCTCTGTACAGGATCCAATAACAGAAGTACAAGGAGGAAAAAAAGGAGGAATCCTTTTTTAGGAGCCTGGACAAAACCCTGGGAGCTCAGTCTCTTTGTAAACAGCTTGAACCAGACTCTCCTTGGAACGTAATCTTTGAGCAGACTGATCTCATTGCAAGTGTTATATTGCTCTTACCTCTGGTTTCTCTGTTCCTGTATTCCTTTATAAGCCTACATCATTCAGAAAATTATCAGACATCCCCAGCACATCTAGAGAATCTCTTTGCATCTGTAACAAAGCTTTTCTCTCCCCTTCAAGGTACATGGCACTGTTGGAGAGCCCTGGTGGATCTGGGTAGAAGACCCTGCTAATGATCACATTTATCATTCGGAGTACTTCATCATTCAGAAAAAGCAGGTAATGGAGTTTGTTCAGAATCTCCCAGCAACACAAAACTAAAGTTGGTGGATGCAGGTTTGTAAGTCAAAGTGTTTTGACCTAAGCAGCTCTTCAGGTCAGTGAGACAGCTTTGAGTTTCAGATGTACATGGGAAGCTTGGACTTCCCCAAAGCTGTTCTCTAATCTCAGCTGTGCCTTGTCCTTCTCCTTTGGTGGCACAGTTATTTCCAGGTGGGAAAAAAAAATAAAAAATACTGCAATGGTTTTGTTTGCTAAAGAAAAAAAGATGAAGAGCCAGCCTGATTTTTACTGTTTGAAGTCCATGCAAACAAAATCCATTCCCAGTGGTGAAACATTTCATAAATGCATGAAAATTTTGCAAGTGGAGTTGCACACATCATTGATTGCTTTGTCTTAGTAATGCTTGTGGAGGCAATCTCTGGTTTTTCAAGTTCCTGATTGGTCTGTGCAGTAATTCTTCTCTATGTGTTTGCATTAGGTCATCACTAAAGAACCTCAGCAGCTGGTCTTCACAATCCCAATTTTTGAACCTCTTCCTTCTCAATATTACATCCGAGCTGTGTCTGATAGATGGTTAGGAGCAGAGGCTGTATGCATCATAAATTTTCAACACTTGATTCTTCCAGAGAGACATCCACCCCACACAGGTAACTCCCAATGGGATCATTTTGGTTTCATTCATCTTGTTCATATTGATTTTCCTTATGATAGTGCAACAGATCTCTTAAATTCTGCTTCATCACCAAAAAGTATTGATGTGTTTGTATTATTGAGACCGTTTCTTCACTGATTTTAAAGCTCTCTAAAAAAGGGGCTTGCAAGAAAGCTGAGAAGGGATTTTTTACAAGGGCTTGTAGTGATAGGATGAAACTGAATGGATTGAAGCTTGAGGAGGGCAGATTGAGACTGGAGATTAGGAAGAAATTCTTGACAGTGAGGGTGGGGAGACACTGGAACAAGTTGCCCAGGGAGGTTGTGGATGCTCCCCCACTGGAGGTGGTCAAAGACATTTCCTCCCCTTCTATCACCTGATACTAGGGAGGAGAAGAGACCAAATCCCACCTCACTTCAACCTCCTTTCAGGGAGCTGTAGAGAGCAATGAGGTCTCCCCTCAGCCTCCTCTTCTCCAGACTAACTACTCCCAGTTCCCTCACCTGCTCTTTGCCAGCCCTGTTCTCCAGACCCTTCACCAGCTTCATTGTCCTTCTCTGGCCATGCTCCAGCCTCTCAATGAACCATTTTACTATTTTCACTGAAATAAATCCATCCTAGGAAGCACCATTCCAGTCCCAAACATCACATTTTCAACCCAGCACTGCTGATCAAGTCCTGGCCTTCCCCCTCCCTGCTCCCCTTGTAACACTTGGCACAGGAGCCATATGTTTGTATTTTGCTGCCTTTTTTTTTTCCTTTCTTATTTCTGGATCCATAAATTGCTTTACACATTCATTGTGCCTGATGTCATTGTAAAACCTTTCCTCTGTAATTGCATTTGGCTCAGCCAGCAGCCTGTGGAGGGGGTGCTCTCAGAAAGCCTCCCTCCTCACACGGTGTTGTCCTCTGGCATGCATAAATTCACATGTGTTTGTGAAGTGTTTAGCTATTGTTACACTGTACCTAGACTGTCTGGAAGAGCATGTGTAACCTTTTTATCTAATTGACTGATCACTGACTACTATTCAGAAGAAACAGAAAGATATTTACACATCACCAGTTATGGAGCCTCTAGGATTTATGGTAATTGATTTCAATTCCCATCTGGTTTCCACTCAACAATGAAGTACGTAGAGGCTCTGCTAGGCAAAAAAAAAAAAAAACCAAAAAAACCTTCTATCTCCTTGACAGAGCCCAAGAAATCACAGTTTCAGTGGGAAGGATAAAACAGCCATTAGGTATCAATGAAGAGCATGTGAAGAATATTAGGCATCATTGCCTCAGTAGATTTTATGATTCCCATACCATACCTTCACGTGAAGCACCCTAAAAAGGCAATGAGTCCTCCAGCCATACACACAAAAAAAAAAGAACCCCCAAAAAAATTGCCAAACTTCAAAGCAAGCATCTGCATAGCAGAATCACTGCAGTCTCCTTAATTTGGTAGGATTCCAAATTCAATCTGGTTATATATATCATCTTCCAAATTCCACAATCTCCATTTGTTTGGTTAGCAGATGCCCTGGAGATACATTGAGGATCCTATATTGAAAGGCTGTTTGTTTGTTTGTTAAGATGATGTCTTTAATTATGTGTTTAAAGGATTAGATGCAAAATTTAGTTGGACTCATCTGATTTGTATTACTCCATCAACTCAGAAACTCCAAAGAATCCTTCCTTCTTTAACAGATTTTATGCTTGTATCTGAAATACAGAGACTCTGCTGTCCTCCAGCTCCACATTCTGTTTTCATAAGAAGCTGAACATACTTCTAATCTAATAGAGTGAGCGTAGAACTTGTTGCAACTGGGTAAAAAGGAAACAGCTTTAAGAAAAGAGATGAATTTCTGCAAGTGGCTGGTTCCTCACTGTCAGAACACTGACAGCAGTGCTTGTAGACATACTTCTGAGCTGTAAAATTATTTTGTTAGTCCTTATCAAAGTTAACAATGATCCAGATGTGAACTCTGTGTCGTAGCAGAAATTAAGTAAAATAATTTCCAATGTAGAATCAGAGAATCATAGAATGGTTTGGGTCAGAGGTCATCTAGTCCAACCCCCTCTGCAGTGAGCAGGGGGCATCCTCAACTAGATGTAAGTTGCTTTCCACTGAAGACTGTATCTCATTTTCATAGTAACTGTCTAATATCTTTATCTGCATAGTAAATGTTACGCCCTGGCAGTTCTTGTTATGCACTTCTGATTATTTTGTGTTTTTAGAGCTTCTAGATCTTCAGCCTTTGCCTATCACAGCCTTAGGACACCCGGAATATGAAGCCCTGTACAAATTCACCCACTTCAACCCTATCCAGACCCAGATATTCCATACACTTTATCACACAGACTGTAATGTTCTCCTTGGAGCACCTACAGGTTCTGGGAAAACAGTTGCAGCTGAACTTGCCATCTTTAGAGTGTTTAACAAGTATCCCACATCAAAGGTTGGTAAAATAGGTTGTTACTGGAAGCGTCTTGTGTTAGGCTCTTGTTCAGCAAGACAAAAGCTGTGGGGAACTCAGCTTTGCTTTCCCCACTTTGTACCTGTCTGGATACAAAATGGTCCTGCCCTCTGTGCATTGGGGTTTTATTTCAGCTGCATCTGTTAATCTGTGCACAATGAGAGTTAAATCTAAAAGCATGCCACAGAAGCATCCTGGATTTCCTCTTCTGTACTTACTTGAACGTCCTGCTTCAATCTCCTTCTCCTAGCAGCAGTGAGCACAACCAGCCCAGGCTATCTCTCATTTAAACAAATAAATTGCAATTAATTACTATTATTTGAAATTCTGATTAATTCTACTCTAGAATGTTAGAATTTGAAATTCTGATTAGTATTTGAAAATCCTGATTAGTATTGGAAAATTCTGATTATCTCTGTTCTAATAGATGTTAGAATTTTAAATTCTGATTATTATGTGAAATTCTGATTATTATGTGCAATTCTGATTAGTATTTCAAAATTCTGATTATTATTTGAAATTCTGATTATTTCCAGTCTGGAATGTTAGAAATTCTAATTTGTTCTGCAAATTTTATAATCCTCCCCCCCAAAAAAAAATTTAATTACATTCTTTATATAAATCTAATAAATGTTGATATTTAAATGGTGTGATAAATACTTCCAGTTCAATAAATTGGGATTTATTTATTTGCTTCTTTAATGGTTCAGGAAACAAAGAAGTCTTTTCAAATCTTAACTCTGTTTTAAATAGAATCTTGTTGTAGGTCAACTTGTTTTAAAGAACTTAAAACAAGAAATCTTTATTGAAAATTACCCAAGAAGCAAAAAATTATTTGCTATTTGTGAGATTTCAACATAGTCATTGTCTAAATTAATCAAGGTTTAACTTCTGGCTTTGTGACATTTCTTTTCCAGGCTGTGTATATTGCACCCTTGAAAGCCCTCGTTCGGGAGAGAATTGAGGACTGGAAAGTCAGGATTGAAGAAAAACTTGGGAAAAAGTAAGTTTTGCTAAGGAATGGTGCTTGGTGTGTCTGTGGTGTTTGCTAGGAAAGCAGAGGCAGGTTTATCTACTTCTAATAGGTTTGAAAATCCTCTGGGAAGTATTTGCCCAGAACCAAAATGGGTTTGTTTCATTCTCCTTCTTCTCCAGGAGTTAATGCTTAGCAGTTCATGTTTGAAAATGTTGATGTTCTAGAGCCTTGTAAAGCTGAGATCTTTCTTGATTACAGGGTTGTAGAGTTAACAGGAGATGTGACTCCAGACATGAGAGCTATTGCCCAAGCTGACCTGATTGTTACTACCCCAGAGAAGTGGGATGGTGTCAGCAGGAGCTGGCAGAACAGAAGCTACGTTCAGAAGGTTTCCATTCTTATCATCGATGAGATCCATCTCCTAGGTGAGTGTGTTCTGTTGGTTCTGCTCAGAATTGCTGCTGAATTGGAAGCAGTGTGCTGGTACTTAGGACATGAATATGCTTTTTAACATCTGAACCTTTTCTTTTTCTCTGGAATTTTCACTTACTAGGGGATGAGAGAGGCCCAGTGTTGGAAGTCATCGTGTCTCGAACCAACTTCATTTCGTCTCACACAGAGAAGCCTGTGAGAGTCATTGGTTTATCCACTGCTTTAGCCAACGCCAGAGACCTTGCTGACTGGCTAAATATTAATCAGGTAGGGAAAAGGGTTGAGAAGATGAGTATGTAAGTGCTGCACAAACCCAAAACAGCAGTTTGTGAGCTAATTCAAGGTTAAAGCTGCAGCAAATGTTTCCTCCTAGATGGGGCTGTTCAACTTCCGACCGTCTGTCCGCCCTGTTCCCCTGGAGGTGCACATCCAGGGCTTCCCTGGCCAGCATTACTGTCCCCGCATGGCCAGCATGAACAAACCTGCATTCCAGGGTAAGCAACCAGCTCCTAGACCTTTATCTTCTGTGACTGACAAAAAGAAAGACTTTGAGAGCGTTACAGAGCTCATCTGCAGCACATTTACACCACGTGTTACTCTTGGTGTGTAGAGGAGGAATCTGCTCTGCTGATGGCCCAAAGCTATGTCTGAAGCATAAAGTGTGTTGCAAATGTATCATGGAGCAGAGGAATGTAGTGGGTTTAGAGCAGAAGAGTAAAATTAGTGCTAATGAAGGGGCAATAAAATGTGTTTTCTGTTAGTGTTTGACACCGTAAAGAAATGTTTGTGCAAAAATGTTTGAGATTTAGAAAGTACTAAACTAAAGCCATTCCTATTCCTGATCTGCCGAGGCATTTTCACAGGGACCACTGGATGTAAGCATGAAAAAAATTGTGAACAGAAGTTGCAAGGCAGGCTAACCTCCTATAATTCTACTTTGAAAGCAATAACCATAAAATTCCAAATTTGTAGTGCATCCAGATATGCTTCTGGTTCCAATTTTTTATTCTTAACCAACCTGGCAAGCAGGATGGATTTAGGAAAGCCTCTGGTATTTTGTTTGAGCATGTTCTGTTTTGGTTACATAAGGAATATTTATTATCTCCATTAAAAATAACCTCCCAAATAAATTCTGCCGTGCGAACCGCTGTCGATTGTGAGGTGCCATTTGTGAGGTGACTCTTCAGCTGCTTTAATTAGCCTTATGACAGAAGCCAAAGTATTGATTGTGGACTAGAGACCGATCTTGACAGCTCAGATTATTTACACCTCTGCAAGAGCATTGTACAAAAACACTAATGAACAATAAATCTGTCTCGGGCTGCTTTGCCACACCTGTTCCTGAAGAAACAAAAATCCATTAGATGCTGGGCCTTTTAAAATCTATAGATACATTGGCACATGGAGTTGTGAGGTCTAAACATA
Organism: Indicator indicator; assembly: GCF_027791375.1. Lineage (NCBI taxonomy): Eukaryota > Metazoa > Chordata > Aves > Piciformes > Indicatoridae > Indicator > Indicator indicator. The sequence goes on from NC_072036.1 coordinate 13,104,605, forward strand.
CATGGATTACCCTATTTCAGTAATTTCACAATTCTATAGGGTGTGGATATGCAGGAGCACAGGCTGGGGGAGTATTCATGAGCTAGGGGACAATGTGTGACGGTGGAGAGGGTGCAAGAGTTACCAGAAATGAACAAGGCAGAAATTTAATTGCTAGAATGAGAATGAAATGAGAAAACACAAATGGATTAGAAGAGATTGAGAGCATCTGAAGTTCTGCAGACACCTGTTTCTGTTCCTAGTGCTTGTTGATGCCAGGGAATCTGTACACAGCTGATTTACTGAGGGCTTTTTTCCCCCCACTTGTTTGTTGTGATACAGTCAAGGTTATTGTAGCATTTCCATGACAATACTTACTCCTGAGACCAGAACTGAAACTTTTCAACCATGGGCTGAACAAGAAAATGATTGTTTTCAGAGTCCTAAAACATAAACATTTCAGAGTCCTAAAACATTAGTCTGATTGTGTCAGACTAATTAATAAACAACAGAAACAAACTACTTTTGTACCCTCATGCCCATTTTCACAACAGCTCTTGAAAAGTCACTTTCTACCTTTTTGTGCCTTTTCAGGTTTTGGTAGATGGAAGTGATGCTTTGCAGGCAAAGTCTGAGCTCTGGGTTAGGCAGAAAGCAAGTTCTGGACCTTGATGAATCTTAGCTTGAGACAGCATATCCTAAAAGGGTAAGGCTGAGGTAGAGGAATTCACAAGCTTTGAAGTCCAGAAAGCTTGTCCAGGTTTGTGGTGTTTTGGTGGAGGTTGTTTTCCCTAACTGCTTCTCTTGATGAGCTGACAATGATCACAAGTAGTAAGGCAAATTAGTTGGTACTCAGCTAAGTATAGTTGGGTATTCTTTGCTTCAGAGAAGTTGTCTGGCTCCCCTCAGCTGTCTGTTGTGATTCACATTAGATCATTTAACCTTCTTCTACTGTCTTTGTTTTGAAAAATTAAGCAGAGATGGTTTGGGACTCATATTCCCCTCAGTGAGACACTGGAATAGGTTGCCCAGGGAGGTTATGGATCTCCCCTCGTGGAGGTGATTGAGGCCAGGTTGGATGGGACCTTGCAGCCTGTCTAGCGGGAGGTGTCCTTGCACATGGCAGGGGGTTGGAACTGGATGATCTTTGAGGTCCCTTCCAACCCAGGCCTATGTGTATAGGACTCTATATACATAGCTATAGATACACCTGCAGAGAGGTCTGTCAGCTCTCTAAGAGCTGCAAAGAGCAACTCTAATTTTTGTCCTCTAAAGGCCTAATTCCCAGGTTCTGTTTTCCTCAACAGCCATTCGGAGCCACTCTCCAGCCAAGCCCGTCCTCATCTTTGTCTCGTCCAGACGCCAGACCCGGCTGACGGCCTTGGACCTGATCGCTTTCCTGGCCACCGAGGATGATCCCAAACAGTGGCTGAAGATGGATGAGAGAGAGGTAGAAGCATTTTACCTGCATTGTTTCTCCTTTGCTTCTACTTTATTGGTGTTTGTTTGTAACCTGTGAAGGCTTTGAAAGGGGAGGCAACAAGGACAAGCAGACTTTGAATTTATTAGTTTAATAACATTTGCATACCATTTGTGTTTGAATTAACAAGCTGAACATTTGGACCTACCAAGTTACTCCATTCTCATTATGTAAATGTGAAAGACTGAGGATTAAAGCCCAAGTTGTTGTCTCTTACCATGATTATGCAAAACACAGTTGTGTTTGAAGCACTCACAGCTTCAAGTGGAGGTTTCTTTAGGTAATTATGAGAACAGTTTGTAGTTTTGTGTTTTAAATGAGCTTGATTAGCCTGAGTTTCATTTGACATTGAAACACAGGACAAAGCTGTAGTAGTGCTACATACACAGTGTCTGCACTGCTGAGCTAAGAAGGATGTAGAACTGTTGGAGTGGGTCCAGAGAAGGACACCAAGATGATCAGAGGGCTGGAGAACCTCCCCTATGGGGACAGGCTGTGAGAGTTGGGGCTATTCAGCCTGGAGAAAAGAAGGCTCCAAGGAGACTTGGAGCAGCCTTCCAGTACCCGAAGGAGGCTACAGGAGAGCTGGGGAAGGGATTTTGCAAGGGATTGGAGTGATAGAATGAGAGGGAATGGATTGAAGCTTGAGGAGGTGAGATTTAGATTGGAGGTTAGGAAGAAATTCTTCCCAGTGAGGGTGGGGAGACACTGGAAGAGGTAGCCAAGGGAGGCTGTGGATGCCTTCTCCCTGGAGGTGTTCAAGGCCAGGCTGGATAAGGCCTGGAGCAACCTGGGCTCGTGGGAAGTGTCCCCGTCCATGGCAGGGGGGTTGGAACTGGATGATCTTTAAGGTCCCTTTCAACCCAAACCATTCCATGATTCTATGAACTCCTTACCCACAATGATTTCTAAAACGAATAAAAATATTACCTTCAAGTTATATTAATGTCAAGCTTGGGCTAAGTGAAATGGACAAAATTCTTTCCATATTGCTGTAGCATTTTAAAGTACTAAGAGTAAAACTAGTGAATACTTACTTTAGGAGTAAGCATTTAGTAGGTGTTCCCTACTAAAATCCCTCCAGGTATTCCCTGTCTTAAATGCCCAAATATTTCCAGTGTTTCTTGATTCCATATAGGATAAAAATGGACCACTTGGGAGAAATAAATAGTTGTTGTCTTTTAACAGTATTTTTTGTTTGCCTGACAGTTTTTCATGGTGGTTTTGTGCCAGCCAGTCCTCCTTGAGGGGGAACACATAGAAAAATTACTTTATTTTCAAAATATTTGTGATCGTTAATTGTGGAGTTTGTTGAGATCTAAGAGACTTTGCACAAATGAGTGTGCACAGAATTTACAAGCTCTGCAGCAGGCCTTTCTTTTCTTCATTCAGCCCTCTGTGTCTGATACTCACTTTGGCTGACATCAGATTTCTTTGAGAATCCACTGGTTAGTTTTGTTTCCTGGTGTAAGTGGGTTTGGTACATGATGGACAAATGTTAGTCTGTGTTTGTGTTAGCCTCCCACTGGGCACACTTCATGAGGCTTCTTTAAACTGCTGTAGGCAATGCCATCCAGGAAAACATCTGGAAGGCTGACACTGAGGTAGGCACAGGTTCTTGCAGCTGCTGAAAGGGACTTTTCTCTGTTACCCAGCATGGCAAATTCACTGTGCTGGCAACAGAAAGATTCAAGCATTATGGGGGAGTGATTGAACTGTGGGAGAGACCAATACTGGATCTGGTAGGAGAGACCAATCTTTGTTGCCTGCTAATCAGCTGTGCCATCATCTTAGCTTCTCTCTTCTCTGTAGACCTTCTCCCTGTAGCAGTAGTGCCAAACCAGGTTCTCATTTGCAGCATGAGAAGGGTTCTGTTGACAGAGTTCCAAACTCTTCACAGTATTCATTAGTTCATTCACAGAATGGTTTAAGTTGGAAGGGACCTTGAAGATCATCTAGTTCCAACTGGCCTGCCACCTGCCACTAGACCACGATGCTCAAGGCCTCATCCAACCTGTCAGATAACAGCCAAATGAAAAAAGAAAACTTTATGCTTACCCTGAGTTTTATATAATCATGAGATGATTTTTAAATATAGACTTCCTAGCTTAAATTCTCCTCTGGAGCTGTCAGCCAGGCCTGTCACATTCAAGCTTGTTGAAAGGGACAACAGCTGAGATTATCCTTTTGGAAACAGAGTGCCACCAGTTTGTGATGGAAAGCTTGGGTAAGATCAGTTCTGCATTAGGAGCTAAAGAGGAACCAGTCCTTCTCTTTCACAAATTGCATCTCCATCTGTGGTGGCAGCAGATGTTGCAGTCTTTTTACAGCTTAATTTATTAGAATCAAGTTTTCAGTTTATTTATTTTTCTCTAATGTTTTTACTGCTTTTTCTTCTCTAACCTAAAACAAAAGTACAAAGTAGTGTTTCTTGCTTACTGTTTGAAGTTCAAATGCAGTTCTCACCAGCGAACAGGCAGGGTGTTTTCTTATTGGGGTTGTTGAGAGTTTTTGAAAGAAATCCATTCTCTGGCCAGATGCTTGCATTATTTTGTTTATATATTTCCAGTGCAGGGCCAGAGCAGAGCTGTACCCATCTACCCAGTTTGAACTTGAACCACAAGGATTTTTGCATTCTGCTTTGTGCATCATTTTCCCAGCTGCATCTTGTTAGGGCTATTCTTTATGAAACCTCTAGAAATAATTAAAATCCTTTAGCACAAACATACCTACTGGTATGTTCAACAGCATCCATCCCAGGCAATAGCTACCTTCCACTGAATTCAAGGTCATGTCCAGTTCTGGTGTCCCCATCACAAGAAGGGCACACAGCTGTTGAAGCAAGTCCAGAGGAGCACCACAAAGATGATCCAAGGGCTGGAGCACCTCTGCCATGAGGATAGGCTGAGGGAGCTGGGGGTGTTCAGCCTGGAGAAGACTCCAGGGGGACCTTAGAGCTGCCTTCCAATAGCTGAAGGGATTCTACAGGAAGGCTGCAGAGGGACTTCTCCTGAGGGTGTGTAGAGACAGGACAAGAGGGAATGGTGTGAAGCTGAGGCAGAGCAGGGTTAGAGTGGAGCTGAGGAGGAAAGTCTTCAGTATGAGTTTGGAGGGACTCTGGCATAGGCTGCCCAGGGAGGCTGTGGATGCCTCCTCCCTGGGGGTGTTCAAGGCCAGGCTCGATGAGGTCTTGAGCATCTGAGTCTAGTTGAGAGGTGTCCCTGCCCATGGCAGGGAGGTTGGAGTAGATGATCTCTGAGGTCCCTTCCAGCCTGAGCCATTCTAGGATTCTATGTTCTTCTATTAGAATCAGGCCCTTCTTGATGCTGAGATTTTAGAGATGTGAAGGTTTAAAGATGTGTGAGCTGGTGATGGATTTGGGTCTGTGTTTGTACACCCTGTGGAAATATGTATAGATGCACTCATGAGTGTGGATTACATTTTGCCGTGTAGATGTGGTCTGCATTGCTAAAAATCAAAGCAAACAAAACCAAACCAAAATAACAAAAATACCAAAACCACACTAAAATAAAATCCAAAACAACAACAAATAAACACACAGAAAAAACCCAAGCAAACAAAAAACAAAATCAAGCAACAACATCAAAAATGTACAAAATATTTAAAATATCAAATTAAAAAAAAATCCCAAGAATTATTGGAAAAACAAAAGCTTACTTTTTCCCTCCCTAACCTTTAAATCAAATAACCTATTATCTCCATGTTATTGTTCTGAGGTAATGCTGTGCTATAAACCAGGCCCAGCAAGAATCTGGTCTGTGTTACCAATATTGCTGTCTTTTAGAGAAAATTAGATTTTCAAATGTTTCTTGAGCAGTCTTATTTGAGGTGTTTTAGTCATCTTGTTCAGATGGGGAAGTTCTGCAGTGTGAGGATAAATTACACTCTTCACCAGAAATAATTTTATAAGATGATTTTGTTTTGCCTTTAAAGATCAGGAAGGTGCCCAAGAACAAAAATAATTCTATAAGGTAATTTTTTTCTGCCTTTAAAGATCCTGAAGATACTCAAGAAGAAAAATAAGTCTATAAGACGATTTTTTTTTTCCTGCTTTTATACATCACAAAGGTACCCTGGAACAAAAAATCATTTTATAAGATGATTTTTTTTTCTGCCTTTAAAGGTCAGGAGGGTACCCAAGAACAAAAGTAATTTTATAAGTTTTTTTTTTTCCTACTTTTAAATCAGGAAAGTACCTAAGGACAAAAATAATTCTATAAGGTGTTTTTTTTTTCTCTACTTTTAAAGATAAGGAAGCTGCCCAAGGACAAAACTAAGGTGGCCCTAGGATGATTTCTATTTACTTCCCTCATTCTAGAAGTTCAGCTTCCTTCTACAAGATGTTGTTTTTATGGTCCAAGAGTGTGCAATAAAAAAAAAAAAATTTTTTTTTTTTAAATTAACATTTAGTTATAACAAGGGGCTGGTTTTATTTCACTTAACATCTGCAGCAGATGTGAAAGATGTAATTATTTTGTCCAGGACTTCATAACTTTCCCGATCCTTTTGTTTGGCAACATCTTTCTTCTATTGGGCATTGGAGACAATTGATAAGCATTATTCAGTGGCATATGGTCTGAGTCTGACGTGCTTTGAAAAGAGTACAGAGTCCTAATAATGAGGATTCTGTGAAAATGGGAAAACCAGCCCAACAGATATGCTTTGAGAAAGTAGGGGTTTTTAGCATCTTGAAACAATATATCACACTCAAAGGGACAGAATTGGGCTGCACAATCTGTTAGCTCATTCTTGTCCAATCTGGTCTCCTCCTTTCTTTTGGAGCCAGCATTGTCATCAACTTGCTGAATTATACTCTGACTGGAATGTATTTCAGGCACAGGGTAATGTATCTACTTAAATGGAATCCTATCTTTCTACAAAAGCTTTTTAAGTATAATAAATTTAAAATACAAAAAGAGAAAAAAAGTTCTATTAGCTTAAAGTAAATGGTTCAACAGTTTGCATGTGTGCAGGAACAAAGAAAATAGCTACTTACTAGTTGGGAAAAAATCTGTCTCCTTCAGAGATTAGAGTAGAAAATGTAGAAATAAACCACCTTCTTTTGTTTTTATAATAATATTTTCTATAATAAATATTTTGCAATGCTACTGGGGTCCCAAATTGCTTTGAAACGTTGTGGTTTTGTTGTTGTTGTGTTTTTTTAATTAAGATTTATTCCTAATCAACCTAATGTTAGGAAAGCACAGGGAAGGATTTTCTGTTTGTTCATCAAAAAAAAAAAAAAGAAAAATCTGGGAAGGGAGGGATAGCAAAACCTTTTCTGCATGGACCCGATCCTGCCTGGCTGGGAGTCCAGGGAAAAAATCCTTCCTTGCATTAAGTTCCTTGCATCAGTGTTGTATTGGGGGGGTAGGATTATGTCTATATATTTCTTTATGTTATTTTTAATATCCTTTTTCTGCTCTTAAGAGAAAATAGATTTTCTTTACCTTTTTATCATTTAAAAATAGATTTTCTTTACTTTTTATTTTACTTTATTTTATTTTATTTTACTTTAAAATAGGTTTTCTTTACCTTTTCAGGCTCTTAAAATAGATTTTTCTTATCTTTTTATGATCTTAAAATAAAATAGAATTTCTTTCCCTTTTTATGATGTTAAGAGACAATGAATTTTCTTCACCTGTTTATGATCCTAAAATAAAATAGACTTTCTTTACCTGCTTATGATCTTAAGACAAAATGGATTTTCTTTACCTTTCGATGATCTTAAAATAGGTTTTTTTTCTTTACCTTTTTATGATCTTAAGATTTTTACCCTCATGATCTTAAGGTAAAATATATAATTCTTCCTGTCCTTAAGATAAAATAGATTTTTTTTCTTTACCCTCTTATGATCTTAAAATATATTTTTTTCACTCTCTTATGATCCTAAGGTAGAATATATTTTCTTTACCCTCTTATGATCTCAAGATAAAATAGATTTTTCTTTCTGTTTTTAACATAAAATGTTTTCTTTACCCTTTCATGATCTTTTAATGTCTTTTCTTTACCCCCTTATGATCTTAAAATATCTTTTCTTTACCCTTTCATGATCTTAAAATATCTTTTCTCTATTCTCTTACGATCTTAAAATATCTATTCTTTACCCTCTTACGATTTTAAAATATCTTTTCTTTACCCTCATATGGTCTTAAAATATCTTTCTTTACCCTCTGAGGAGCTAACATTGCAGCTTGTTTTTATCAAGATAAAGAGTAATGAAGTTCTAACAACGCAGAAGCATTACATTTATGTTCTCCTCCTGATGGTGTGTCTGTTTCTGCTTAATAAACCTGTTAATTGTGCCATTATTCATTAACAGAAAGTGCTCCTCTTCTTCCACTGTCCTGACATAACACAGTTGAGAGGATTTTTTGTCAGTGCTTTCTTTGCTGGTTGCTTTGGTTTGTTGGTTTGTTTTTTTTTTTAATAAATTGTCATGAGAATCTTAAGCCTTGGCTTGTGCCTATGGGTAAAATAGTTGTGTTTGTTACATTGATCTATGTGAAAGCAAGGGGTCAGCTAAAAATGACTAGGAGTCCCTGCTGCTAAAATGACAGGATAGTAGCACATGTGCCAGCTCTCCTGCTAAGGGTTCTGTAGTCTGCCTGTGGTAAATTACACTGCCTTGCAGGTAGGAGTAACAGCACCACAGGCCACTGCTGTAATACAAGTCAGAGGGGGGAAAAAAAAATAACCACCACTGATTGTAAAAGCAAGAAGAACATCTTGGAATAAATTCCCAGCAGTGTGAATTTAGGATGGTTTAGGTTGTTTTTTTTGTTTGGTTGTGTTATTTTGTTTTGTTTTTTTAATGGTGGCAATTGCATGGTAAAAAATTTGAGCTTAGGTTCTGTACTGAAATTAAGCACCAGTGTAAAACTGCCTGTGCTGAAGGAGCAGCCTAATTCCTAGAGACTAATCCAAATCAGCTCATTTGATCCCTCTACTCTTCCAGAGGCAAAAGGAGTTGAGATAATAATGAAATAAATGAAATAAATGATAATAATTAAATAAATGGCATTGCAAGTGGCTTGTCCCTTTGCATCAAAGGTGTAACTAGCAAGTGGCTTTACATCAAACCTTATATCATAAGGTTGGTGGGGAGGAGAAAAATTAGTTCAGTGAGAAATATCTTTTGTCAACTTTTGGATGCAGAAATTGAGTTAAGATTTAAATGCATTCATTTTTTTCATTCATTTTCCTGATATTTTACCATTGCCGTTTCCTGGTTTTCCATCTTAATTCCCTTTCAAATGTACAGGTTTAACTCTCATTTCTCACAGTGTCTCTCCAAGCACTTTTCATTTATTTTTCTGGTATTTTACCATTGCCATTTCCTATTTTCCCACCTTAACTCCCTGTCAGACATACAAATGTAACTCTTGTTTCTCCAAGTGGCTCTCTAAGCACAGCACACTGCCAGTACCACTTCATAAATCCATAGCACAAAAGGCATTAATAGGTTCAAAAGCAGAGTTAGTGCTGTGTGCTGATGGTCATCATTGCACAGAAAATAGTGGAAAGGTTCTGAGCTTTCTGCAGACTGGGGTTTGGTGGTTTGAGGTTTTGGGGTTTTTTTGTCTTAGAAGCAAAAAGAATTTCAGATGGGTCATAATTCATGTTGTCTACACTGCAGTCACATGTCTGCATGGTGACTAGAGAAATCAAAGGTTTGCTGATTGCATCTAGATAGATAAACTTTATCCTCCAATATATCCTCCTTTCATTCAGTTCTTTACTCTCCTACTTATCTGCCCCTCTTGTTTCCCTTTCCTAAAGAGGCTTCTCTCCCCTCTTCACTTCTCAATTCATTGCTTATTTTCCCTTTCTGCTTCCTTTCCTTTCAGTGTTATCTAGTCCCTCTCACTTTCTTCTTCTGTAAGCATCCTTACTCAGGTTATCCTCTAACATGTCCATGTCCTCTAACAGAGGAAACTCAGGAACATCCAGGTGACTGTGTTGGGAGGGAAAACGAAGTTTGGGAGCTTCCACTGGCAGATGAAATTGATTGGATCAAGCCAGAGCTTGAGCAATGTGTTTTTTCACTTGGGTAGTCAATACTGCTTCAGAAATTGACCTGGTTTTGGTGCTTTGTAACTTGCTTAACCTCACAAAATTGTTTCATTTACAAAATTTCTAATGTTTCTTTGGTTGGTGTTTTCTTTTAAGTCCTATGGACTATTATATTCTCTGGCTGTTTTGTCCCTGCTAAGGGTTTGGGTTTTTTTTACGTATATAACAGCAGTGATTTATGTTACTTGGGTTTAGATATGTGAATAATTTTATTAGCATTAAGGTCTGAGAATTATAAAACCCAGGAAACATTTAGAGGTTAGAATTCTGAACATTGGAAGTGCAACACCTCAGAGTAAAGACATCCCTGGAGTCATATCTCAGTACTTTGAGACACTCAGTCCAAGGAGAGACTAAATACTCAGTCCCCATTCTTCAGTCACCACGAGTAACTTGTTCTCTACTACCACTTTTTTCCACGCTTGGCTGTAACTCCTGGGTTAACTGTGAGTGATGCTGCCCACATGTATGCAATATCATCATGCCACTGCTGGTGGCACCAGGAAACCACTAATAAGAGATGAGGTTTTGGAAGTTCCTGGCTGTAATTATATTAAAATCACATAAAATAATAAATGGCCTTAGAAATAAAACAACAAAACGAGGTGAAGTCACCAAACGAGACAGAAGTTACGAAGCTCTTGGTCATTATTAGTGAGGGGATTTTCACAGAGGCTGTCTGCAGAAATAAATGAGCTTATTATGGAATTTACTACCTGAAAACACAGGCAAGAAATACAGTTACAATTATAGTAATTTAAATGGTTACAAGTAGTCATTGACTGAAAAAAAATTAACTAAAAAGTAGCTTTTTGTCTGGACTTCTGATAGTTTTAAGTGAAGGCACTTACTGTATGTTGGGTTTCACTACAGGGTTTGAGTCTGCAAATTACAAACTCGCATTCAAAAATAAATAAAAAATCAAATTAATTGGCATTTAAGCCTGTGAATAAGCAACTGCTTAGCTTGAATAATTACTGCAGAATTCTCCAGCTGAAGAACCCTGTCTGCCTTTTCACAGGCTTTAGCCCAGTTTCCTTTTCGTGGCTGTTATTATGTTACTGGTTGCAAGGATTTGCTGTTTCTGTACCACTTCTAACCCCTTTGATACTGGGGATTGCATTAAACAAACACAGAGCAGAATGCACAGCAGTTGCCAGACCTGTCAAGATATTTTCAGCATTTTCATTTCCTTCTCTTACACTACTTGGTGTGTCAATAAATTCCTGTGCATTTTGTGTTCCACTCTCATTAATTTATTATTTGATTTTTGTTGGGTTGGTTTGTTTGTTTTTCTTTATTGTTTTTGTGTGTGTGTGTTTTAGAGTAAAGCCAGACTGTTCAGAGACTGAAAACGGTGGTTTGGTGTTTGTATAAACAGCATTGAGCAAATTATCTTTGCTTTAAAGAAAATTTAAAAAGCAGGGGGGAGAGAGATGGGGGGGTTAAAACAACCCTTTAGCTATAAGTAAAAAGGCTATAAAGTTCAAAACAACCCTTTAGCTAAAAAAAAAAAAAGCTAAAACCAACCCTGTAGCTAAAAAGTTGAAAAGCTAAAACCAACCCATTAGCTAAAAAATTTTTAAAAAGATAAAAAGATAAACACAACCCTTTAGCTAAAAAGTTGAAAAGCTAAAACCAACCCATTAGCTAAAAAAAAAATTTAAAAAGAAAAAAGCTAAAAAGCTAACCCAAAATCTCCCTAAAGCTTAGAATTTCTGAACAATGTGCTTGAAAACATGCAACTCTTCTTCCTGTTGCAGATGAATGACATTATAGTGACTGTCAGAGATTCCAATCTGAAGCTGACCCTTGCTTTTGGAATAGGCATGCACCATGCAGGCCTGCATGAAAGGGACAGGAAAACGGTGGAAGAGCTCTTTGTGAACTGCAAAATCCAGGTAAGTTTGCTCCTGGAATCCTAATGAGCTTTCCATGGGATTTTAAAAGTTGGCTTTTTTTGTTACATCTCCCTCATTAATCTTTCTTTCTGTTTCAGGTTCTTATTGCCACCAGCACATTAGCTTGGGGTGTGAATTTTCCAGCCCATTTAGTAATTGTTAAAGGGACAGAATACTACGATGGGAAAACAAGGCGCTACGTGGATTATCCCATCACAGGTACTCACAGGCATTATGGAAATGCTCATCTACTGAAGTCTGTTTCAAGCATATGCAAATGATCTGAATTATTTAGTAAGTGATCACTAAAAATACCTAGTTGAAGGAGAGGGTTAGGAGTGCTGAGGAAAGGCTTTCTTCATTCACTGCAAGTTGTAGGAGAACTCTGAAGATTTTATGCGATGACAAAAATGTTTCTGTCCTGAAAATCTTTTTTCCTACTCAGTTCCCTTTATGGCTGTCATCCAAAGGGGACAACATAAAGTCATATTTAGCTACCTAGTTAATTGTAGGAAAGGAAGTTTTCATGCATGCAAATCTTTTTGTTTGTTTGTTGGTTTGGTTTTGGAGCCTTTTCAAAAGAGGAACCTATTTTTAACAGTGAACTCAGCCCTGGTTTGAAATGCAGCAGCTGAATCACACATGTATGAGAACATAAATAACAATAACCAAAACACCTTAACTGCTCTGCTGTCTTCAGTGGTCTAAGTGATACTCTAAGTAAGTAACTCTGCAGGAGTAAGCAGCTAAATCCAATATTTGGATTTCTGGTTTGATGCAGATTTTTATCACTTTCCAGCTACAGGAAACTCTACTTTTCATAAACTGCTCTGCAATGTTTCCACCAAGCTCAAGAAAGTGAACCCTGGAAGAGCTTCTTTCAGAGTTCAGACAGGGAGAATATTTGTCTGGATGGTACTGAGCTTGAAGAATGAGGGCAAGCTAAATTTGTTCCAGGTTTCCTGTTCTGTTTTCCCTTTCTCTTTGCAAGGGGAAGTTTATTATAAATGATCCTCTACTATGCTAGGGATGGGTATGCACCCAGGGATGATCTAAATGGTATTGATGGTGTAAATCAGGAGCTTACCTCTTTTACACCACGCACTCTTCTTCCAGCAAGAGAAACTTACTGATGAACGAAAGCTAAACCTGAAAATACTGCAGGGGTTACTCCTCCCAATAACCCATCAGAGAGCTTAATTTAGTGGTTAGTGCTCTGCAGGAAACTTGAGATCAATTTCCAGCCCAAAGATTCTGGAGGGACCTGGGAAGCTTAGCCACACAGACTTGCATTTTGTGACAGGCTTGGGCTGATATAAGCTTAGGACAGAATCTCTGCAGAGAGGTAGGATCTCACTCGCCCCGGCTGGAGGAACAACTGACTTCATTACTGCCAGGGAACAAAGTGATGAGGAAAGAAATCAACTAAAGTTTTAAAT